>NC_090265.1:1159763791-1160076791 GCF_040414725.1 Anabrus simplex | reverse complement strand
TAACATTTGCTGCGCCAAAATTTGTCCTTTGTTACCGCCTTCAGAATTCCGCAACAAATATAATCAGAGTTTAGTCAGGGACATTTCTTTCTTCTACATGCTACTTACATATTTGTCCTACTTCTCTGGTCCTCGAATGTTATCCTATTATAAGTTATTGTCAACTTACCTAACTGATTTAATTACTCCGTATTTATGGGCGTGCTAATCCCGAAACTTGGGCACTACCTTCACTGAGTGATGCACTATTCTTTCGTACAGTTTTTTCTTTCGCAGTCTATGATTTCCCTGATTAAGTCACATAGCGTACCGAAGTGACACTTTTGAGAGTTGTTCCTTTTTCTATGGCCGCTAACATCGAGCTGTTCTGCGAAAATCATAGTCCAAAGTTGGAAAACAACAGCTAAGTTATAGGGCGTCTGAGAATGCTTCTGAACGTAAAGCTGGTTTGAGTGCGGGCAGATTTAAGATGACATTTAGAGAACAGGCCAGGTTTGGCTCAGAAATATCTGCTGGCGTTATCAGAACGACGAAATAGCTATAGATCATCCACAGAAATAAAGACTGTTCAGGAAAAATAGGAAAGATGGCCAGCTTAACAACACAGATCAGAGACTAATGGTGAAGATCGCAAACTATGAAAAGCAGATAGAATAAAACTTGCAATAGTTAAGAAATAAAGCTCAACCTAACCTGAAACTAGATATCTTCCGTTTCAAAAATTAACTAGATCCCATGGTTGATTTATCAGAATATCACATTTCTCTACCAGAGGGGACATATGCCAACTTTGAACATTTCCTTCATTGTGTAAGATCCTACAGTTGCACATTCCAAATCACTGGATGCCCGCATGTGAAAGAGACATGCTGGATCTACATGAATTGAATTGTGGCCGTTGTAACCAGTCAGCAACGGACAAGGTAGTGGAAGGAATATGACACGCGAGACTTTTCACAGAACGACCTTAAGCGACCTTAAAATAGCACATTCCCTAATCCTCAAGAAAAATCCCCTAGATTATTTCCAAACCAATTTAAGATTTCACAATTATTAGGAAGGTGTACATAGATTTTTACGTAAACGTGTTTACTCTTGTTCACAATATTCATCACTTCTTTAAAAAAATAAAAGTGTGATTTGAAAGAATCTGATGTTCTTACGAGAATGAAACATATCATTCTGTGGTTAATTAAATGATAATCCTTGTCAGGTATAATATTTCTTTAGGTATTATCTAAATTTATCCTGCATTGATTTTCACAGATCGAAAAACCTCGCTGTTACAGATGAAGATGTCTTCTGTAAAGGAGGACTGCCTTCTTGGCGCTCGCTATCGCTGATAGGAAGTTCTCCATTAATGGGTATCTACCACCCACCTTGCATGACTTCCTTTCGCGCCCATGGGGACGGATTTCACCCGATATTTCCCCTTCATGTATGAAGACACTGGGGAGTAAGTCAACTGTTTCCGCAGGTTTACATTTCGTGGCTGCCTTTCACTTCATTCTATCCGTATTTTTGGCTCGAAAATGAAGATAACCGAAATTTAACTAAACGAGCGAGTTGTCTACATGGTTCCAGACGTGTAGTTGTTAAATTGCATTCGGGAGATGGTGAGTTCAGCAGACCTGGACATTGATTACCGCAGTTTCCAATTTTCATACACGGAAAATGCTGAGGATGTACCTTTAATGGTCAAGACTGCTTCCTTCCCAGTCCTAGCACTGCCTGATCCCTTCGTCGCCATGATCCCTGTCTGAGTCAGTGTGACTTATGACAAATAAATAAATAAATAAATAAATAAATAAATAAATAAATAAATAAATAAATAAATAAATAAATAAATAAATAAATAAATAAATAAATAAATAAATAAATAAATAAATAAAATACACAAGAATAACATAGACCATGTATTTCTTTTCCTTATAGTTGCTGTCATGTTTCCAGTAGATAAAATATAGTCGTACAGTAGTTAATTGTGTTCTTGATTTGTAAGAATACGCATGATATTGGACACGGTGCCAGAGGACTGATATTCGGTATATTACATTATATCACTGGGTCTTGCAGGAAACACTGCAGACTTAATATTTTTGGAAATGTTACATAATGGAATAATATCTGGACTAGGTCTAATGTATAAATAACAACCTTTGTAGCCATACACATTCTGTAAAAGGAGTTGTATAGCTCATATTCTAGATCATGGTAGCTTTAGCGCTTCTATTGCCCCGACAATAAAACTGAAATTGTACTTCCCTTCATATTTAGTGATCTTTACGATACCCGGCCTAAAACTAATAACAAATTCAATTATGCTATATTGCATGAATCGGAATAATATACTATTAAATTATAAGAGTATATAAATGGGGATTATCGTATGCAAACCGCACGAAATTTGACAAGAAGAACAATATATCGATTACAGCTAAACCAGGCAAATAATCACGAAACAGTAAAAGTGTATTTGTTCTACGCTATACAGGCAACCAATAAACACGGAAAATGAATTCATTTCGGAATTGCATTGTTTAAATCATAAGAACAATTCGGCCACAATACGGTTTGATGTGCACAGTGTGATACTAGAAACTTTTACATTACATTTAATTACTCAAATTACGTACGGTAACCGAAGTAAACTAATGCTTCTACAAGAATATTGTATATTACATATAGAAACGTGTGTAAATTGATATTTTTAACGTTTAGTGGTCCCCTACACTGATATCCACCGTCATACTGCAACTGAGATTAGTCTGTCCGGTGCCATGAGCAAACGGCTCCTAATTTGCAGAATAATCAACATCAGACGGCAACGAACTTTCATTGTATCCGACGTAACGAACTGTGTCCGTCGACATAACACAGTTTGCTGCGGTCATTTCAGTGGGAAAAACACGACTCAATGGCTAAATGGTTAGAATGCTGGCCTTTGGTCTAAGAGAACCCGGCTTTGATTCCCGGCAAAGAAGGGGATTTTAACCTTCATTGGTTAACTCTTCCGGTATATGGTCTGAGTGTTTGTGATGTCATCAGTATCTGAAGACCGTCAACTCGAAAGACCTGCACTGGGCCTCTCCGCAGGACACACATAACTAGGTGGACAAAATACAATTTGAAATGACAATCACTTTTCAAGCCTCATTTACACCAGAAAATATATGGTTTTACATAATTTGATTTCACAGTATTAAAGAGAACGTGTTCACATTACACGAAATATAATCAAACTCAGTTTTGTCCATGAATATAAATGATGCGGTTTGCAGCGATATTCCTCAATTTGGGTCTGTGATAACATTCTGTCTCTAATACCTGCTGTATATGAGTATACTAGGCAACAGATTTTGTGACAGAAAAAGGATTTTTAAATATAAAATACATTTCGCTTCATTTCTTTTTATAACACCAATTCAACAAATAACGGAACGTGAACTATATTGGAATCTGAAGTGGGATTGTAACCACATATTAGCATTAATTAGAAATAGTATAATTTATTTTTAATTTCTTGCAGATTATTCGTGCCATGGTGCACTAAGTCTTGAATCATGAAAGTTGGTGCAACATTCACGCGCGGAAACAATATCCAAACAGCAAGAATGGGTTGTGCTAGATTAACCAACGTTGATATGCGTGTTTATACATCTGAAACATGACGTTGATTCAAATTTCCCGAAAATCGCATTCCCGTGGCGTTAGTAGCGGCCCCTTGACGCTGCAAATCAGTTTCGCTTTAAATACGGGCTGTATAGTGCTAAAGCGTTAGATACCTGTGAGATTCGACGAAGTGACCGTGGTCGGGTCAAGAATGCCTTTACGACGACGAAGAGGCCAGTATCAACAGCTCACTGTGGTTGAACGTGGCTTTATAGTAGGGCTGCATGAAGGTGGATTTTCCTTCGGCGCTTTGGCAGAACGACTTGGCAGGAATGTCTCCACCGTGCACGCGTGCTGGCAGCAGTAGTCGCGAGCAGGTACGCTTGCAAGAAGACCGAGCTCCGGACGTCCCCGTGGCACCACCGAGGGGGAGGACCGCCGTATTCGGCGTATGGTTCTGACGCAGCGGACTGCGTCTGCAGCTGCAAATCGAGCGGCAGTTGGCACCATATTGACGCAACGAACTGTTCGAGAACGGTTACTTGAAGGACAGCTCCGAGCCAGACGCCCTGCGGCGTGCATTCCACTTACCCCAAACCACCACTGCGACTTCAGTGGTGTCAAGCGAGAGCTACTTGTAGGATGGAGTCGAGGTCCGTTTTGTTTTCCGATAAAATATGGTTCTGCCTAGGCACCAGTGATGGCCGTATGTTGATTAGAAGGAGGCCAGGTGAGCGCCTGCATTCCACCTGTCTGCGATGTCGACACACTGGACCTACACCGGGAGTTCTGGTCTGTAGAGCAATTTCCTATGACAGCAAGAGCCCTCTCGTGGTTATCCCACGCACTCTGACTGCAGATGTGTGCGTCCGTCTGGTGATTCGACCTGTTGTACTGCCATTCATGAACAGCATTCCTGGGGGTGTTTTCCAACAGGATAATGCACGCCTCAATGTTGTTGTTGTAACCGAACGTGCTCTACAGAGTGTCGACATGTTGTCTTGGCGCAATCTGTCCCCTATCGAGCACGTATGGGACATCATCGGACGACAATTCCAGCGTCATTCACAACTGACATTGACCGTCCTTGTATTGACCGACCACGTACAACAGGCATGGAACTCCATCCCACAAGTTGGCATCCAGCACTTGTACGACACAATGCATGCGCGTTTGCATGCCTGCACTCAACAGTCAGGTGATCACACCGGTTATTAATGGACCAGCATGGAATATTTGCGATGGCTTTTATCGCGCGGATATTGACCTGTAGCCTTGTACCTTTAATATATTTAATACGTTACCTCGGCGAATATATTGCCAACATTTCATAGTTTTGGATATTTTTCCGCCAATATATGATATCACTTCAGCGTTCATCTTGAATTTACTTATATATTGGGAATAGAGCAGGCCAACGATTTAGAGGTAGCGAGTCTGCAGATTGTTTCCAGACAATCTGAGAAAGACTAAACCTATCATTTTGCGCCATGGAGTAATGCAAGAGACCCCATTATAACCTGCCTTACACAATGTGGCTACTGACCACACATTTAGAGAAGTGAGTGAAAACCATGTTTCTAACAAATATGGATACACAATGGGCGATGGGTTAACTCCACTGACAAGTCTGGGCTTTGCTGATGATACTGTAATAATTAAAAGAAAAGAACCAGCACTCGAAATAGATAAATTAGTAATTGAGAGATTTGAAGAATTAGGGTTGAAAACGCAAATACATCAATAATTATCGACATTTATGAAGGCAAACTCAGCAGCGGGAACTTACGCATATAAAATGGAACAACTATAAAGTGCATTTCCGCATCCAAATGCTTTAAATACATGGGATTTAACTTCGCTAATGCTATTGTAATTGATCCTAAGCTATCTATCAAATTACTGCTAGAGAAACTATTCACCCTGGCAACAACTTGATCAATGTGTCCCACATACATACCTCAGTTCCTCTCCACCCCACTGAAGAAATGTCCCCAACGATTTTTAGATGATGACTAAGAAACGATTAAGCATATTCTTACCGAATTTCTTTCACTTCCAGCTGACATACCGGATGCAATTAAAGGTCTTAGTCTTCTTCGCGCAAGGTGAGAACCAGCTCTATAACAGATCAATCAATTGTTGTAACATCCTAAGCAGAGCTGGCAATAAGAACATTGCAGCAACGAGAAACTTCGAAGTCGAGACTCTACATTGCCCGCCCACGTTTAGTATCGAATATCTCATCGAAACTCCGGCTAAATTGTAGACACGTGACGGCCTGTTGCATAACATGCAAATCAGGAGATTTCTCAGAGACCAGAAATATAAAGAATGGTGGCTATTAAACCAAAAAGCCAAAGATAAATGTCTGTATCATGAATTTACTCCAGCAAGCCGGTGGATATGAAAACAAAGCGGACTCACAAACATTTAGTGGAAAGATTGTCTTAAAATGACAGTAAATATAACCCCTGCCCGTGTCATACTAGGCAGATCCAAAGACGGTAACACTGCAGACGACGCGGTGAGATTGAACTTTTGACACACGTCGTAGCATCTGATGATGATGATGATGACGCTTATTGTACAAAGGGGACTAACATCTAGGTCATCGGCCCCTAATGGTACGATATGAGACGAAATGTACTGACAAATTAAAAGTCAAAAATCCTCCATTGCCCAGAATTCAAAACGTGAGGACGAAGAATGGTTGGATATGAATTTAAAACAATCAGTGGATACGACCTACAATGCCTCATATTCACAGAAACTGACGTAAAATAATTGTATTACTGACCAAGGGACTGCTTCTATAGCATAACACTGAATCGATGATACTTGTAATCTAAAGGGGTCCAAATCCAAGACATCGGCCCCTCATAATGGTACTTATCGCAAGGAAAGTGGACCATGATATTTGTCATGATGCGGTACTAATCAAAAGTTCCCTATACTCGCGGTATTGCACACATTATGGTACTACTCAAAGGTAAAGAAATTCGCGTATATAACACAGAACTATGGTGTTTCGCACATTGCGGTGCCATTTACAGGCAACGCAAACCTATGGTGTTCATTAAATAAGTGTACTAACCACAGGGACTCGTACTATCCCATGGTGTTCCACATATAGCAAGCAAGAACCATGGCGTCGCTCACCCATGGTGTCGCTCATATAGTGGTACCAATCACAGGTACTGTAAAAGCCGACAGCGCACTCTGTTGCTAGTAATCACAAACCTATTTTGTGCGCAACATAGTGGTACTACGCGCAAGTAAAAGCGACTCGTGATGTTCCCCGCGTGGTGGTACAAATTACAAGTAGTCTCATGGTTCTAATTCGATCATCCCTTGGTCGCCCTTTTTTATATTGGCTTTACGACGCACCGACACGGATAGGTTTTATGGCGACGATGGGACAGGAAAGGGCTAGAACTGGGAAGGAAACGGCCGTGGCCTTAATTAGGGTACAGCCCCAGCATTTGCCTGGTGTGAAAATGGGACACCACGGAAAACCACATTCAGGGCTGCCGACAGTGGGGTTCGAACCCACTATCTCTCGAATTCTGGATACTGGCCGCATTCAAGTGACTGCAGCTATCGAGCTCGGTAGTCGCCCCTTTTAGTCGCCTCTTACGACAGGCAGGGGATACCAACAAGGGGTGTCGTAGAATCTTGTTCTTTGGCGGCTGCTTACGAAACATCAGACACCATCCCATCCGGTCATCTTTGACCGATGAGCTACGTGGAAAATGGTAATAAGTAGTTTACATGAAGAGGTCTTGCAATTGACGATGGAACAAGACGAATCAATATGATCGCCTTTTTTCCCGCTGAAGTCGACGAAGTAGAAAAGAGGATACAATCACTAACCATTCCCTATTACTTCAATAAAAAAACATGAAGGATATCGAGGTCAATGAACACATGCTGGGTTCAAGAGGCACCATTCCTAAACTACTGGTGACCATTTATGACACTTTGCCGTGCAGATTAAGACCACTGTTGGCTGGGGCATACTTACTGTATATTGAAAGCCTTGAGACATCGTCTCTATACAGCAACCTCTTAATTAAACCATTTTCCATTCTACCTGCTTCTTCTATATGCGTTTGTTACTAAGAATTGCTTTACCTACATTACGTTTAGAATTATTGTTTGTCTTTTATCCTAGAATGTAATAACCTCAATCGTTTGAGGAAGAATGAATAAATGAATAAAAATCCACCGTGTCCACATATCATAGAGTTCTGTAATACAGTACTTATTCTAGTAGTAAATAGAAATACATATTATATGATACAATCATATAAAGTTTCAGCAATCAATCAATCAATCAATCAATCAATCAATCAATCAATCAATCAATCAATCAATCAATCAATCAATCAATCAATCAATCAATTAATCAATCAATTAATCAATCAATCAATCAATCAATCAATCAATCAATCAATCATATGCATGTAGGGCTGTTGCCCGGGTGGCAGATACCCTGTCAGTTGTTTACCTAGCCTTTTCTTAAATGTTTTCAAATAACTTCGAGATTCAAATATATAAAACAACATTCTGTGACCCTTTTCCTGCCATTTGCTTTACGCCGTACCGACACAGATAGGTCTTATGACGACGATGCGACAAGAAGGGCCTAGAAATGGGAAAGAAGCGGCCGTGGCCTTAATTAAGGTACAGTCCCATTTGCCTGGTGTGAAGATGAGAAACCATGGAAAGCCATCTTCAGGGCTGCCGACATTGGGGCTCAAACCCACTATCTCTCGGATGCGAGCTGACAGCTGCACACCCCTAACCGCACGGTTAACTCGCCTGGCCATTCAGTGACTTAAAATTTAGTGTGATACAACTACTTATTTTACAAATTTCATTACATGTTTCTCTGCATTCAGTTGAGTATTTTAAAACGAAGGCTTTGTTTTGTAAACAAATCTTCCGTATGATACCGTAATTAAGAATTATTTAATTGTTTATTTCGCTTTCGGCAGAAAGGTAAAAAGTACCATAGCTGTAGTAATATATATATTTTTTTTTTGTGTTGTTGAAAATTGTTACCAGTTGAATACGGCCTGCGAGCAGTAAGTTGCAGGGCGCTACCTCAGGTAATGAGAAGCATTCCACATCAAGCTCATTGTTTCAATATGGTAATAATTATTCTGTTTCATATTACATTTAAAATATTTCCTCTTGTAAACTGCGCAAAATAGAAAAGGAGCCGAAAAAGTGAGATAAAAATGCCAGAAAGGGATTCCTGGCTCTGAGATTAACCTTACCTTGCTGCGTCCTGTCTTGTCTTTTTATGAAATCTCATCTCGAGGCGGAATCGTATTACGAACGAAATGAGAGCTCTCTTTTTCTCCAATTTGAGGGGATCATTGCTGTTATAAGAAGAGATGGGCTGTAATATTTGAGAATGTCTCATCACTGCTAGGCACTCGCTTTTATATTCCCACGCTATACATTGTCTCCCTCCCGAGTCGACTCCTATTGCAACATGTATATCCGTAAATTGATTTGATACAGCTTCCGACGGCCTCACCCTTCAGAATCATATTGGATCCTTTTTTTACGAATAAATAGAGCCAACCGTCAGCACCTATTCAATCCTTGGACGGAAAATGACAGGAAAGCCCTTATCGTCAATTATTCTAGCGAAAACGCCCGGAATATGCGTCATGAAATCAAAATATGCTTTGAAAGCAAAGGGTTTTAAAGAAATCTCATAAGTGGATCAACAGGTCCGAATTATCTAACGTTCCGGTTTCAATGGTGAATATTATTACTATTATTATCATTCTAATAAATACGCACTTATTGATACAACCACTAACGCATGTATCATATGGCTTATGGACGTACTAGTAGATTTCGGCGGTTTTTACTTGAGTTTCCATGGCCGTGCACATAAAATCTATGTTATAGTACTTCTGGTGAGTTTTGTATTTCTGCTTTCAAATTACGCCCCGACTGATGTTATTCATCCAGAAAGACTGGACAATAATTTCAAATCTATATGACTGTGTCTGAAAGTATCGTGTTCTGCAAACAATAATGGAGGGAGTCAATTCATTCAGTGAATGAAGAAGAAATATTACTAATCATTATCAGTGCTGGGTCAGATATCAACGAAAAGGACAGCAGTATACCGTCGCCTTGTATGTCACAATGTTCCTCCTATCCATTATGTTTCCTGGACAGGTCACGCCTCCTAGCCACTTGTGAATATGCAGTCCATCTGAACAATTTTCGTTGTGTTCATTTTCCTATGGTAACGTGTAAAGGAAAATAAACTTCACCATATCGTACTGTAGGTATGTATGTTTGCATGTCGTAGTTACGCACTCCTACAATGTGCTGTATATAACGTTCATTTTTATTAATACACAAGCATACCAAATAGAACACAATAGAAATTGTTCTGACCAGTTTTAAGGAAAATAATGGCCAGGAAGAACATTGTGACATACGAGCTATTGTTTCTTAGGCCACGGCATTAAAGAATGAGAATCGCTCTTTGTCATCAAACAGTAGTGAAATTTCGGACAGTAACGCTGAAAATGTAATTTGGTAGATTTTGCAAAATACTCTGGGATAGTAACTTAATTAATCCACGGTCGACTTCTTCCTAGTCTTAGACCTGTCCTAACCAACATCACGTTGAAAGTCGGTACGACGTAAAGCAAGTGTCAAAAAAGAAGTTATCGTAATCATAGGTATGGTACCTCCTAGTTTACGTGATCTGAACCACACGTACAGCGATTTCCATTTCAAAACTCCCACATACACAGGTCGGGAGCGTGATTTATATACTCCGTGCTTAATTTTAACTGATTCCACAGTAACAGAACATTACTGGGTGACCTTTTACCGAGTTATAACCCATTCTAATCGGCTAAATATCGAATGTGTCGCCAGAGATAATCTACATTCCGACATCGTACAACGTGGAGGGCCGAATGGATGTTCTTCCATCCTTCAAACGTTCGACTAGTTCTTCTGGGTTTGAACCTGTAAGTCGGTAGTCGACACTCTACTGAGACGGTGGTGATTGTAAAGATGATTATTATTTTAACAAGAAGTACAAATGGCCAACCATCCTCTATTAACAGTATTCGGATGGAAAAAGGAAAAGGTCTGACACTTCGAAGAATTAAATTATCGACAAAAGAAAGGGAAGGTTATGGGAATGAATGTCACCCCAGACCTCACAGACCTAATGTCGTCGGGGTCAGAAGAGAACAAATGTAGACAAAGTGTGGTCGGATATGAAAGGCGAAAGCAAGGAGCCTGAAACAAGTAAGAGGTAGCAACGCCAGATACAGCTAGCGGAATAGTTGCCAATCCATGCTCTCAAGTTGAGAAATCCTGATTTCCTCTTTCAATCTCCTCTTACGACAGACAGGGGACACCGTTGATGTATCCTGTAACTCCAAGCGAGAGGGAAAAATCTCCACTGAAAGCAGTAATGAGCAATGACGGCCCCTGCGAAACTCATCTTCACATCATGAAGACATCACTTTGCACTAGCACTTTTGTCTGGACCGGAAAAATATAATCTCAGACACATTAGACTTTTTTCTTTCTTACCAAATTTATTTCCACTGATACAGTCGGTTGTTAGGCCCCTTTAATCAATAAGCATCATCAGCATCATCATCATCATCAAAAATATAATGTGCAAGAAATCTCACGAAAGACATCACATAAGTCGAGTTGTTGCTTCACCATTCAATGATCGATGAGATTTACCATGACTTCCTCTCTTAGAGTTTGGGAGACGCTAACAAAATCACTTTTCAACTTTTTCTTATAACAAACGAAATAAGAATACAAGCTAGACTCTCATTCTTTTTTTCTCTCTGTGAGCTAACTTGAAACGCAATTAAAATACTTGTAACTGAAGTAGCGATGTTATTACATGTTCAGTAATATATTTATACTTATTTCTTAAAACATAAGCCTGAATATAACAAACGTAATTACATGTTTTATAAAACTTGTCAATGTTTTATGCAGAGCCAAGCTACAGTTTTCCCGGACTGTCCCTTTCGGTCAGCAGAAAATTGCTGTGTGAATTGAAACGGTTGATTGAGCACTCTTAGAAAACAATAGTGCATTTGAGCATACAAAGTGAAAATTAGTTAACCCTCAAGCACACGCGCCAAATCTTAGGACACAGACACACCCCACATATCATTGTATTGTAAAATATGAATTACTGTATTAATTGGAGATTTTAAGATAGATTATGTAAGAATGACTCTTTCTTCGGGGATCCAGCCAGAAAGATGTAAGAACGGGGAGAGCACATGAAAGTTATTTGTACATTTCACTAGGACATAAAATAACCTGGGGTGGATTCCACCCCATACGCGTGTGTTTGAGGGTTAAGGAGGTCTTATGACGGTTTATGGGTGTTTGTCCCCAGCCCCTTCGGAAATGGTTTGCGTACCTCGCTCCTATCTGCCGGCTGCGAGTTTCATCCTGGTTAGTCCAAGGATTTAATTCTGAAATAAGTTCCAAAGACTGGTCTTAAAATTTTACCCATCATCATGGTCCTTTTACAGTTTATTGAGGTTGACGTTTTGTGTGTATTTGCCCCAGTTTCACGATGGAATTCCCTTACTAACACCGGACCTGTCTGGAGGAGTGTATTCACTACCGCAAGTTTATGTGGTGATTAGTAGTGTGGTGTTCATTTGCATATTGTATGCATCAAAAACAACGAAACCAAATTACTAAAAGAGCCATGTCGAGAGCACTCAACCTGATGACAACGTCATCATCAGTTGCGAGTAGGTCAGGTAGGTCTCCTGGCAGTCTGTGTTGTTGGCAGTCCTCCACAACACTTCAGTTCTAATTATCTGTACACGCTGTATACTAACAACACTTACAGACTGAAGCTTAAATACATCATACTCTAGGGGCGGGTAAGTATGTCATGTACAGTGCGGTACAGTAATGTTCATTTTTCTTTCCACACTAGCATAGGAAAATGAACTCGTCGGAATTTGTTCTGATGGACTGCATATCGATATGTGGCTGCGACGCGGGACCAGTCTGAAGGGAAATAACGGATAGGAAGAGCACTGTCACATTCGTGGTTTTGCCATAGGAGCCACTATCCCTTCCTAATTCTATGGTCCTTTCAGTTTCATGGAATGAAAGAATGCACTAATCTGTGGTATTGGGTGATTCTGGCAGAATGTTAAAGCTGCCAGACGAACAAGATATAGCTTCTGGAAATGAGATTGGTAGTTAAACGTAGTCCATAGAGGTCATACTCGAATACAAATAGTAATAAGTATTATAATAATAATAATAATAATAAAAGAAGGTTCTGACTTGGCGAGTCACATGAGCTCCAGGTTCCTGATACCTTGGGCCTTTGGCAGCTATTTGCACCAAATGTGAAGGTTTCGTTTATTCTAAACGTTTCAGGATGTTGTTTTGGCAGATAAAATTACACGACAGTGCGTGTTCGTATTATTGATGCATTCTTTATCACAGTGCCTGTGCTCGAACTTCGTTCACATGCATAAACTGGCGTTTTCATGCCCCCGGACACCACATACGTGATATAGGTTTTCATTTTTATGTTGCAGTGGATCTGGAATGTTTATCAAGTTAATGTGTCTACGAAACTCCCTGACGTCCATATTATAAAACGGTTTAAAGAGTTTATACATTATTTGACTTCTACGCGGTAACTTGAATATTATCAACATAACAACAGATTAGATCACATTCGCTACGTTTCCAGTGGTGTGAGAAGTACTAACAGTCACTAAATACGTTTATCGATATAGAGCAGAGCGTTATATTTCGACTATTAACCAAACTGATTGCACTGCACAAAACACCATCTGTTTTAAAATTCCCATTCACCACGCACGTCACACCTACTACTGTATTATTTCTTTCTTTTGAAAATTCATTGCGATATTGTCCCTAAATATTTACATTTTTCTTGTATATTTATACTGATTTTTTTTACAAGAACTGATAATATATCGTCGTTGCCGGGACAAAACCTCCTATGTGATAATATTTTTGGAGATATACTGACCCGCAGCACACACATTATGAACAGCGAGAATGCCTTGACAACATTCACACAATATTGCACTTTAGATGACAGAACCTTACCGGCCATAGTTCTAAGTAAAATATTTCACATAGGAGGTTTTGTCCCGGCAGTGACGATATTTTACTAATTCGCCATATTACACATGTAAGCGTAACAGAATAAAGGTGATTGGTCTCAGCCTCAATAAAGGGGAAATCACTACATGTACTTATTCGTGTGAATATGTTTATCAAGTAGGCATCAACAACGTCTTATTTGCGACTGACACAGAATGGGTTCGACCGAAAGACGGGGTAAGCTTTCAGCCACGTTTTGGTGCCCAGCAAGTCAATCTAAACGGAAGCAACGCAAATATGAGCTCGTGAAAACCCTACAGTAAAGACTGCGTGGAGGAAGTGGCCGAGTCTGTCATCACTGGGGCCAATTGGCGTCGGATGTCCATAGAAGCAGTTGATCAGTTCCTCATCATCAATACTCCATGTTAGGGGCGGCTGGAAAACACGTTTGCAGAATTTATTTCCCAAGTTAAGGCTTCAAGAGAGTCTGTTTCCGAGGGTAGGGACGGTTTGTTTCCTCATCCTTCTGGAGGGTGGACCGAAAATAATTTCCACACCCTTTTAATGATAATAATGAGAATATAGAGAAATGTTAATGAAATGCGATTGCTTGAGGAGGGTGCCCTGCCTGGAGCTGGGTATACGACTGGGCAATACATGAGAGTCCAGCGGTGGAGAAGGAATATGCGGCTTCTCGGGCCGGGTTCAACCCGAAGCTAATTCAACGTCAACAAATGTATGTAAGCAGCATCTCTCATCTCCAAGGTGCATCCTCAGAAGTTGTTTTGTCAGGATCTCGACTAATGCAGCAGGACTACCGAGCAGACGTATTCAGTTGTCTACTGATAGGAATGGGGAAGCTGAGCCTCTCTAAAACGCAAAAGTCTGCCTCTGTGGTGTAGTGGTTAGTGTGATTAGCTGTCACCCCCGGAGACCCGGGTTCGATTCCCGGCTCTGCCACGAAATGTGAAAAGTGGTACGAGGGCTGGAACGGGGTCCACTGAGCCTCGGGAGGTCAACTGATTAGAGGTGAGTTCGATTCCCATCCTCGAAGTGGTTTTCCGTGGTTTCCCGTTTCTCTTCCAGGCAACTGCCAGGATGGTACCTAATTTAAGGCCACGGCCGCTTCCTTCCCTTTTCATTACCTGTCCTCTCTAATCTTCCCATCCCCCACCATGGCCCCTGTTCTGCATAGCAGGTGAGGCCACCTGGGCGAGGAACTGGTCATCCTCCGCAGCTGTATCCCCTGACTCAGAGCCTGGCGCTCCAGGACACTGACCTTGAGGCGGTAGAGGTGGGATCCCTCGCTGAGTCCCAGGGAAAAACTGACTCTGGAGGGTAACCGGATTAATAATGATAAGGAGAAGGCAAAATCTGATATGACCGCGTAGGGAAACTATTATGGTACAAATCGATTTTGAGATATCCAGACTTGTCCCAACGTTTCACGGAGCAAAATTTAGTGGAGCGAAAGCATTTTTTCAATAAAATTGTTGTCAACTGCATACGGATATAATGAGAAATGGTAGAAAAACTCCAGCATGAAGCAATGGGAAGAATCCATAGTGAAAAGTAATATATGGCCAAGAGTATTCAGACAGAGAACCTCGGTTAGATGCACGTCATCATAAAATTCCAGTATAGAACCTTTTGTGATCAGGCAGTTCTGTATTTCCAGCAAATGGAACTGACCCATGTCTCCGGCGCAAGATCTCGAATGTTAACACCTCAGTCCGATTCGGTATGATTGGGAACCACCTCAATAAGTCCCTGCAGCTTCATAGAAAAATTCGAGTAGCATGTCTCGAGATATATTTTCCACTAGCTGATGTACCCGTACTTCGCTACGGAATTCTACATTATATACAGTACTGTAGGTTAAGTAGTGTACACGTTGTGAGCAAGACTAGCGGGCCTACCATCAGTCACAATCAGGTTGAGGAATTGCATTATAATGGCAGACACTCACTTTCCACCTGCCCTTTTACATCCTCAAGAAGATTGTCTTAGTGGTTTTCCCAACTGCAATGAGCACAGGTCATTACAATGACGTCAGTAGGAATGGAACGAGTAAAAACAATGAGTTCACATGAAATATTCTGTCAAGTGAAGAACCACACATTTTCTCACTCTTAACGAATAGTACTACGCTGCCAATCTAATAGTCCAACGTTCGAGAGCCGGAATGCCCAAGACGCAGACAGCCATGATCCGTGAACATTCTTAATCTTTTTCGTGGCGGGGGGGGGGGGCGAATAGTGGAGAGTCCCAGGGTGAAAACTATGCCCTTTTACTAATCTGTTTCCTAGGAGTACCCGATAAGTCGGAAAATCTCATTTCACTACACTGGTGGCGAAAAAAGGTGGAACCCCTTCTTCACTGCTAATTTTGAATAAAATGAATTTAATACAAGTGAAGAGGATGAAGCTATTTTTAAGAAATGGTTATTTTCAGGGTTGAATTTTGAGTTATTTAGTGAATTGTCGTGCTATAATTTGGAATATGCCTACATTGTAATTCTAGACAAAGTCATACTACTACTACTACTACTACTACTACTACTACTACTAAGTGAGCCTCTGCCTAAGTGAGCCTCTGCCTAAGTGTGAACACTCCTCATTCAAAACAGCGCGTCAGAGTAGGGGTCGAAGGGCTGAAATACTATGATGAACCAGTGTGTTACGTACCAGCAGTACAGTATCAGAGAATGTATGAACCAGAGGAATGACATGCTAAAGAAGAAAGTTTTCTAACTCCCCAGCTATTTTCCGCCAATATTCAGTCAGGCCGTTGTACTCAGTACGCAGCAGTAATCCCATCTATCGGAGTTGAGCGGCAGCATAAGAGACAAAGAACATCACAACAAACAATGGTCAATGTAGTGTTATTGTTGACCAATGTCATGCGCTTTCGATATTGTATTTCTTCACATTTAGTTTTCTTCCGACTCTGAAATACCACTCTTATCATAGTCGGTACGGTAAAACTGAATAAAACATAAATGGTCGGAAATTGTATTCCCTATAACATTTGTTATGTAGTACTTTTCGACAGGACCAATAACATAGGTATTTAAAAATTAAATTTTAGGCGCCTTCCCCTAAACTACAATTTCATCCAGGGTAAATAAAATTGTTTATAACTTAGACTGTAGTTTCTTATTCCCCTATTCTATATACCGACTTTCATTAAATTCTGTTAACGCATTTTCTCGTGGCTCGGCGTTAATATGGACCTGGCAACAAAAATACAATATCATGAATATCTGTGTTATCAATGCAGGCATGGTGACAATGCATGACATAAATGATCCCAGAAATCTTATCAATTCTACAGGCTTTTCTAGTTTTCAACTTTAGTATCAAATTGTAAACTAGCAGTTACCCACGGCTTTGCTCGCGTGGATTTCGTAATTTGATAAAAGAAATCGTTACTCGGTACTGTACTAAGACATTATCTGAAAATCCCCAAAGTATAAAATCTCACCGAAAAATTGAGTTTCATTTAACCCAGAAACTCAGTTAAACTACGTTTGTCGTATTGCCTTTTAGGACTAAGATGACTATGCGACATAAAACTGTACATTTGAGAAACAATTTTCTCTCAAGCCGAAAAAGCATCATGTTTCTTTATTTTTAAACGAGATTCCAAATACCTATTTCACCGTCCGTAACATCTTTAGTTTTTGAGTTAAAGGTATTCTCATAAAAATTTCAACCCATTTATCAGTCCTTCTCGATCCTCAACCCCATCTAAGTGGGTTTTCCGAAAACAAAAAGTACATGTTTCTTTATTTTTAAAGGAGATTGCAAATGCTAATTTTCACGACTGTAACATATTCAGTTTTGAGATATAATTATCCTCATAAAAATTCAACACTTTTTTCACTTCTTTTTATCCCCGTTAAGTGCCTTTTCCGAAAAAAATACATGTTCCTGTGTTTTTAAAGGACTTTCCAAATACCAAGTTTTATGTCTGTAACATGTTATATTTTTGATTTATACTGTAGATATACCGGTACTCATTTTAAAAATTCACCCGATTTTTCAGTTCTTTTCAGTCCCTTCAGTCGATTTTCCGATAAAAATATACATCTTTATTTATTTTTAAAGGAGTTTCCAAATACCAGCTTTCACGTCTGTTTTTAGATTTTTAGATATAAGTATCCCCATAAAAGAAATTGCATTCTTGTTCACTTCTTTCCACCTCTTCCCCCTTAAATGGACTTTCCGGAAACGAAAATACGTGTTCTTTCTTCTTAAAGGAGATTCAAAATACCAAAGTTCACATTTGTAACATCTTCAGTTTTTTATCTATAAGTATCCTCATAAATAGAATTCAACTCCTTCTCTACTTACACTGACTGACAGTGACAATGCAACACCAAGGAGGAGTGGTTCGAAAGGGATGAAAGTTGGGGAAAAAACAGAGACGGCACGGACGAATAATTGATGTTTATTTCAAACCGATATGCAGGTTAAACAATGCGCACGGCATCGACTCAGTAGGATGTAGGACCACCGCGAGCGGCGATGCACGCAGAAACACGTCGAGGTACAGAGTCAATAAGAGTGCGGATGGTGTCCTGACGGATGGTTCTCCATTCTCTGTCAACCATTTGCCACAGTTGGTCGTCCGTACGAGGCTGGGGCAGAGTTTGCAAACGGCGTCCAATGAGATCCCACACGTGTTCGATTGGTGAGTGATCCGGAGAGTACGCTGGCCACGGAAGCATCTGTACACCTCGTAGAGCCTGTTGGGAGATGCGAGCAGTGTGTGGGCGGGCATTATCCTGCTGAAACAGAGCGTTGGGCAGCCCCTGAAGGTACGGGAGTGCCACCGGCCGCAGCACATGCTGCACGTAGCGGTGGGCATTTAACGTGCCTTGAATACGCACTAGAGGTGACGTGGAATCATACGCAATAGCGCCCCAAACCATGATGCCGCGTTGTCTAGCGGTAGGGCGCTCCACAGTTACTGCCGGATTTGACCTTTCTCCACGCCGACGCCACACTCGTCTGCGGTGACTATCACTGACAGAACAGAAGCGTGACTCATCGGAGAACACGACGTTCCGCCATTCCCTCATCCAAGTCGCTCTAGCCCGGCACCATGCCAGGCGTGCACGTCTATGCTGCGGAGTCAATGGTAGTCTTCTGAGCGGACGCCGGGAGTGCAGGCCTCCTTCAACCAATCGACGGAAAATTGTTCTGGTCGATATTGGAACAGCCAGGGTGTCTTGCACATGCTGAAGAATGGCGGTTGACGTGGCGTGCGGGGCTGCCACCGCTTGGCGGCGGATGCGCCGATCCTCGCGTGCTGACGTCACTCGGGCTGCGCCTGGACCCCTCGCACGTGCCACATGTCCCTGCGCCAACCATCTTCGCCACAGGCGCTGCACCGTGGACACATCCCTATGGGTATCGGCTGCGATTTGACGAAACGACCAACCTGCCCTTCTCAGCCCGATCACCATACCCCTCGTAAAGTCGTCTGTCTGCTGGAAATGCCTCCGTTGACGGCGGCCTTGCATTCTTAGCTATACACGTGTCCTATGGCACACGACAACACGTTCTACAATGACTGTAGGCTGAGAAATCACGGTACGAAGTGGGCCATTCGCCAACGCCATGTCCCATTTATCGTTCGCTACGTGCGCAGCACAGCGGCGCATTTCACATCATGAGCATACCTCAGTGACGTCAGTCTACCCTGCAATTGGCATAAAGTTCTGACCACTCCTTCTTGGTGTTGCATTTGCTCTGTCAGTCAGTGTATTTTTACCCCCCCCCCACAAGTCAATTTGCCGAAAACAAAATAGTACGTCTTTCTTTAATATTAAAGCAGATTCCAAATACAAGTTTTCACGTCTGTAGCATCTTTAGTTTTTGAGATATAAGTATCCACATACAACGAATTGAAATAATTTCCCAATTCATTCACCCCTCCCTTTAAGTGGATTTTTCAAAAGCAGAAGAATACGTGTTTGTTTACTTTGAAATAAGATCTAAATAAAAAGTTTCGTGTCTGCAACAGCTTTAGTTTTTGAGACTTAAGTATCCTCATACTAAGAATTCAACTAATTTGTTCAATTCTTTCACGCCCCGTTAAGTGGATTTTCCGAAAACAAAAAAAGATATGTATTCCTTTATTTTTGAAAGAGATTCCAAATACCAATGTTTACGTCTAAAACATCTTTAGTCTTTGAGATGTCAGTATCCTCATAAAAATATTTTAACCTCCTTTTCAGTCCTTTTAACGCACATCCACCCCCTTCGTGTTAAGTGGTTTTCCAAAAACAAAAATTACATGTTTCTTTATTTTTAAAAGATTAAAAGTACCATTTTTCACGTCTGTAACATTTTAGGTCATTTAGATATGCTGTAGATATGCTGATTTAAAAAATTCACTGTAACCCAATTTTCAGTCCTTTTTACCAAACTTACGTGTTTTTCCGAAAACAAAATAATAGGTCTACATGTTCCTTTATGTTTAAAAGAGATTTTAAATACCATTTCACGTCTGTAAAATGTTATGTTTTGAGATATAATGTTGATAATATTATTATTAATTATAAACAGGCGTATCAGCACACTGATTTTTATTCATAACCGGTTTTCGGACACTGGTGTCCATCATCAGTGTTAAAATTTAAATATTTAATTACACATGAGTGTGTCGTCGAAATGTGTTAAAGTCAGTTTAAAAATTAAAATGTAGCCCTGTTGACATTAACTGTAAAATAAAAAGAATAAAAAAGCAAGTGTTAAAGCATGCAAATAATACTATAACTTACAATGATGTAAAAGGTATGAACATACTATAGGAAGGTTTGGCTTTTACTCGTGCTCAGGCTGTTGCTCTAGTACTAAACAAACGATCTCCAGAAATCCCTTCTACAGCAATATTATTGCATCCGAGGGACGATTAGGCGATGAGCTAAAGCTTCAGCGCGAGGCTATTAGACTTTAGGTTGTTCTTGCTCGCACGCAAGTTGCGTTCTTTATGATGCAACTTGTGGATGACGCATTGGTATTGGGAAAAAGTAGTTCAAAAAATTTACATCAGAGGGCACACTCATCCAGAATACGCTGGCGAAAAAGAAATAAACGTCTGCATGCAGGACACTGAGAAAAAAAACAATAATTTGAATCGGCGGATATATATCCGCGTTCCCAGCCGAGCAAGCGACTTATAGTCGCGGATCTAGCCGCAACGCCCACCGAACGGTTTAGTTTGCCTGTTGAATGCCACATCAGAGATTGGGACTGAGAGAACGAGAGAATAAGAATGGATGCTAGGGTTTGAAGTGGAAAAGATCTAATTCTCCAGCGGATTAAGACGAAAATTAAACTTCTTGTTCGACTTAATCGCTATTGGAGCTGAGCCATGCAAGGTAAGGTAGCGAGAAATGTATCAGTTCAATGTGGAAACTGTTAATATTATCGCATCAAATTTCAGGGTTATGGTGAGCTCTTGGCGTACATCCAACTTTTCTATACTCTCAGTAATGAAATTAGTGGTCATATTTTTAAATTTAGTTAGCCTCCGTGGCTCAGGCGGCAGCGCGCCGGCCTCTCACCACTAGATACCGTGGTTCAAACCTCGGTCACTCCATGTGAGATTTGTGCTGGACGAAGTAGAGTCAGAACAGGTTTTTCTCCGGTACTCCGGTTTTCCCTTCATCTTTCATTCCAGAAATACTCTCCATCTGTCAGTCATTTATCATTAGCCCAGCGAAGTGCGACAGGCTTCGGCAGCCGGCACATTTCCTATCCTCGCCGCTAGATGGGGGCTTCATTCATTCCATTCTTAACGCGGTCGAATGAATGGAAACAGGCTGTGGATTTTCATTTTTCAATTTAACCTTCTGAGTAAGTGATCAAAGTAAAGGAACTGAACTGACCACCCATTAAACAAGTTAGGCATCTATTAAAATAGCAATTAGAACCGACGTTAAAGTAATAACGTAAACACAGAAGAGATGTTCATAGAATAATTAATATATCACTATATGATTCTAACAAGTGTTACCTGGGAATCTATAGATCAGTAAGGTTATCTCTGGGTTTAACCAAGATGGTCGTAGTTCAAAACCTTCGAAACGCACATGATAATTTTGAAAATAAATGTAAACAATGGAAATCTTTCTCACTATAATCCATCTGATAGTCACGTAAAACTGTACGATTGCTTGCTCCTTAACCCTAGCTTGCTCTATGATTAGGATCCTTGATATTTAATGTAATATTATTACGGAACAATGTTGCTGACTGGAGAATATTCGATCTGTGTTAGGATAGCATTATTATTATTATTATTATTATTATTATTATTATTATTATTATTATTATTATTATTATTATTAACATTGGAACTTATCAGCGACACTGTTGTTGTGAAATGACCCGTGGAATACGTTCGGTGTCCTGAGAATGGTTGTAGTTGTTTACCTCTCGCACTTTAAAATCAGTGAGAGTAAAAGACCTCGCTTCAAATCTTACAGCACCCATTCTAATTTAACTTTCATGTATGATGGATAAAATCTACATACATTACTACTATTAAACTGGGGTCAGAGGGCACTATGCTGAATAAATTATCTTTTTAACCTTATCGTTATTTCATTTGATGCATTTGAAATACTGAATTTACCTCTCAAATATTGCATAAATTAAACAATAGGCTCGTATGATAGAAGTATACCTCTCTCATGAAACTGTTTTAGTGAAGAAAGAGAACACAATAGTAGTATCGACTGTCTGCTTGACTCTGCATAGGAAGTGTGAAATGGCACATATTCACCTACTGAGTTTCAAAACGTGACGATTATTAACCACAAGACTGCAACTGTTTGACATTATACGTACTTACTTACTGTTCAAATCTCTCGGATAAATAATATTTTTTAGTTCATTCGTGATGGTACCAGCATTGCGAAGATTTCTACATATTTTTTCGTGTTAATTTTGTCATTTTGTATAAAATTTGATTAGTTCGTCGTCCTTGGTTTATGTTATACAAATGTATATCCATGTTGATTTTCTCGTAAACCCGGCAGTGATAATCACTGTTTATTAATTATTGGGCAATTTGACAAACCAAAGTAACCCAGATGTCCCTCACTATGCCTTAACGAGCGTCGGATACCAGACACTGTTCGTCCACGGTCGAGAAAAGTGATTTAACATGGCAATAATAAGTACCGGACACTGAGCATGACAGCTCGGATACCGTGCAATGGTTTAGGTTTCTCCCACTACGTCATATATTTAAGAGGTAGCAATTGTAACCGTACAATTTCAAAGTATTCAAGGAGAAGACTTCTCTGGCATGTTTAGGTATCGTCAGTGGCGCTTGAGAACTAAAAGGAGAAACTCCTTTTTAATGAGGCAATTTTGTTTATAGTGTCTTTAATTTCTATAGATTTTAAGAGAGCCTGGAGCTCAGGAGATTCTTAACAGGCTAAAAGCTAACAACGCGGAGATGTCACATTTAAATACCCTCAGAACTACCTCACCCAAGACTGAACCCGATACTTTTAAACAAAGAGACAATGACTAACCAACTGGATCACAGAAGTCGGCAACTAGTGGACATTTTACGGGATTTGTTTACTAACGTGCTGTGCTTTATTGCCTGGAACACAGTATGACGGTATTATCTGCAGCAAAACTAACCTCAGCGCTATGAACTTTCAGAGACATATTCGTTAGTGATCCTCACCGAATATTTGAGAATCGTTAGGGAGCTTTGAAGATACGTTAGTTCCCTTGTACTGTAAGCTTCGCTTTCGGTATAGGATTGCGATTGCTATTTCTTTGTTTTCACTTATCAAGAAACTTTCATTTCGGAACATGTTGTATAGGTCTGCATTTCTCATTGTAGAGATATCTATAGATGTCTGTAGAAATCAAATCAGTCGGGAAAAATGGAGTACATGAGGTGGAATTCTGTGGACCCGAGACAAGCTGGACCACAATTACACTACACGCATTAAAAAATGTTGCATCACCTTGGTTCCAAGATCGCCGGAGCACTGACGCTGAATGTTTATATTAGATAAAGAACACAGTCCCTTTGACTGTTCCTAGATGTCATAAACCTGCCCAAAGGTTTAAACAGCCATGCACGAGCAGAGCCTATTAGACAGAGTGCGTACGACAGCCGATCAGTTTCAGTCATTCCACAAGGAAGGAAGAAAGTGGTACACTGCTCGTCTTGTCTGTAGTTCCGCCATGCCCAGAAGGTCAATACCGCAGTTTGATAGTATCCGCATTGTTACGATGAGTCAGGAGGAGCTCTCATCAACGAAAGATTCCAGACATCTCCGAGTGGACCAAAGCGATGTTGTTCGGACATGGAGGAGGGAATCAGATACAGGAACTGTCGATGATATGCCTCGCTCAGGCCACCCGAGGGCCACGACTGCAGTGAATAACGGCTACTTACGAATTTAAGCTCGGAGGAACTCTGAACGCAACTCCATGCTCAATATTGCACTTCGTGCAATCACATGACGTCGTGTTTTGACTCAGACTGACCGCAATAGGCGTACCTTCACTACCGACGTCCATAGCGAGGTCCACCCTTGCAACTTAGACACCATGCAGCGTGGTACAGATGGGTGAAACAATATGCTGAATGAACCAGTCAGAATTGGCATCAAGTTCTCTTCACAGATAAGTGTCGCATACGCTTTCAACCAGACAATCGTCGGAGACTGCTGTCTGGCCATGTTGAACGTCTTAGACACACTAACCAGCGAGTGCAGCAAGGTGGTGATTCCCTGATGTTTTGAGGTGACATCATGTGGGGCCTACGTACTCCACTGGTGCTCATGGAAGCCGCCCAAACGACTAAACGATACAGAATTGATATTTTCCGACCCATAGTGCATCCATATCGACAGAATTTCGGAGAGGCGTTCGTCTTCATGGACAACAATTCTCGACCTCATCGTGCACATGTTGTGAATTAGTTCGTTCTTCATAACGACGTCTTTCGACTAGAATGGCCAGCATGTTCTCCAGACATGAACCCTGTCGAACAAACCTGACCTAAGATACATTGAATGGTATGTTCTTAGACCAGATGACCCACCAACCAATCTGAGAGATCTACGCCGAATCACCGTTGAGGAGTTGGACAATCCTGACCAACAGTGCTTTGATGAACTAGTAGATAGTATGCCACGCCGAATACAGGCATATATCAATACGAGATGACGTGCTACTGGGTGTTAGAGCTACTGGTGTATGCTGCAATCTGGAGTAAAATTTCAGAAAGGCTAGCTACATGACTGTACAACTTGCAATGTGTGATTTTCATGAGCAATAAAGATATCTGAAATTAATGTTGTTGGTGTATACCTCTATTTCATTTGTATGTAAAGGTCCAGGCACTCTTAGCACCAAGGTGATGCAAAACTTATTTTTGATGTGTGCATTTTCTTGGATGAGAAACCACCAATGAATGGCATAGAAATTAAAATATGGTCTAGGATCTGCCAACACTACTGACGTCACGTTGGATGCTGACGTTAAGCAACATATCAACATCGGTTGGATGAAACAGCGGGTTGACTGCCAGAGTCCGGCCAAATTGAAGGGCAAATCGTGTAAACCTGTTTTTCGTGTGACTATGCATAGACCAGGGAAATAATCACGATCAACAACTGCACGTGACCAAGATTAGGAGCTGTGGGGGTCATTTGGAGCGTCACATTGAAGGATCGTCTCCGAATGCTTTTTGGAGCCGTACCGACGTTACACAGAACAAGAAGCCTAACAGTCTGCAGTGTGCCCTAAAAATTCCCCTTTATCCAATGAGAATCTACTCTGAACGACGTAGCAGGGGGGTTAGTGCCTGAAGTGTGTCACCCCAATCATCGAGTAGCTTCAAAAGAAGAAATTTACCAGCGATATCAATATAGAGTGGATAATGCAACCAAGGAGATTGGAGGAACTGGATCAAGATATGCTGACGGAGAGGGTCGATGGATCAGAAATTGGTGATCTACTGTAAACGTCTGCGAAGATACCAAGAAAACCCGAAAAGCAAGGATCAGAATCAAGAACTGTACATGAACTAAAAGCGATTCTATCCTAACCTGCAAAAATTAGAGCGGTAACTCGGAATGAAACTCGATCAATCAAGGAGGCAGCAAATTTCTGGGCTAAAATCTGGGAAGAACTCAAAGGACATAACTTGCAGGCTAAATGACTGAAAAATGAAATGAAGTATTCTGAAGAAGGGTTAAATTAAATGAGGAGTCCTGATGCCATGGTGGAATGAGTCATCGCAGAGATCTCAGCTACAGAGAAGTGGAAAGCGCCCGTCCAGATTCAGTACAAAATTACTAGTGCAGAAATTTCACAAGTGCACATACAGTTACAGCGAAAGCGTTTACATAAATACGCTTCCGAGAACAAACTCCTGAAACTTTATTCACGAGAGACACGTTCGTGTTACCGAACGGAGAGGAATTAAGAGACCCTACCAATTACAGGCCCATCACCTGCCTGTCTGTGCTTCATAAAATATTCATAGCAATAATTTCAGAGAGTGTCTATAGGCATTTTGAAGAGAATGAAACGCTCGCGGAGGAACGGGAAAGATACTGAATGAAGACTCAAAGCTGCAAGAATCAGGTAATAATTGATTCGGTTATTGTGAATGTGCTATAAAGAGAAAAGGAAATATATTCACAGCCTATTGATTATTAAAAGGCCCATGACTACACGCCGCATTCATACTACTTGAAAATATATGTGTGATCCTCTTGTTTATAGTCTGCAATTCAAAGATGGAACGTGAATCTTTATTTGAATGTTTGATACCAAGACATCATGTATCGCTTAATTCGGATCAAGCGGAGAATTTTAAAAGGAGATTCCTTCAGCCCATTTCGATTATGTTTCTGTTTGAACCCATCGTTTGGTCAGTCAAATATAACTGGAATAGGTTTCTTAGTACGTTCCGGTGATACGATATTTGGAAATAATTCATTGTTTTGAATTGAAATGTACAAATTTTGACCAGATAATTCACAAAGTTACCTGATATGAGTATCGTTAATCCTAGTGTACAGGTTCCCCAGTACGTGATTTTTTTCAATAGGAAATAATTCCAAATTATCTCGCTACAAATAATAATAATATTAATAAGAAGAAGAAGAAGAGAAGAAGAATTTAAATTTTTAAATTCGTGTGGCTATTTCTAGCCGAGTGCAGCCCTTGTAAGACAGACCCTCCGATGAGGATGGGCGGCATCTGCCATTTGTAGGTAACTGCGTGTTATTGTGGTGGAAGATAGTGTTATGTGTGGTGTGTGAGTTGCAGGGATGTTGAGGACAGCCAACACCCAGCCCCCGGGCCATTGGAATTAACCAATTAAGGTTAAAATCCCCGACCCGGCCGGGAATCGAACCCGGCACCCTGTGAATCGAAGGCCAGTACGCTGACCATTCAGCCAACGAGTCGGACATAATAATAATAATAGTAATAATAATAGTACTGTTACTGTGTGCAGGCATTTTAATTCTACGCAATTTAGGGTACCTGAGCGTCGATCTCGACTTCCTACTTTACCACATGACACACTAAATTCTCTTTTAGAGTGATCTACAGCATGTTAATTATTTTTCTCCGGTAAACACTGAACGCGTCGCCGAAGATATTTTATATGCCGACATCGTACGACATAGAGTGTCGAATGAACTTTTCTCTGCCCTTAAAAAACAAATTTGAAAACTGAAATGATTTAGAATGTTATAATAATATTAGGTATCTCATTGAATAATTTTCTCACATATGAATCCAATGTGAAAATAATACAATATACATAGTATCTTATCTTTCATCTACCTTAAGAGCGTATTTTGTTTACGAGACCTTCAAACTGGGGCGTATTTTGACTCGAAAATTTAGTGAATTGGACGAAAACAATAACATTATTATCCTTGTGACTCTAATATGTAGACGTTCTGGGTGCCGCAGGAATGTAAAGGTCTAAGGGTAGTATCCATGGCCTCAGTTCAGGTACAGACCCGCAATTTGTCTGATGTGAAAACAGGAATCTATACTCTAATGGAATACTGGAAGCAGTGGCGTATTTAGATGTAAGCCACACAGGCCCGGACCTTGGGCAGTAAATTTTGAAAGGTGGTGCAAATGGTAAAGGTCAATTTTCATAACATTAAAAGCTTTCTTTTGGACGATATTCACCCTGAACTTGTAAGGAAATGTCTCCCGTCAAATGACCCAGAAATCAATTCACTCATTCAAATTTTACACACATACACGTACACACACACACAAAATAAACGAAAAGCTCTACAGTGTATAACAAGTAGATATATCCCAATGTTAACAATGCTGTAACAATACCTTTGGCAACAAACTGCTCAGAGAACGATCATTTTGCGTCCTGAAATATTTGAAGGATAATAACAGACTAACAAAGACGGAAAATTGCCTATGTATTATTTAAACACCAGTTTATGTACCCGTGCTTCGCTACGGAATTCCACAGTGTATAAAGAATTCTAGGTTAGGTATTGTACTCGTTGTGAGCAAGATTGTATTAAATTGCATAGCTTTTAACGTTACCTTAGAAACGCGACTGGGAAGTCACTAAACGTCCTTTTCATATGAAGACTGGGTTAGGAAATGTTCATTGTAATGGTAGGCCCGCTTGCCTACCAGCCAAATCAGATAGGGGAGTTTTTATTATAATGGCATAACTCACTCTCCACCTGCCTTTTTTATATCCTCAGAAAGACTGTCTTAGTAGTTTTCCCAACTGAAATGAGCATAGGTCATTACAATGACGTCAGTAGGAATGCCGCGATTAAAAACAATGCTTTCATATGAAATACCCGATCAAATTAAAAACCACACACTTTCTCACTTTTAACGAACAGTACTACGCTGCCGACCTAACAGTCCAAAGTTCCAGAGCTGGAATGACCAAGCCGCAGACAGCCGTGATCCGTGAACACACTTCATCTTTTTAGGGCGGGAGGGGGGGTCGAATAGTGGAGAGTTCCAGGGCAAAACCTATTCCCTTTTACTAACCTGTTTCCTAGGAGTACCCGATGAGTCGGAAAATCTCAATTCACTACACTGGCGGCGGGAAAAGCTATCTGATTTGGAGACAAATTTTTCCCTTCAAGCCAGAGGAGAATCCCCTTCTTCACTGCTAATTTGGAATAAAATGAACGTGGAATTTCATAAAAGTGAAGAGAAAGTAGCTTTTATTAAGAAACGGCTCTTTTCAGGGTTGAATTTTGAGTTATTTAGTGAATTGTGGTGCTATAATTAGGAAAAGTCCTAAATTGTAGTTCTAGACTAGGTTATGTTACTACTACTACTAAGTGAGCCTCTGCCTTAAGTGTGCACGCTGCTCATTCAGAACAGTGCTTCAGAATAGGGATCGAATAGCTGGAATACTATGATTAACCAGTGTGTTTTATAACAGGAGTATCAAGGAATGCATGAACCACACGAATGGCATGTTAAAAAAGAAAGTTTTCTAACTCCTCAGCTATTTTGCGCTATTTAGTCTGAAATACCACTCTTATCATAGTCGGTACGGTAAAACTCAATAAAACATAAATGATCGGAAATTGTATTCTCTATTACCTTTGTTATGTAGTACTTTTCGATAGGACCAATAACATAGGTATTCAAAAATTAAAATTTAGGCGCCTTCACCTAAACTACAATTTCATCCAGGACGAATGTAATTGTTTATAGCTTAGACTGTAGTTCCTTATTCCCCGGCTCTATGTACCGATTTTCATTAAATTAACCCTGGCTAGGCGTTGACATGGACTTAGCAACAAAAATACAAATCCATGAATATCTGTGCTATCATAGCCGGTACGGTAAAATGTATAAGGCATAAATGATCGGAAATGTAATTCTATATAACTTTAGACAGACAGACAGACAGACAGACAGACAGACAGACAGACAGACAGACAGACAGACAGACAGACAGACAGACAGACAGACAGACAGACAGATTCTTAACAATGTACAGACAAAACTCTGATTTTATATATAGACTGAGAGCTACATTACGAGTGGACAATAAGGATGTGATAATTACCTTCGCCAAGCGTTGAGCAAGGCATATAACGAACTAGGGCATTGTGGATGAGTCATAAACGTAATTTAATTTAGGAGATGTATATTTTTGTATAAAAATCAACGTAGTTATTAAATATGAGGAAGAGCAGTATTTATGGGCCTGGATGTGGGAAATAATTAAACGGGCCCGTGACTAAAAGAGGTCCAAAATTGTTCCGAGAAAGCGAAGCAGATCATTGTGATCGTACTTGCATTTTGCCTTGTTTGTTGCAGTTATAATACTGCTAGTTGCATGCTGAGTAGTTTATAACTACGAGAGAGGTTGTATTGTATAATCCGACTTCATTTTGCATGAATGCTTGCAGGGAGGTTGGAACAAGCAGTTATGCTCCTAGCGAATGAACAAGAAATTATTTCATTACTCTCTACGAACTTAACAGTATAATAAAAATGTTTGTACGTGCAGCAAAATTAACGCGCATAAAATTTAATCTAACTTTTGATTACTAATATAGCCTCCCTCTCACGACACAGTGTAAACGGAGTTCGTTTGTTTGGCTTTGTTGTAATTACCAAGAGTGCGAGCTGAAAGTAACAGCAGTAAATGTAGAGCCGAGAAATAATTATCCGAAAATGTTCCAGAAAAGTTAGAAATATTTAAAATTATAAGGTAGGAAAAGAAACCACAAATAGTAAAAAAAATAGGATTTTGCTTGATTTGTGGTTTTAGTCTATTTCTGATTAGCAAGTTTGACTGATATGTTGGTCCCCCACTCTGATGTGCATTGCGTAGTTTTATGTGTTGAGGTAAGTCCATCGTCTGCTCTAGCCTCAGCACAGTTTAGCAGTGACTTAGCAGTCACCACTCAGCTGATTCTAATGGAGCTGCTGAAATATATAATAATAAAATGCCAACAATTCCTAGCTATCTCTGTGGGTCAGTAGTAAAGTGCCGGCTTCCGGATCCCACGATCGTGGATTTAAGGTCGAAAGAGGTATTCCGATTCTTGATCATTTCGTCATAAAGGATATCGGAGTACATACTTGGTGCTTATCCGACCAAATTAATTACCATCACTTCAACAGAGATCTGGTTTATTCTGCAGAACGTCGAAATTCACGCTCAGGTAGCCCAGAAGTTTTAAGGAAATGCCTCCATACAGTAGCCAAGGCCATGCTATTGTTATTATTATTACCAATACTTCCTTACTGATGTAAGAAATGTAATATATCGACGCTTAAGAAGCAATACCTCATATCTCACAGTGCTCTTCCTGTCCATTATTCTCCTGAATGCTGATCACGCCTCCCAGCGTGTATGGATACGCTGTCTATCATAATTTCCGTGATGTTTGTTTTGATATGCCTGTGTATAAGGGAAAATGAACGTTATATACAGTACACTGTAGGAGTGCGTAACTACGTCATTCAAACATACATACCTGCAGTACTCTAGGGTAAGGTCAATTTTCCTTTACACTTAACCGTATGAAAATGAATACATTGAAAGTTGATCTGATGGACTACATATCCACAACTGGCTGCGAGACGTTACTTGTCTTAAGGAACATAATGGGTAGGAAGAGAATTGTGACAAACGAAGTATTGCTTCTAAGGTGACGATATACACACACACACAAAAAAATTGTCTGAATAGGAAACCATCAGTGTTATCATGAAAGAATGTATGTCCAACCCTAGTCCCGTTTCATTACGGGATCAGGTATGATGTGAGAGGAATCTTCGTAGCGAGATTTTTACAACCGGATGCCCATTGATGATATGAATTATGTGTTGGTCTCTAACATCGGTGAAGAAACAATACCTCGTATGGCATAATTCTCTTCCTACCTATCATTTCTCTTAAGACTTGTCACGCCTCCTAGGCATATATGGATATGAAGTCCATTAGAACAATGCTCGTTGTGTTGATTTTCCCTTGCGAAGGTGGTTTTCTTATTTCGTGTGGCTATTTCTAGCCGGGTGCAGCCTTTGTAATGTGGACCCTCCGATGAGTGTGGGCGACATCTGCCGTGTGTAGGTAACTGCGTGTTGTTGTGTGGAGGATAGTGTTATGTGTGGTGTGTGAGTTTCAGGGATGTTAGGGACAGCATAAACACCCCCACACTCACTAGAATTAACCAATCACGGTTAAAATCCCCGACTCGGCCAGGAACCGGACCCGGGCCCTTTGAACAGAAGGCCATTCAGCCAACGAGTCGGACTGCGAAGGTGTAAAGGAAAATGGACCTTAAATGTATTATAGTATAGGAGTGCATAAATAAGCCACGCAAATACACACTCCTACAGTACGGTAAGGTTCATTTTTCTTTACAACTTCGCATAGGAAAATTAACAAAACGAGAATTGTTCTTATGCACTGTATATCCATATGTGGCTTGGAGGCGTGATAAGTCCTAACGAAAATAATGGATAGGAAGAGCATTGTGACATACGAGGTTTTGCTTCTCCAACAGCGATATTATAGTATGAAGGGAGAGGGTGAAACACGGTTCCGACACATAGGCTACTCCTGTCGAGTAGCAGCAAGGGCTCTGCTCAATGATTAACGTCTCCATCCGACGGAGGAATCACCATCAACAGCGTCATATGCCCTCACTCCATACAACATTGTGGAGAGATTTGGAACTGAATCTAGACTTCCGGCACGTAATCTAGTAATTAGGAATTGTATGCCACCAACTCTCCTACCCTGCCGGTCAACATTCTGATGGCGGAATATTTTTCGACCAACGGGACTCGAACTAGCTACCCATATAGACTTGACACCTTAACGGTCATGGCTCCCAGGTGGGCTCGTTATCTTGAAAAGAATACTGAAAGTAATAATGAAACGCGCTTGGCCTCCGGAGTAGTCCTGGTGCAAATCTTTCGAGTTTGCGGTCAAGGGCGGTCTGCACGTCAGTGAGGATTGAGTCCTACCTAGGATGATATCTACCGAGCTCGATAGCTGCAGTCGCTTAAGTGCGGCCAGTATCCAGTATTCGGGAGATAGTAGGTTCGAACCCCACTGTCGGCAGCCCTGAAAATGGTTTTCCGTGGTTTCCCATTTTCACACCAGGCAAATGCTGGGGCTGTACCTTAATTAAGGCCACGGCAGCTTCCTTCCTACTCCTAGCCCTTTCCTGTCCCATCGTCGCCGTAAGACCTATCTCTGTCCGTGCGACGTAAAACAACTAGAAAAAAAGATGATATCTAATGTTACAGACGGTATAGATACCCAGTCACCGAGCCAGAGAAAATAACCAATGTGGATTAAAATCACCGATAAGTCTGGAACTCGAATCCCGGACACCTTACACCAAAAACCGATATGCTAACCAGTTTGCGACGGAACAGGACACTTTGAGTAAAGTATCGAACATATCACCTACATGTGTAATACATGCCTTCCGAAACATGTGATGTACTGGTGGACAGATAGAACAAAACAAAAACAAGAACATTCTAAATTCTGATGCGAAGAAGTAGCAAATTGACGTCAGCAACTTGGACAATGTAGCATCTGATCGGCCGAAGTGGCAATGTACAGTTCACAAGGGCCTAGAACATTCTGAACAAGAGTCACGTAGATATGAGTCCGACAAGAGAGCTCATCACAGAAAATAAGCATACAATCAGAGAAGAAATAACTGCTAAACACTTCAGCAACGAGCTTGGTAGATATGTTGTGCCAGCATTGCGGCAGAGATTGCAGTTCGAGAACTGGTCTCTTCAGCTATTCAAGAGTGTATAATCAATAACACTGATACAACATGAAGACTAACGTTATACTCACCATAAAGTGTTTAAAAGTGGTGTTTTCATGAATAAAAATAAGGAATAGTGAAGATGTAATTACACTGAATATGTTCTATAAGCTTTCCTAGAGTTCGGCAAGTTGCTTGATGTAGTTTTACGCAAATGTACACGTATGTCACGTAGCATCATACATAATTAAAATCGCCAGGATTAAACCTTGATTTCGGGGCAAAGTGCACCCATTATGGAGATCACTTTAGGGATTGCGTGCTTTCCTCTTAGATGGAGGCACCGGGTTCGATTTCCGGTCATATAAACGATTATTACCAGCATCTGATGGCTGTTTCGTGGCTCACTCAGAATACGTTATTACAGTTCAGAAGCTTTTGATGGTGAGGTGGCGGTCCCAGTCTAGAAAGCCAATAACAGTGGTCGAGAGAATTCGTCGTACCTCGTAGCCTGCACGCTTTCGTGTTGAGCAGTGGTAGTTGAGGAGTCCAAAGTCCGTCAGGGCTGTTGAGCCATAGGTTTTTACTCAAAAATAAGAATATTCCTTCTTAAAATCTTATTTTCAAGTCTGACTTCTCTAACCAACTTCTCTCCTTGTACTCCTCGTCGGCTCCCTACTGGTATCTTCCATACAAATTACATTATTGCCGTATATATCCTTTAATACCCTCTCTGCTTTCTGCTACTACTGTTTCTACCTTCTTGAACTCTAATGTAGGGTGACAAGATCTATAATCAGAGAAAAGCAGGTCGTTTTCCTCGAACAATCCGATGAATAATTTTCATAAAGCCAGTGAAATGTTACATCATAATTCTACTGAATGCAGGAAAGTAATAATGAACAAGTCCACACAAGTAATTTTACTATTTTACTGCAAATTTACTCACAAAATAAAGAAATAAGTCAACTGGAATATCACTCGAGTAATCCTTAGTTTTATCCACCTAGTAAGATATGGATGGCTGAAAATCTGAAAATGAGCACAACAGAAATTGCTCAGATGGACTGAATATTCATATGGGGCTGGGAGGCGGCACCGCTCTTAAAGGAACATAATGGATAGGAAGAGCATTTTTAGGTACGCGGTATTGTTTCTTAAGGGCCGAAATGAATAAAGTGAACAGTCAAATTAAATTGCCAACAGAGCGATGCGCCGCTGCAATTTGTGATTTTAGACGTTTTTTTATGCTACATTTATCTCCATGCATGCGGACAATATAACCCGGGACAGTTATTTTTTTTTTGCTAGGGGCTTTACGTCGCGCCGACACAGATAGGTCTTATGGCGACGATGGGAGAGGAAAGGTCTAGGAGTTGGAAGGAAGCGGCCGTGGCCTTAATTAAGGTACAGCCCCAGCATTTGCCTGGTGTGAAAATGGGAAACCACGGAAAACCATTTTCAGGGCTGCCGATAGTGGGATTCGAACCTACTATCTCCCGGATGCAAGCTCACAGCCGCGCGCCTCTACGCGCACGGCCAACTCGCCCGGTAGGGACAGTTATAGCCCCGTTTAAGTTTTCATTGGGATAATGGGACAGGAACTAAATGAAGGGACAGTTCCACTAATAATGGGGCGTGTGTTTACCCTGCTGTGATGAAGAATTGTAAAGAAGAAAGTGTTAAGTATATGAGTAACATTGAAGGAACATCAGACGAACAAATTGTAGAAACTGAGGAATCAATACGTTGATTAAAAATACACACTTTATGAAAATAGTAAAACATATTTTGGTTTCTGAGAAACTTAAAATGTCTTGAACTTCCTAAGGAACGTTGGTTACACCAGCCACAACAGCGAGACTAGCCGTTCCGTTCCATATAGCAACCGAAAAGTAACTCATAAAGTTTTAATAGCATATAGTAGACTACTTTATGGAAGTACGTTCCTCTATAAAGGTCTCTAAACGGACAGTAAAAGTAGTATTAGTAGCATTTTTTATTTTGGCCATCTATGAAACATGTAAAATAACTTCCTCATGTTTTTGTATTGATATTCGGTCAGTCCAATCCTTCCTCATCCTTTCACTGTGTTCTTTCCTTCTTTCATGGGTCCAGAGAGCTGCACCCTTTCTGTCTTTCTTCTGATAACCCCCGAACTTTCTAATCCTATAGCGAAATTTAAGGCTGTCTAGAATTTATGCTTCCTTAATTATCATTTCAGCTAAATCCATTTTCACGTCGATGAACCAATTTATTTGTGTTTTGGAATATTTTTCAGAATAATCAAATTTTGATCTGTCTTTCTGGATTCATTCGGACTAAGTGGACATAAGATGATATATTATTTTTCCTGAGGGCATCGGATAATGTTTCAGTTTGGGTAGGCATTTCTTTATTACTTCTTTTCATCCAATTAGTTCCAACATTTATTGGTCCAAGTATCATCTTTTGTACTTTCCTTTCTCTCTCACTTTCTCCTTTTTTGTTTGACTAAACATTCTGTTGCATAAAGGCATTCTGGTTTTATATCATTGTTGTAACGCTGTGTTATTGTTTTAACTGAGAGTGATTTTTATTGGCAATACTAATTGATAAGCCAATTCCATTTTCTCAGTCCATTTCTTTGCTTGCTTCTTTATCTAGGTCGTTTGGATGCGTTATTTCACCTAGGTACTTCAATGTATTCACTCTACTGATTCTGCCGTATCTTATGTTTATGAATCATGGGGCATTATTGTAATTGAATATCGTTAGAATCTCCTGTGTAATTCCAAGCTATTTAATCCTGGCATATGTGTATGAAAGTAATCTGTGCAACCCCCCCCCCCCCCACCTCCCCCAACCTGCATCACTTCGAAAATCTCGCCACGCTTGAGGGTCACGTCCACCTGTTTGCGAACCACTGCCAACATCATAATGTACTATGACTCACTAAAATATCCCTCAGAGTAGTTCCCTCGTTGCTCAGATTTGACGACGTGCATTGCTGTAAGCTACTTTGCTCCCTCCATCATTCTCCACGAAGACCGCTTTGTATGCAAATATGAAGTTATTTTCAGTCCCATTAATACCACAAAGTCATTCATACTTCAACTGTGAGATGAAGGTGCCGCTGACAAATAGGAGTGGTAATTTTCATCATTCTGCATTCCAACATTCTCCCAGCAGAAGAGTTATTCTCCCATTTCCGTGAAACATAGTTGCGACACAAACATTGCTTCAACAAACGTGGTCTAAATATTACCTAGAAGAATGGCATACTACAACATATAACTTGGTTGTACACACAAAGATTTATCACACGTAATAATAATAATAATAATAATAATAATAATAATAATAATAATAATAATAATAATAATAATAATAATAATAATAATAATAATAATAATAATAATAATAATAATAATAATAATAATAATAATAGAAATTAAGATATTTCTCCAGATTATATTCGATAAATATTGAGGTAGTTGGAGGTAATATGGATCATTTTGCTTATGTCTGAATGCTCCTTAGGAAATCATATGATTTTTGAGTTAATAGCTTCGTCGGAGATTTAATAAGACGTGCCTAGGCCATTCTGGTGGAAATCCAGGATCTAAGTCACTGTGCTAATCAAAGATGGTGGTGGTGGTGGTGGTGGTGATTATTGTTTTAAGAGGAAGTACAACCATCCTCCATCAATACTAATCAGAGGAGAAAATAAAGGGTCTGACACTTCGAAAACTGAAGGTATCAGCCAAAGAAGCACAATCGTCACGAAGGGCGTGAAAATGAAAGACTCCCAAAGTCTCGGAATCCCATAATAATAATCAATAAAAATACAAACAGTCCTTCAGTCTCTGTAGACACAAAGAGAGACAGTTTGCCGGAATATTGTCCTAACGAGCAAATGCCAATCAACTATGTTCAGATTCGTTGCATTTTTTTACCCATCTTGTCATGTGTCATTTGATAAAAAGAGTACTCTAAATATACTAGAACAATATATAGGACATTCCTTTATTTCTTTCTTAATCTGTTAAAGGTCGGTTTTCTCCTCGGTCTCAGCGAGGAATCCCACCTCTACCGCCTTAAGGGCAGTGTCCTGGAGCGTGAGACTTTGGGTCGGTGGATAAAACAGGGGAGGAGGACCAGTACCTCTCCCAGGCTGCCTCACCTGTCATGCTGAACAGGGGCCTTGTGGATGGAATATTGGAAGGGTCAGGCAAGGGAGAGGGAAGGAAGCGTGCGTGGCCTTACGTTAGGTACGTTCCTGGCATTTGCCTGGAGGTGAATTGGAGACAACGGAAAACCACTTCGAGGATCACTGAGGTGAGAATCGAACCCTCTCTACTCAATTGACCTCCCGAGGATGAGTGGGCCCCATTCCAGCCCTTTTACCACTTTTCAACGTGGCAGAGCCGGGAATCGAATCCGGGCCTCCGGGGGTGGCAGCTAATTACGCTAATCACTTCATCACCGATGTTGACTATAATATAGCAAATTATACGTAAACTTTCATATCAGGTAACAAGGTCACACGGATTTTAACAGAGGGTGTTAAATATGAGCCAATCAGTAGTAATTTTCGACTAAAAAATTGATCGTTCGTCATCCGTATACAAATTACTTATAATCTAACATGCTGGGAGCTTCACCCGTCAAATATATCTAATAATTCCGTCCATTTCGTAGTGAATATGATCATGTGTCAGCTACAAACAACCGGGCAGTCCCCTTGAGCACGGATACTCTGAATTAATTGAGTGTATCTTATTATTCGTGCTGCGTTGGCGTTTCACTGATTAGTGCATAAACAGTGGTATTCAAATAACCGTATTTTATATGAGGTACACATCAAACGTTTCCGGTCACGTTCAGTGACTGACGCAGTAATATCCTCCCAGTAACTTATATTGACCCCATCCTCTTTCTTATATCCCGATGCTGGATAGCGAAGGAAACGTATAGAACGATAATGTGGGTTTCTATGAATTTGTAAGCAATGTACACACTGTTTCTTAAGTACTTTTAGAAATGTACAGAATAGGTATTTATTCCGTAAAAATAATATACTTGCCTTATACTAAATTTGTCCAATATGAGCTTGGTAATAAGTAAGTAAATTCGTGTCCTTGTACCGATGTAGTGCAGATCTTTCCAAAGAAGACACACCCCGCAGTGTAGTTGAAGTGCAAATACCTTTTTAATGACATACAAGTCCTATTGTTGCTCTTAAATTTACACTTAAATATAAAAGGAACAGAGCTGAGGTCTGCAGCCAATATTGGTACGCCTATCAGTTACATTACGCAGGGGTCCTTGGCGGTAAACTTGCGCATTTCTGATACGTTGGGGAAATTGGCAAACAAAGTTTATATGAGTATGCTGCGAAAGTAATCATTAAACCTCGTTCTAAAAGCACTCAAACAGCCTCTTTTATTGGCCAGGTTGTAGATGAACTAGACATGGAATCTCCATGATAATGATCTTCTTCCTTTCGATCGTACTTGTATTTGAGTTCTCAGAAATGTTCAGCCAACCACTTCATGTGTCAACAAGTGTGTCAAAGTGACCTGACGTTTATTTAAATAAATAAGCATACCCTTCATTATTATCAACAGTATTTGAGAGATGATGTTTTACTCAACCTCCCTTCCCTACTGATAAATTATTTTAAATAACTTGAGCAAATATACATAGAAACAAGTTTGTACCAAGGGAATGGAATTCAGTAAACTTATGCAATATCTCGGTGAATAATCCACTTAAACTTCAACTGACTCTAAACTATGGTACTTCTTTCTTTCTTAATCCGTTTACCCTCCTCTTTTCCTCCGACTCAGCCTCCACCACCTCCAGATCAGTGTTCTGGAACGAGAGACTTTTGGTTGGGGATACAAATGGAAAGGAGGGCCTGTACCTCTCCCAGGTGGCCACACCTGCTATGCTGAACAGGGGTAATGTGGATGATGGGAGGAAGTAAGGAAGCGTCCGTAGCGTTAGGTTAGGTTAGGTTAGGTTAGGTTAGGTTAGGTTAGGTTAGGTTAGGTTAGGTACCATCCCCGCGTCCCCTCATTTGCCTGGAAAATAAATGGGAAACCACGAAAAAACCACTTCGAGGACGGCAGTGGTAGGGATCGAATCCCCTCTACTCAGTTGACCTACCGAGGTTGAGTGGACCCCATTCCAGTACTCGTACCACTTTTTAAATTTCGTGTCAGGGCCGGCAATCGAACCCGGGCCTCCCAGGTAGAGAGGCAATGGCAGCTAATCACACCAACCACTACACCACAGAGGCGAACGGCACTTAATTTTACTCAATATTTTTCTTGCATCTTGTCTACCAGTATATACCGTGCCCGAACACAAATGTTTAGATATTTTTCAGTTAAAATTATTTTAATTCAACATGAAAGTGATTGATAACAATGTTTTTATTTTTTGGTGGATTATTTCACAGTCATGTACAAAGGCTGCATCAAAACATGGTTACGTTTAACAATTGCTATTTTTTATCATTTATTACCAAATTATTATTTGAATAATACAATATACTAAGCAATTCCTTCTATAATTTGAGTGCAATTCTGTTACAATACACATCATAAGGGAAGAAAGAAAGAACTATCGTTTGCCTCTTTTAAAATATTCGAAGAAGTAGGAAGAAAAATATGAACAGTTCGTTTGCAATTGAAACGGGGCGTATAGGATAGGCCTACCGCTAATTCTCCTAGGCCGCGTCGCCATAAAACCTATCTGTGTCTGTGTGACGTAAAGCAACTAGCAAAAAAATTCTCCTAGGTTATTTTAGGAGTTCGGATATCAAATATAGTTATATGTATTTACATGTTCAGCATGAAATATGAGGATATTTCAGAAATGGTACATATTACGTAATGTAAAGAAATGTTAGAACGTAATGTTTACAGAGTTATTTCGGTTTATGCTCCTTTGCAGTATGTTGAAGTTCATGTTCAATTCTCACTTCTTTTTATTTGTTGTGAGCAGCTTTCGCAAGGACTCTTAACATATGAGCACGGAGCGGTGACCACAGCGTCCATCTGAGTCTGCCATTGCTTCCACTCAATTATAGCAGCTTCTTTCTTCAGTCTCCCAAAGTTTATAGTCCTCTTCAGTATGCTGAAGTTCATGTTTAATTCTCACTTATTTTTATCTGCTGTCAGCAATATTCATCTCATAACTTATGAGCGCCGAGTGGTGACCACAGCGTCCATCTGAGTCTGCCGTTCCTTCCACTCACCTGTAGTAGCTTTTCTTTTCCACTTTTGCAAGCTGACCTCCTTTGGTGAACTCGTGATTTCTTCAGACCCAGATCGTATAAGGAACTTGAGTTTCGGGATCTTCTAATTTTCCTCCCATTTATTGTCCATCCCATTATTAAACTGATGGCCAGACCGAGTATCTCAAACGGTAGATCTCTGGCCTTCTGAACTCAAGTTGGCAGGTTCGATCCTGGTCCAGTGTGATGGTATTAGAAGGTGCTAAAATACGCCAGTCTGCGGGGCGTGATTAGGTCAGTGACGTAGCTGCTGGATTTCCACCCCGGAGGCTGATGCTCGAGGTTTTCATCTCAAGGATCATGTGGCATCAGGAAGGAGATCCCAGGCCAAATCCAGAATGAGCCTGGAGTGACCCCAGAAATAACTGGGATAAGCTGAAAAAAGTTCTTTTAGGTTTAAAATACGGCAGTCTTTCTTTTCTAGGGTGTTTTAAGGTGGTAACGTTTGGTCGTTGGCATACGACATGTTAAAGAATTCCTGCCTACCAGCATCTTTCAAAATCCATAGTAACTGAAGGAACGTAAAACAAATAGCATTATTAAAATTATTCTTTGTAATGATTTAGGTGTCATACTGGTTGACGGCTACTCGGCTAACGAGCTGTTGGCTGTTCTCTGTACCCACGTTGCACGGGCTCATTTCGAGAACGAATATATTGACATGTTCATGGTGCGAGTGTACTGGAGTAGACACGGAATGATAGCAGCTTCTTAAAAACATGACGCTTGTTCCTCCATTATTCACTTTCTTGGAAATCATAATTTAATGAACTGTTAATTATAGATGGGAGTGACCTCTACTGAGGAACATACCATACTGTGAGACATAATAATTATAATTTCGTGTGGCTATTTCTAGCCGAGTGCAGCCCTTGTAAGGCAGACCCTCCGATGAGGGTGGGCGGCATCTGCCATGTGTAGGAAACTGCGTGTTATTGTGGTGGAGTATAGTGTTATGTGTGGTGTGTGAGTTGCAGGAATGTTCGGGACAGCACAAACACCCATTCCCGGGGCAACTGGAATTAACCAATGAAGGTTAAAATTCCCAACCCGGCCGGGAATCGAACCCGGGACCCTCTGAACCGAAGGCCAATACGCTGACAATTCAGCCAACGAGTCGGACACTGTGAGACATGTTACTTATAGACTATAATTACTACTGAGGGGGTTGACCTAGTGGTTAGAAGCGCGCAGGTGTGAGCTTGCACCCGAGAGGTAGTGGGTTCGAACCCCACTGTCGGCAGCTCTGAAGATGGTTTTCCATGGTTTCCCATGGTTTCCCATTTTCACACCAGGTAAATGTTTGTCTCCTTGGCTGAATGGTCAACGCAGAGCTCATCGGTTAAGAGGGCCCCGGGGTTCGATTCCCGGTCGGGTCGGAGATTTTAACCTTAAATTGTTAACTCCCTTGGCTCGAGGACTGGGTGTTTGGGCTGCCCCGAACATCCCTGCAACTCCCAACACACATAACACTATCCTCCACCACAATAACACGCAGTTACCTACACCTGGCAGATGACGCCCACACTTATCGGAGGATCTGCCTTACAAGGGCTGCACTCAGCTAGAAATGGCCACACGAAATTATTATTATTATTACCTTAATTGAGGCCACGGCCGCTTCCTTCTCACTCCCATGCCCTTCCTATCCCAACCTCTCCGTAAGACCTATCTGTGTCGGTGCGACGTAAAGCAAATAGCAAAATATATATAATTACTGTCAATAACATACAGATTTAATTTATTTCAAGCCCTCAATTCACTGTACCATTTGTGCAATACATCTCAGAAACATGTTAGTACTATTCCCTATAAAGAAGTCGATCAGTTTTGAAATGAGTGATGGTGATGGTGGTGATTATTGTTTTAAGAGGACATACATCTGGGCAACCATCCTCTATTGACACTAATCAGACGAGAAAAGGAAGAGGTACAACACTTCGAAGAATGAATATATCGGTAATAAAGGGGGGTGAAGTTGATTCCTTCACGTGTTGCCCCTGGATAGGTACACAGAATAGAATTCCAGTACTGAACTGAACGCCAGCAGATAGCGACCAGTCTATCTAATCTGCTGATATATAAGACACACGGTATGCCAAACTGAAATGACCCTCTTCAACTCTGTTCTTAGAATCCTTCGGATCAATGTAGAAGGTGTAAGCAAGTCTAAAAGTGGATGGTTGTCTTACAGCAAACGCAGATCGTACTCGTAGTCGACTGGCCGATAGTTGGCGTGTTCACTGACTTCTGTTTGTAGGCCTGTCCTTCATTGACGTATACATTTTAAGCAGTAACCTTCGAACACTCTGATACCCATTGCCAGGCTGAGTTGCTCAGCTGGAAGCGGCACTGGCGTACTGACCCCAACTTGGCAGGTACGATTCTGGCTCAGACTAGTAGTATTGGAAGGTGCTAAAAATCATCAGCCTCGTATCGGTAGATTTACTGGCACTCATGTGAGACAAAATACCGGCACCTTGGTGTCTCCGAACACCATAAAAATAGTTAGTGGGACGTGAAAGCAATACTATTATTATCAATGAATTAGCAGGACCTATCAAGTGTGCAACATGGATAATAACTAGCATCGAAGTAAATAAAACAGAGGATGAGATGTTAGAATCACGATTGTATTGTTGAGAGGATAACGATTTGGCTAAATTTGACGATAAGATGTGATAGAATGATGGGAAATATAATAAAGACACCCAGGACTTTTCATTTAGTGTCTGAGGGGAGAAAAGGCCGTAATAACGGTAGGAGTATACCAAGGCATGAATACGACAAACAGATTAGAGTAGGTATAGCACGTAAAACTTACATAGAAATGAAAAGGTTAGCACAGGATAGGGTGGCATGCAGAACTGCATCGAACCAGTCTATGGACTTATGACCCAAACAACTAGAACAACAACCCAAAACCGGTAAAATACCTAGCCGACCAGCGCTCAGCTAGTGGATGTTCTCCAGCGCGTGCATTAACAGATAAAAGCCGAAATCAAACAACAGACCGGCTTCAGATATCATCTGAAATTTACGTATTTGGTATTGTTTTCTAATTTTTTGAAGTTATTTCCGTATCAGAACGAAATATTTGGTGTGAAAATCATAGCAATGTATCTTTATTAAATTACCATACTTACTTTATAATTATCAAGAGAATAATCATTAGTCTATATATGCACAGCTACTAACAGACACACACACACTACCAAGCAAACCTTGTGTAAAGAACATTTCCGTTTCGAGCAGTAAAATTTTAACACCTCGGTAATATTCCACTTAACACAAATATTGAATTGATATCTTGGTTTCCTTTAATGTATTCCATTAGCGGTTTGTTTATTTTGTTTCTTTCAGCCTCACAAGAAGAATGTGACCTAAGCCAATGTAACAATAGGTTACTGAAGTATTACCAAGAACTGGGCTGTTCTCCAGTCATACCAGAGGATGCATGCTGCCCCACCGCCTTCAACTGCAGTAAGTAGTGTAAACTTCTATTTTCTACTGTAAGAACAAACGTATTAACAACATACATAGTACAGTCATTAAGTTCTGAGACTGATCGCATGATGGCGCTCTGGTGCACTATAGCGCATAGGTGGCGCCGTGGTATGGTACCATGTCAGTTAGTCTCTCGTCCCTGCAAGAAATCGTTGAGTACATCCACTGGAAGCAGACGTACGGTCGTTGTTGTGACGGTGATTTGAATGCGCCAGTCGGACCTTGATGTGTCACGGTTTGAGCAACGGGCAAACATCACTTTCTGCTAGGAATTAGGCAAAACCGCTGCCGAAACGTTTGAAATGATGCAACAGGTTTACGGCGAGGACGCATTGAGTCACAATGTTGTGTTTAGGTGGCACGGACGTTTTTTGTAAGGACGGGACAGTTTGAAAGATGATGTGCGTACTGTTCGGCCACAAACAGCTCGAACGGAAACCATGATCCAAGAAGTTGCAACGTTGGTGCGTGCTATCCACTCTCAATCGGTAGACGATCTCGCAGCAGCAATACGGGTCAGCCATGGTACTTGCCACAAAATTCTGACGGATGACCTCAACATGTCTCGTGTTACCCAGCACAGTGTACCACGAATCATGTCGCAAGACCAACGTGATGATCACATGACGATTTGTGGTGACCTCATCAGTAGTCCTGACCATGATCCGACGTTTCTCAACTCGATAATAACTTGAGACGAAACATGGTGTTTACTTTCAGCGGTGCTTCCAGCAGCTATACCAACGTTGGCAAACGGCATAACGGCCAACGGCGACTATTTTGAGGGTGGATGTGGTTCTGTGTAGGTGTACGCCCTGTAATGCAGAATCGTGTGCAACATACAGAGTAGTGTGGGTGCCTATCCTCCAGGCGTCAAGTCTCAGAACTTACTGACTGTACTACGTAAAACCAACCAAACAGTTATTAATAACATGTTGTAACTGGTGTCTCATGTATCACAAATTAAGCCATTGTTTGAAGTTACACAACAGCGACTTCCTTCAGAACTATGTCATTGTCTTTCGGGAGCGTTCAAGGAAATATTTATAATATTTCTTCATTGCAAGTTCCGATTCAAAAACTATATATTCACTGTTACTAACAGACACACACACACACACACACACACACACACACACACACACACACACACACACACACACACACACACACACACACACACTACCAGGCAAACCTTATATAGAGAGCACACTGGTTTTGTAAGAAAATTTCGTTTCCTTCTGTACCTCTTTCGTTTCAAGCAGTAGTTACTTCAGAAATTGCATGTGTCACCGATTCACAAACGTTCAACGAATAGTTTCAACAGTTGTATTGATTTCAACAAGACCGATTAATTGATGTAAAGTAAGACTCGTGATCATTCTTTACCTGGGTGTGTAGGACGAGCCCACAAGGAGTAGGAGGAGGGAATATAATGTAGTTGGGTTATGGGTGCTAAGCCGACTCCGCGGTCTAAGGCTAGCATACCTAAATCTGACCCAGAGACCCCGGCTTCGATTCCCGGTTAGATCAGGCCTTTCACCGGGATCTGAGGGCTTATCCGAGGTCCACTCAGCCTACCTGATTACAATTGAGGAGCTGTCTGACTGTAACATGATAGCTTAGGACTAGAAGGCCAAGAATAATGGCCGAGAGGATTCGTCACGCTGACCTCGCGTCACCTCGTAATCTGCAAGCCTTCGGGCTGAGCAGTGGTCGCTTGGTAGTTCAAGGCCCGTGGCGTTTGGTTTAAGGATGAATTCTACTCCTTGCAATATTTTAGTTACTGTGGAAGAATGGTAATTAGAGTAGAAGGCAGTTGGGGTGGGGATAGGGTGGTATGAGCCTCTTACGGGTCCTTCGTTCCTTCGTTCGTTTCTTCCTTCCTTCCTTCCTTCCTTCCTTCCTTCCTTTATTCCTACTGATTACCTTCCTTCCTCCCTCCCTTTCATTCTTTTTCTTTCTTCCTTCCTTTCTTTCCTTCTTACTTCCTCAATAAATTCCTTCCATCTTCCTCCATTCCGTCCTTCCTTCCTTCATTCCTTCCTTCCTTTCCTCCTTCTTCCTCCCTTCTTTCTTTCCATCAGTCATAAAACTTTACTATATTAGTGCCGTTTAGTTCACCCTGGCGTTATCTTCGACCGACGGCACCGAGTTAATTTCGTGAGCCCTTCAATATTTTTGTTCTTCCAATTCTTGGAACCAATATTCTCGAATTCCTTCCTCAATGTGGATGCACCAGGCTTCATTCTGACTCATGTACATCTTCTTAGATGGATGATTAACCGAAAAGTGTTCATAAGAAAGCTGTGGCTAACCTGTCTTCATCAAATGTTCTGGTAGTGCAAAGTATATACGCACGGTGAACATCTTGCTTGTGACTTGCCTACCTTCTGCTAGTAATCCTTACACTCCCCATATAATCATAGGTTTCATATTCCAAGTTTCCTCTTTGTACCCATAGCATTGCATGTATTCCCTTCGTTCTTACAGTATTTCAATTTAAATTAGGAGACTTGTGTCTCCTTTCACAGTTATAAACTTATCGTTTTATAATGGGTACATATTTTCCCCAACTGAATTCACAACCTGTGAATAAAGTTTTGCTCTCTTTCTCTCTTATCCGCACCATTAAGGGTGAAGTTCTTCTCTACATATATAAGTTGAATTACTTGGTTTCAGGTAGTCTGACTGAGAGAGACCACAATAAGTGTTACTACAGAGGGAAGTCGTATGACATACACCAGCGTGTGGATCAAAATGAAGTGTCCAACCCTTGCATCGTAAGCTGCGAGTGTCGCCAGTACAAAAACAGGTGAGATTCGCTGCAGGATCCCTCTCTAAGTTATTATAGTGATACCTTGAATGTAAATGCTTTGAATTATTATGTTAATGTTGTGAGACTTCCTACGTGAACAGGTTGTAATATTTGATGCTACTTGTAAGTGTTACGATTTCTGGCCGGCTACGACTGAGACAAAGAGTCGACTGGATACCATGGACAGCTGGCATCGTTAAACTGGATCGCATCTCCAGTTAAACCATCAGGGAGAGATTTGGCGTTGCACCTATCAAGACAACATGCATGATGGTTGTCTACGATGGTTTAGATATGTACTAAGTAGAAGGGCCAATACTACCGCAAAGGCGGTTTATTTATTAGAAGTTGATAGCAGGATACGAAAAGGACGACCAAAACAGCTATGTGTGAGCTTGCATTCGGGAGATAGAGGGTTTGAACCCCACTCTCGGCAGCCCTGAATATGGTTTCTCGTGGTTTCCCATTTGCACACTAGTTTCCTTCCCACGCCTAGCCCTTTTCCTATCCCAGTGTCCCCATAAGACCTATCTGTGTCGGCGCGGCGTAAAGAAAATTGTAAAAAGAGAATAAGAAGCTAAGGGCTGATACTCTTCACAAAGATGTGAAGAGCGTCATTCTCCGCCCTGAAATGGCCAAGGAGAGAACTAAATGGAGACAACAAATCCATGTAGTGAACCCCGCCACCAGCAGGGGAAAACGCTAAAGAAAAAGAAGATAATGCGTAAAATTTGTGTATGTTTTTAAAGGTTTAACAGAGAAGATGATGTTATAAATTTTTGTTAAATTTCTCCATCTAATTTATAAGTCATCTCTATTTTAATTGAATTTTCATGTATTAACTTAGTCTCACTATCTATAGACCTAATATACTACTTGTAAAATAGGGATTGTAATGGGAAATTCAATAATAATAATAATAATAATAATAATAATAATAATAATAATAATAATAATAATAATAATAATAATAATAATTAATAGTTAATAATAATAATAATAATAATAATAATAATAAAGATAAGGAGCTGGCTAAAACATACCATTACGGCTACAAATAAGAAGACATAGGCCATAAACGTGACCACAGACCTATAGTTGCAAATAGAGAAATGTCGGTGAGCTTAGTTATTTCACAGATGATTGCAGACCGAAGGCATAACTGTCTTTAATAAAGGTGTACCTACAGGCAAATTTCGTGTGAGTTCTGATAAGATTGCTTATAATTACTAAGTTGCACTGTTTCCATGTTATAAGCTTTTGTTGTTATTTAATTTTTATATGAATGAATACACTTCTCTCCCAGTCACGGATGACCACCAACTGGGGAGAGCGTATTCGTTTATTGTAATCTAAAACATTACGTGTAGTTAAATTTGAACGTACTCCAAGCCAAGAAACCAATAACCGAAAGCAAGATTTATTTATTTATTTATTTACGAAGCACAAGATACAGCTGCACTGAGCAAATTTCACTTGCACTGTCAACAGACTATTTAACAAATGTAAACTTTCGTAATAAAATATAACAAACATAAAAAAATATAACAAGATCAGGTACACATCCTACTAATAACTGTCCAAATCGAAAACCATAGAATGTCCATGTTCATAGCCAAGTCGTCGTGGGTCAAGATGGTGGTATAATCCCTTCACATCAACTTATCTTTAAGATACTATTTACACACCTCCCGAATTCACTTTTATTTGATGCTATATCAAGCTCTTGTCTCCTATTAATATTGTTAAAGAGTGTTGGGAGGCGGGTTAGGAAAGATCGTTGAAGTATTGAGTGCTGAGTGTGGGGAATGTGGAGAAGGTCTTTGGTTCTGGTGGAACGGGAAGGAACGCGGAGAGAGAAGAGAGAAACAAGATGTTCCGAGCGGTAATGTCCATTTAAGATCTCGTGGAGGAAACTCAGGTCAGCTACCTGTCGCCTGATGTGCAGCGGTGACACATTAATTGCCATTAATACCTGCTGCGTAGACAGATTTCTGAGCTTGGGGTTTCTGTTCCTTACAATTGCAGCAAAGAAGGACACTGCTCTGTCTAACTGCTTAGTATTGGAGGGGGCGGCTGTTGTCCAAATCGGAGAGCAGTAGTTTAAGAGAGGTTGAACGATCGTGAGGAAGAAGTAACGAAGAGCAATGGGGTCAGAAATTTCTGTGAAGCGATAGAGAATGCCTAGTAATTTCATAGCCTTGGTTGTATATGTTTCTATATGAGTCTTAAATTGTAATTTTGTATCGAATATTACACCTAGGTCACGCTGTTGCGTAACCACGGTGATGGGCTTGTCGAGTAGGTAATATGATGTCGGTAGAGGAGATTTACGCAGTGTTATGGTCATGTGGCTGCATTTTTGTGGATTGGGGATAAGTTTCCAAGTACGGCACCAGTTCGAGAGGGCATTAAGTGAGGACTGTAGCAGAGCTGCATCTGCTGGATTCCTGATCTCCCTAAATATCTTGAAGTCGTGAGCAAAGAGTAGGGTATTCGCTGTTTCGTTGAGTTCGGACGGCAGATCGTCCATAAACAAAGAAAATAGCAAGGGGCCAAGAGTACTGCCCTGTGGGCAGATATTAAAATATTAAAATTCATTAAAAGTTAAATGATGTTAGTAAATACTGCAAACCACATACATATTATACATCCTTATCAAATCAGCGAACAGACCCCCCCTCCCAAGTCAGGGACAACCGCCCACAGGGGTGAGGGAGAAGGTCCGCTCGCGCTGCGACCATTGCACACACATGCAACCAGGATTATTAATTACAGTGAATCGAATATATTTAACTCCACACAACCGATTGGAAACAATGAACGGACACACCCCCCCCCCCCCAGCCACGGATGGCCACCAACCCGGGGGAGAGACCGTTCGATAATCGCATCCATCGCTATCACATGTCACTGATTCTGTTCAATTTCGAAATGCCACTCACTTGTAACTGATACCACATTCAATTATAATTTACTGCCACAGATATATTCCTTAATAGTTAATTTTTATATAACATTGCTATTCTAATATTCGCAAACATTTTCACCGGATTACTTTGATGAACACTTATTTGGTAATAATAATAATAATAATAATAATAATAATAATAATAATAATAATAATAATAATAATAATAATAATAATAATAATAATCTCTCGTGTTACAATACATTTAAAGTTTTTAAAGTTAACCTAATAAGGGGGAAACTGTGGTAAGTAAACCCGTCCTCGAACAGGCTATGAAGGTCCATCGAGGAGTAGAAAGTAAAGGCTGCCGCTTTCCGTAACCTCGGCACTAAGGTATTACAGTGGTTAGCCGTATGCGAGGCCACCTTTGTTCTCAGGAATTAACTTGGTGTTTCATCATTTTTGAGCATATTGAATGAACCTCTCGGCAAAGTGCCGTTATAGAAATGGAAATCTCCCCTCTCAAGGTTTCAACTTCCTGAAGGGAAATCGAGCCCACGTCCTTCCGAGACCTAGAACAGCTTTACCGCCTCGGCTAGGCAGCCCCTGTGAAACCGTGGTACATATTCCCAAATATATTTATTTGTTTTGAAGCTAGTTACGAATCTCTCATATGCGGCGTGCTGATGATTCACGCCTTATTAAAATGCTCGGACGTCTTGTTTTATATTCTGTCTTTTAATTGAAAAAACTATACAATTATTTCAGAAGTAAAGCATTGGTGGGTCAATAAATATCTTGTCCCAGTTTCCAACCTAATCAATTTACTCTCTGACGATCATTAGTGTACACCTGGCATTCATCATAACAACACGTCAATTGTACAGTACGAACATGCCGAGTTGATCACTCCCCACAGCACTCATCACCGAATGCCACACGTACCACGTGCGGGACCCTTGTTCTTCCTTCCTTGACGAAGCAAAATTTTCATTATGATCTTGCGCCATTTGCGAGAGCATCGTGTATTTCTTTAAAATTTCAATTTGATTTGGGTGCAGATGTCTGAAGCATTTTGTGTACAAAATTATTAACCCTTACTGTCTAAATAAATTTGGTATATAATTCATTTTCTTGGAAACATATCATTTAAGGGTACAAATAGTTCAAAATATAAATAATTATGTTAGATTATGTACTTGATTCAGGTAATATGAGTTGTATTCAAACTACAGGAACAATATGTACTTCATTTATATAAATCTTTATTTTGTTCTACTAGCCTCACAATATCATTTATTTTGAAGGCGGTATTTTTATAATTGGAGAAATAGTTCTATTTACGGAAATATTTATCTGATAACTTGAGCACGAAAGCCATAAAGTGTATCTGGTCGTAACTCAGTTTGTTCTATTGGAAGTGAGTAGGATAGGAGTGGATATTCTTAAGAGACGGCAATCTGTTGATCAGTTGACGAATAAATTACAATTGCCGTATATACGTGGTGTCCTTGAAAAAGGTTCCAATATTTAGAGAGGAGGCAGCATGCAGCAAGCGAAGAAAAAGGTTCTATAAACATTGGTCGCAAACCCAATAGCTTTGGAGTTATGGTCCGCTATCACTACCACCAATGATCACCATGTCTTTAATCTACTCTTCACAACATGTGGTCGATGTGACCGCCACCATTTGCAGTACAGCCTTCCGCCCCACGTCGTATGGAATCACGCATTCGTTGGAACACCCCTGGCTGTTGCCGGTTTGCATCACAGATATTGAACACGCGTTCTCGAAGTGTATCTACATCATTCATGGGGTCTGCATACACTATGGTCTTTACATGTTCCCAAAACCAACAATTTAAATGGTTAAGGTCAGGCGAACGGGCAGGCCAAAGTATTGGCCCTCCCCGACCAATCCATCTCTCATGGAAGACCCACGTTAGGTGTCACCTAAGCCTAAGATGAAAATGTGCCGGTGCCCCATCATGCATGTGCCATATTTGCAGTCGTTTACGACCAATGTTTAGGTAGGAACGTATTTCCATCTTCTGTTGCATACTATCTTCCGTAAATTATTGGAACATCGATTTGTAGTGGACCATAACTCCGAAGATATGGTATTGGGTTTGCAACCTATGTTTATAGGACCTTTGTTTTCTTCGTTTGTTGAATGCTGCCTCCTCCCTAAATACTGGAAAAGGACATCTGTGTTGCTGATAAATGAATACATGCGTTACATCAGCTAGCACCGAAACAACTTAGTTTATACTAACTCGGAAATATTTTAATTGTTAAGACCTTGAAATTATTATTAAAACAGGACTAGAGCACTGACGACATGGGGTGTTAAATTGTTGTACAGTGGTGGGAGTGAAGATAAAATTACGGTAACAAGTAAATTTTACATAATTTCAAGTTATGGCAGAAGAAGCAGTGCACGTCCCAAGAGAGAAGGCAAAAATGCAGTGAATTCTACCATAACACCGCGTAAATAGCTGGGCGGTTTGGCTCGCGCACGTCGTAGCTTGCATTCGGGAGACAGTGAGTTCGAACCCCATCGTCGGCAGTCCTGAAGATGATTTCCTGAGGTTTCCAATTTTCATAGCATGCACATGCTGGGGATGTACCTTAATTAAGACCACGGTCACTTCCTTCCCGGGGCCGATGACCTTTGATTTTAGGATCCTTAAAACAACAAGCAACTTCCTTCCCATTCCTAGCCCTTTCCTTTCTCATCGTGGCCATAACACTTATCTGTGTCGGTGCGACGAAAAGCAAATCGCAAACAAACAACAAGAATAAACCTAGCATACCAGTAAGTGAAGAGGGACCCGCAGATATTCCGCTACAATCAAAAAATGTCAATGGAGACGTTCCAATTCTTGTTGTTGACACTGACCTTCAGTAGTCCTATCACGGAACAGCGCTGAAAAGCCATAGCGATCAAGAATAAAACTAATTGCAGTATATAGTGCTGAAAAATGAATACCTGCTTTCTTTCTTTAACAGGCAATTAAAAGGCATTACAAACTCCAGCGTCACCTCACCCACACGAGCACACACACACCCTCCCTCCTTAACCTCAACATCCCACTCCCCCGCCCAACCTAACTCAAAACCCTAACAATCTCCTCCAGTTACTATTGCTACTCCTCACAACCCAGAATTGGCCAGCCCAAGCCCCACCGACCATAAGCTAAATCAAGCACAAACCAGCCCCCCTCCCACGAAATCGCCTTGCATTCCTCTTGCAAACAACACCTAAGCTTCTTCTCCTTTAAAGCACTGGAACACTTGCTACTGAAAGTTATGCAACATCGGACGTGGCCATCTCATTGGATAGGTGAACCTCCGTTCGTACGTTTGCTTCGCCTTCTCCGCGCCACTACCAATTCATTAATGAAGCACTTACAGCGCACATGATCGCAGTGCGCCCGGTCACATTCTGACCAGCGAATGAGTACTAGATTTCCACGTATCTCAATCCACCAGTCACACTAATGAAATGGGATTAGTAATGATTGACATTAAGGTCGATGGGCCAAAATGTTTGCGAATTGACCTTTACGGTTCAATGCAATAAACATGGGGATGGCATGGCACCAGCTTTCTTGAGGGAGTGATGAGCCAAGTCAGGAACTGAACGACCACAATTAATTCAAAATACGGTGCTGTTTGTATCTGTTATCTTAAGCAATTAGGTGCTATAAGAGTGGTGAGTTCGTTCCCTAAAAGGGGGGGGGGTAAGCTGATCAAACAGTTATAATTAATGGACGTCGTAATAGCTGCACGATGATACGGGGCAACACACAGCAACCCGCACAAATTAAAGAACGTTGAGCAAGTATCGTCTTTATTATACGTAATTACTTTATGCTTTTGAAGAGGTGAATCATCCTGCGAGTGACTATCACAGGGGTCTATCTGAGTCAGGCTGTGTTTACACTTACATGCACCCGACTCCTTTATTTCAACTGGGCGAGTTGGCCGTGCGGAGAGGGGCGCGCAGCTGTGAGCTTGCATTCGGGAGATAATGGCAAATGCTGGGGCTGTACCTTAGTTAAGGCCACGCCCGCTTCCTTCACACTCCTAGTCCTTTCCTATCCAATCATCACCATAATACCTATCTGTGTCGGTGCGACGTAAAGCCACTAGCAAAAAATAGCCTTTGTTTCACCACCCCTGACCAATCACGTTTGATCAATCTTGCTATTTACTGACCCGGAGTTATTCTCTTTCGGAGAGGCAGGGTCGGGAATTTTAACCATCATTGGTTAATTTCGCCACCACGGGGCTGGGTGTATGTGTCGTCTTCATCATCATTTCACCTTCATCACGACGCGCCGGTCGCCTACGGCTGTCAAATCAAGAGACCTGCACCTGGCGAGCCGAACATGTCCTCGGACACTCCCGGCACTAAAATCCATACGCCATTTCATTTAATTTCCTATTTCTACCTGGACTTTGCTACAGTACCATGTTATAAGGGTTAGCAATGTAGCCTCCCATCTGGATGAATTCGGTATATTTCAACCACTATCGCGAATTAGGACTGGTTTTAGGGAATGAGTAGGATGTGTTCAGCCTCTTTGAACAAATCTGAGTGGGCAAGTGGTTTCCCACTCCAACTCCTGGTCGATGTAGGGACGGTATTCGGCATACAAGTCACGGCTGCTTCTTTCCCAATCGTAGTCCCAGATAATTACAAATCCATATTCCAATAAAAGCACTACATTCTTACAGATCACCAGGCACACTTTCACGCACCCTATTGAGGAACCCATAACACTTCTGTTCGTTCCGAAATATAGTCACCGGTAATTAGAAATTCCATCTTCAATACAAATCCTACACTGGCACAGATAATCAGACAAAACTTTCACATACATATCACTCACCACTTCGAAAATGCCAGAGCACAGCGCTGTTGGTATAATTGAAAGTGCTTCACATTGTCTAGTTCGTTTGAGCAATATTGACTATAAACTATTTGTCGTCAGCAGAACAGAGTAGAACATGAACAACGAATAAACAAAGAGCCATTGCACTGGTTACAAAAGTCACTTCATCAAAATCATAAGGAACCGTTCAAGTCAATCATATTTGTACAGTGTACGAATCAGTATATATTTAAAAGGAGGACAGCACTTAAAATCCATGGCGTCGGTTAGGTCCGTCGACAGCGAGAACGGACGTTATACAAACAACTTTATTACCATCTCTTGACATTGTAATCGATTATCAATTTTCCCACGACCTACGCCGACCGTATTACCTACAGTAGCACGATCTCTTTGTGGCAACTGGAAGTCAAAATTTACCCAAAAAGTAACCCAAGAGGTGTCAATTCAGAGAACTCTTAGAAGTTATAGCCAAACTGTATGGCATGTATTATTATTATTATTATTATTATTATTATTATTATTATTATTATTATTATTATTATTATTATTATTATTATTATTATTATTATTAACTGTTGTAACCGTCATTGATGGTCCTTCTCAAGTTTATCTTTTGTGCATTATTGCTGCACTTCACTTGATCTCTTCCTTCAAGTATAAAATCAAAGTATCGGAGAATGTTCAGTAAAGAGACTACCAAAAATGTGTAAAGTACTTAAACGTTGCAGGACGATTTTCATAGCAACTTCCTACAGAGTTAATTATCGACTCCTGGATTTACACTTATATTTCCCTCATTTTCCACAGTATCGGTAAAAGTTATAGAACACAACATTTGTGAATAATTTCTGTCATAGGTATTTTTCTGTACCGGGCGAGTTGGCCGTGCGGTTAGGGGAGCGCAGCTGTGAGCTCGCATCCGGAAGATAGTGGGTTCGAACCTCACTGTCGGCAGCCCTGAAGATGGTTTTCGTGGTTCCCTCCAGGCAAACGTTGGGGCTGTACCTTAATTAAGGTTACAGCCGCTTCCTTCCCATCCCTAGGCCTTTTCCGTCCCATTGTCGCCATAAGACCTATCTGTGTCGGTTCGACATAAAGCAAAATAGCAACAAAAAAATTCCTATGAAACCAACTATGAAAGAGAGACGAGTTTTACGTTTAATGCCCCCTCTGAAGCCTTCCTCCTGCCGAATGTCTTTGAACGAATTATAGCTAAGAGGCTACTCGCCCTTATTTTAAAATTAATTACCGAGTTTCAATAAAATTGAGCAATCAATTCTCCCATGATACTGTAACATAAACAGAAACGAAATGAAATGGCGTAAGGCTTTTAGTGCCGGGAATGTCCGAGGACATGTTCGGCTCGCCAGGTGCAGGTCTTTTGATTTGACGCCCGTAAGCGACCCACGCGTCGTGATGAGGATGAAATTATGATGAAGACGACACATACAGTACATCCAGCCCCCGTGTCAGCGAAATTAACCAATTATGGTTAAAATTCCCGATCCTGCTGGGAATCGAACCCGAGACCCCTGTGACCAAAGGCCAGCAGGCTAACCATTTAGCCATGGAGCCGAACAACATAAACAGGAAAACGACAGAAATTAAACTAAACCCAACATAGGCCATTATGTGTCCTGCCCGGTCTAAAAACCAAGAATTAGATCGATATTAAAAAATTACAGACAAAATTATGGTTGATTTTACAGAAAAATTGGTCATGATTAAACTTATTTATAACATTTACTGTAATTACAAAGGTTTCTTTTCCATAACTTTTACCCATAAAGTGAAAAATAAGGGAAATGTCAGCGCCAGTAACAAAAACACATGGCTCAACAGCTCCGAGGGGCCATGGTCTACCAAGCGATCGCCCCTCCGCCCGAAGACCCGGAAATTATGAAGTGTCATGTGGTCAGCACAACGAATGCTCTCGGCCGCTATTCTTGGCTTTCTAGACCGAGGTCGCTATTTCAGCGTCAGATAGCTCCTCTCCTCAATAGTAATCACTTAGGCTGAGTGGATCTAGAACCAGCCCTCAGTTTCAGGTAAAATCCCTCACCTGGCCGGGAATCGAACCAGAAGCCTCCGGGTAAGAGGTAGGCACACTGCCCCTACCCAGCAAATTCATCTCCGTACAGGCCATGAAGGCCTTTGGAGGGGTGGAAGGTAAAGGCTTCCACTATCAGCAACCTCGGTACTTGATTGGGTGGCCACCTTTGTCCTCAGGAATTATCCTGGTACTCATTTCTTGGCATAGGCTGAGTGAACCTCAGGGCCATATGCACCTCCGGAATGTAGAAATCTCGTTTCTTAAATTTTCGACTTCCTGACGGGGAATCGAACCCACGTCCTTTCGGGTGATCTAAGTACGCCTTTATCGCCTGGGCCAGGCAGCAACTTCAGCTCTAGTAGGGTGAAAGTTAAATTCCAGGAGCCAGAAAATAACTTGGCAACGTTTAAACATTAATGAAAGCTGCTTTACTTTTTTGAAGTTACGACAACAGAGACTTCGTCGTTCATGGCCTTCTGTTCGATGCGAGGGGAACGACCTATCGATTGGCGGAAAGCTTAGGTTACTGTTTAGTTTAGCGATAAAAGAGGAAAGACCTTGCTCTTCGGTGAAAAATAATGTCCCTTACTATGTAGCGATTGTTCAACATACTATTTATATAAAGTATTTGACAAATATTATAAATATTTATAGTTGATTTGATAAACTTTTTCTCTCCTTATTTAATTTATTTATTTATTTATTTATTTATTTATTTTATTTATTTACTTATTTATTTATTTATTTATTTATTTATTTATTTATTTATTTATTTATTTATTTATTTATTTATTTATTAGTGCCTTTCTCAGTGGTGACGTTGGGGCTCGAGTCTCTCTCTTACACTTAACCACATACTAATTAAAATATTAAATAAAATGCTAAGATACATAAAATAGTTAAAACTACATAAATTAATAGAAGTAGAATTAATTATATAAATACTAAATTAATATTAAAAACTCTTAAACCTGACTACTTCTCAGGCACACACACATTCATACTTCAGCCATTCAGTCAGCTGTCCTCAGAAGGTAGCGTCGGCAGACGACCTTAAATCTTGATAAAGACCTGAGGCGGCAGGGAATTCCATAATCTGGCGGCGGTCACCACGAATGATCTATTCATTTTCTTTGTGCGATGCACTCGAATAGAAAGAAAGGATTGAAGGTGTATTTAAGTAGTGAAATGGCGATAAAAAGATGAATTTAGAAGAAATGTACCGTGGCTAAATTTCAGCTAACACTCTATACACCATCGTTAAAAATGTGTAGCTGCCGACGTTTATCAGGCTTCATCCATGAGAGAGCCTGATGGTATGAGGTGATATGAACATCATACCTCATATGGTACTGTGAATAAATGGCATGTAAGAATTCAGTGCTCGTTGAAATTTAAGTGTTTCTTCCCTTGTCCTGTCAACTAAAACAACGTCACAATAATGGGGAGAACCAGTGTCTGTACGAGTTTGGCCTTTAGCTCAAGTGTAAATTACTTGTCTCTGCCGTTTAAGAGGATGAAGTGCTTCAAAAGTATTTTTACGGGTTTCTTTCGTGTGATCAGACCAATCAAGTGTTTCATTCATAATTACGCCGAGATTTCTAACCATTTTACTACAGGGAATAATGTTTCCCTGCAGTAGGACAGGTGGGATTGCTGCATTGTTTAAGCAGCACAGTAATATTCGTGATCCAATTATGGTTGCCTGAGTTTTTGTGGCATTTCATTGTGCATATGTACTCAGTCATTGGATGTCATTGATAATATCTTCTATTGTTCCAAATAAGTCTGAAGTCTTGCAGTGTCAATACATTTGAAGATCGACAACATAGATGTGGTGTGTTTTGTTTCCTATTACAGATGGTTCATCATTAATATAAATACGGAAAAGTAAGGGCCAAGAATACTGTTCTGTGGGGCACCAGTAAGTTTTGTTTTCCATTTAGAGGCCTTGTCGTTTGCTGTTACCCGCTGTTAACGGTTACTTAAATAAAAACTAAAACACTTAAGCGCAGCCTGGTCAAAATTTAGCAATTTCTTTTTCTCTGTCATTGCCTAAATTTATAAAGTGTCGAAGAAAGATACGTATAGTAAGCAGTCGTTTGGGTAACCTTCAAAAGTGCAGCCACGGCACTGTGACCTTTCTTAAATCCAGACTGCGTATGGTCCAAAGGAGCATTTTTATTTAGGTATTACAGAACTTGTTCATATAATAAACGTTCAAAGGATTCAGAAAGAGCAGGGATTATAGGGACAGGACTGTAGTCAGAGGATGACTGCGGGTCTAAACTCTTAGGTATCGGTGTTATATTGGCTGTTTTCCAGAGAGTAGGGAAAGTTCCATTTAGTTAACAGTAATTCAGTATGTATGTAAGTACAGGCAAGACAGCACCCACAATGTTATGTATGAAAGTAATAGGAATATCATCAACACTTGTAGCCTTTGATTTAATCGAGTACAAAACCTTTTTATCCTAATTTTCTGTGACACTGAGAAATGTGAATGGTGGATTGGCTTAAGGGGAGAGCGATGAGTCAGTGCAGTTAATTGGGATAGGTTGAATACTTATTCTACTAAAGTAATCGTTCAGTTCGTCAAGTGGAATGTCAGGATTTGTCAGTATCTGTCGAATTTTCCTGTTCCCTGAGCTCTAACTTGGACCCATGCGCGATTAGAATAAAAGTTGTTAACTAAATTCTGGAAATAACTACATTTCTTTTATTTCTGAACAACTGATTTGTGAGAATCTTGAAGAGGCGGTAAGATTTGAAGTCTATGTCATCTAGGATTTGTTTATAATGTCGAAATAACGAGTCGCGATGGGCCATCGTTCTCTTGGTTTCATCATCTAACCATGGACAAAAGGGTGAGAAACCATTATTCGACGTTTACGGCATACCTGTCATATAAGTTCTTTAACATCGTAAAAACAAGTTAACTTAGGCGTCAGTGTCATTTGGTCTCCGTATATCATCCCACGGTAGTTGAAAGCATCATAATTCAAGTAATCCAAGTTTGGGTTCTTCGTATTTCTGACAGTTATGTACTTAGGTTTGTATTTAGGTATTTTGATGGAATAGGATAAATATATAAGGTCATGGGTCGAAATGGATGGTGCAGGGATTCGCCCATGAGTTATTAATTTACCTGGGTTGTTCGTTATAATGAGAACGATGAGATCTTGTACTAAAACGTGCAATATTTTACACTAAATGTTTCCACTCATACAGTTTATTATTTTCATTGTTATTTACATCTTTCCCCTGTCCCAGATGGTCAAGCTCAGTGGAAACGCTGCGTGGTGCGTCCGAAAAACACATAGGCCTATGTCAAACAAACTTATAATACAAGACTGCAACAGGATCTAGAATATATATTCGTGAATGAGAACTCAGCATTATAAAGGAGGTAAAAGCAATAATGTATTCCGTATAAAACATAAAGCTCAAATTCGAACAAAAACTAGCCCCAAATGAAAAGTCAAAATTATGTACAACAAAATAAAAATTTACAATGTAAAGTCGACACTGAAGGTCGTTCAAACTATATGGGTCAAGAACCCGGGCATATAAAATTCACTAGCTTAGGAAACGTGAAATCTACCTATTTGTGACGGAGATCGAGATAAGTCGACTCTGATTAGCCCATAGGCTGCGATTACTGTAAGAACCGTCTCTTCCATGAGTACATAATGATCGATTCAAATATTGGCATAATTACACTAATTCCGAATTTGTCGGATATGAACATCATAAATAAAGAACACTGTGTTTGAGACTGGCCCTAAATTTTAACCACCAAAAAACACTGATTTTAATACACGATATCCGGATCTTGGGCATAAGACAGAGGTTTGGAAACCTCGCAATCCAACGGACTGTGGAACACTAATCAACACAAATATTTGTGAACAATATCACACACATAAGACACATATAAACAACGAACATAAATAAACCACATTTGAAAAAGAAATAAATAAATAGTACTCGTTCAGCATTTCGGATTGAGCGGCAATCGTACTGAGGATTTTCGGAGTTGTCGTAGATAATCAGAGTCACATTACACGGGCTATTCTCTGCTACATGTTCTCAAACAGGTGGTCAGCTGGTTGACAAGGGAACAAACAATCACAACCTTGGTCTCCGTGGCTCTAGGATTCCCAAATATGACCCTTCTAATTTAACGGGACAATGCGTAAACTTTCACTGAAGGCCTCGAGCGGAATATATTTATTCTTCGCTCTTTACCTGGAAAACAAATCTTGCCCAGTGGAAAGACCATCTCAGTTTATAGGCGCTCAAATATATCATTCATTATATCATCTGGTCCGGGGTATACACTCTCACAAACCAGGTACAACTCATTACGTCAGCAACAATACTATTTCCAATTATAGGCCTCAGTCCCCGCTTCGATTCTGGAGTGCAGATAGGGTTTGCCTACCATTTTTTTAAACGACCCTCACTACATTCAACGATGGGGTTAGCCCTCTGCACACATCGTCAGTTGAAAAACAACACATGCAGTAATACTAATTCATGCATAGCCTGTCTATACATTTGTTCTACACATCTCTAAATTCTCGTTCGAACCTCAAGAGTTCCAGTAACCTCCAATTTGCATAGATGAATTTGGCATCGCTTATACCCTAGTGTCTGTATGACACGAGTACACATTCGACACAACTACACTGCATCCTAACACAGCCATCGTATACTAACTATAAATAACTCTGAAATAAAACTGGAGTGTAACATGCATCCAGACTCAAACGTTACATACACTTTGCCACTCTGGATTACATTACAATTACTATTTACATTTAACTAAAGGGACACATATGAATCTGATCATTATATTTCATGCATATAAACAGTTCAACTTATATTTATCTCCATTCCTGCCATTAGGGGTACCCTTGGAACCGCTGCATTGGTATAATTTTTGTCATGACAGCGTTGCTGTCGACGGATCTAGGAGTCGGCAGGTTCAGTCCTTCTGGTTCCATGATGTGTTCCCTTAGGTCACGTGCTGCGATGTGTCCCTGTAACTTGGTAACGATTGCCAATCTCAGTTCTTTTCACCGCTTCGTTCATGCATGAATGCGCTGTAGTAACCCTGGTAAGAATACAATTGGCAATACCACTATCGAGACATTAGTCCGGTCAAACGATAGTTTCCAAATTAAGGGATACTTGCCGGTCCCTATCAACTCCTTCTCAGTGGTTATCCGTCATTAGCAGCACGCAGAATTATTACACAGCGCGGACTTCTGAAGACTTATTAACGGAGTAAATGCTGCTCGGGTGAGCTTAAACACACCGTTACTAGGTCTGCTCTGTCACTGATAAAATAAGCTTTGTCGATCACGTCGAAAATACGCACTCCTCGAATGTCACTTAGCTACTGCGGACACAGAATTACGGGAGTTAGTGGAGACAAATGAGACCATTGCGACGAATAGGACCGTTGCACTAACGCTTCCTTCTTTTATAGACTGACTGGACGGACGCGCGGTCCTGTACATCTCCGAGATACACTCGGCTCGCTTTGTGTTCGGCCAGTTACCTCTCAACAGATATTTCAAACAAGTTGAAATGAACAAAACCGGCACAGTTACATCATTTTTAATGCTTAATCTTCTTCGAAAATATCAAAAGGAATTGTACCCTTCTTGGATACGTGGGATATGGCTCTGTGACATATCTGGGATCGAATTCAAATGATTCAAGACCTGTATATTTCGTGTTAGAGGTCACCCTGCTTTGCTCGGTAGTTCCCCGCTTTTAAATCTCTCGCTCAGTCTCTTGCGCGATGTTTGCCGACTCTCTCTTCTCCTCGCGTACCCAAGCCATCGACGGCGTTTACAACGGTAAACTTACGGCATCCTACTTTGGTTCGTCTGCGGGAGGAGCGCCGCACCCTGCTTGCTACCGGTTCGACACGTATATACACATGGTCACCCAGCACACAGAAGCTCGTTCCTCAGCGCTAAATTAAAAATATTCCACAGTGTTAAACCAATTTAATTGGACCGTGATTTTGTAAGGTTCATATCATCAGCATCATCATCTACTAAAGGCAATGCTTTGCCGCTGTAGCCACATCTGACGATCTTCTGCTAGCCCCTTCATGTTGCTATATGAACCACATGCCAGTTCACGGAAGGAGTTCTTGATGTATGACATTCTTGTTCGTCACTTGGGTCTCATCTCCAGTACTTTACCTTCGATGATAGTTTGGAAGAGAGAGTCATGTCTCAGTACGTGTCCAAGGAGTTTTGTTTTCCTCTTCTTTATCGTATTTAATAAACATCGATGGTTCACATTATTATTATTAAAGGTTTTATCCTATTAGTAAGAAAGCTCATATATGTTTGCTTGTATCGCAGTTTAATTCGAATATCTCTGAGATGCGCAGATTGAACTGAGGGCGAACACAAAATGTCTGTTGAAATTTTCCGGTTGAAGTTTCTGCACATTTTGAACTCTCAAATATAAGATCATGTTCCGTAAAAAACAGTAGGTGTTTGAATTGGTGGATTCGATTCAGGCTCAGTCCAATGGTATTCAAATTCAACAGTCTCGAGTCTCACCGTGGCATTTACCGGCACGTAAAATAATCCCTGAATAATAGCATTCTGGCACCTCTGTGTCATCAGAAATCATAAGAGTACCGTAGTTACGAGGACATAAAAGCCATCAATATTTATTAAATTTTAAATGCTATTTTTTAACCATTTACCTTGAATCTGAATCACTGGATGTAAGTTTCGGCAAATTCTCACGCCTTGATCGTGGTTTGAACGTCGGGCACTTTTACTGAGTCAAAACGGTGGTCCAAATTCTTCATGTAAATATAGGCCTCTTTATGAGTGATCGTGCTTAGTCATACTTAGTCATATATACTTGTAGTTTGACTTAACGTTTAATATCGTGATCAGAGTCGTGCGACCTCCATACTTACGTGGATTTCCAACCACAGGTATGAAACGTCTCACATGTATGACCGGAACTTCGAAGGGAAGCCGTTGACTATAAATCTCGGCAATCACGTCCCTACTCAAGCCTGCATAACTTCGCTGTGCTAGGACAACAGCTACGGGTAGCAATGGGTCATGCAGGCCACTCCACGTGCACGCGAGTGCACGGAGAGAACACTGGACACGGGTTTCCCGCTACAGATCGCTAACCGCCAGGAGACGGTGCGAGCTGTAACATGATACAAACAAAAGAAGCCAGAAAATTCATGCCTGTGAATTAGAATACTGGATTTTAATGTCCTAAATGACTATTTATTCAGTTAGAAATAGGGGGGAAATTCATGAGGACAAAGAAAGAAAGTAAATAATCCTATCAAAATTAATAAATATTTCAACAATAAGTTATGGAGAACGATGAACATATATTTGAACATATATTTAGACAAATGTGACGTATATTTTGCAGCCCAAAAGAATAGATAAGACGCAAAACGAGACGCAAGTTGAATACTCATATATTATCAATTCCTCCGGCGAAGTATATGTAACTAAGCACAGAACAGCTCCACTATGAGGCAAGACAATATTAGACTACCGTGGGAAATTTGACCTCTCATTTATTCGACCGAGAAGGAGGGTCAGCGACTGCTGTGTGGAAGGCAATGACGTATCCATAAAGACAAATGTACCGAGCAAGTGGCTGTGTGGTTTGGGTCACGTAGCTATCGGGAGATAGTGGGTTCGAACCCCATTGCCGGCAGCCCTGAAGATGCTTTTCCGTGGTTTCCCGTTTTCACACCAGGCAAATGCTGGGGCTGTTCCTTAATTAAGGCCACAGCCGCTTCCTTCCCACTCTTAGTCTTTTCCCATCTCATCACTGCCATAAGGTCTATGTGAGTCAGTGCGATTGTAAAAAATAGACAAACGAACAGTGAGAAGGAAATGGCAATGTGCAGTGTGGGGTCTACACTGTCCTGTATCAGCCAGTTGCGCGGGCCTACTCTGTATCATTCTAGTCGAACAAACAGCAAATATGTAACTAGTGTCTCAGTAAGAATATACTAATTTACACTTAACTCTTACTAAATGTAACTAGGTCCTTACCTATTAAATAACCCTCAATTACTGTTTATATTCTGATTATGATCTGATTATTAATCTCGAGGAAATGATCAGTAAAGCCTAATAAAAATTCAGAGTATATATTGTTCACTTTGAAGAACTGAACTTTCAAGTAGAGTCCTTTGATCATTGAACATCTCTCTTTTCAGAGCTACCTTCACGTGTGTAAGCGCTGAGTGTGCCGAGTTGTTTGGTCCTCCTCTGCGAAGAGGCTGCGTCAGACTCTACGAGCCTAATCAATGCTGCTCCAGTAACACCTACTGCGGTAAGCTTTAAACTAAAATTACCACGTATCACCTACTGCATTTCTCTGCCGGCTACGTGAACATGTGATATTCAGAGAGTCCACGCATTTCTTGCTGAATGGGTTACTAATTAATTATTTCATTTACTATCATAATAAAAATATGTGGATTCTCTTACTAGACGGTAGAAATGAAATAATAATAATAATAATAATAATAATAATAATAATAATAATAATAATAATAATAATAATATTAATAATAATAATAATACATCAATAACAAACTTGTGACTCAACGGCCGGTTAGAGCTTTGACAGGCAAGACAACTGCTGCCGAGACAAACAGCCTAAAGATATTGCAATACCAGTCAGGCAGTGTGACGAAATTTTTAGCCAGATTGGCTTTCTTGAAAAAAGCTGCCCTTATTATTATACAGCGAATCGGTTTGATCTCAAATGTGACGATGGGAGTTTATGGACCTCCTGACGACAACTTTCTGGGGTTTAAAAGCATGAGACCAAAATAATCGGCGTGAAGGTCGGTATTTCACAAGCACCCGCAACTCCCGAAATAAGGCTTCTGAAAGTATGGTGAATGACTAATATTTCCAGTCAAAACGTGCCGAATGCATTCTATCCGTAAAAAGAGAGACCTATAAATGCTGAGAATACGTACAACATTTTGAATTTTCATATAGCGTATACACATCTCATTCTATAGAGTATCATGGTTGGGGTGGTGGTGATTACTGTTTTAAGAGGAGAGACAACTGGGCAATTATCTTCTATTAAGACTTATCAGTGCAAATTCACATCCTTGTGTCCCGATGCTTTGGTCGAAAAAATTATGTCTGTTTGACCAGACCATCAATTCAGCACCAGAAGCGATGCTCCATTTAGTTCCCGTACAAGTACTTGACTTATGTAGGAGAGCTGTTGACATCTTGCAATTGGTGCTGCAGTAATATTTTAAGGGTAGTTACGTCGTAGTGTGTCAGAAACATATTTATCAAATTTGCCACCCACTTTCTGAAAGCTGATGTGCAGTTTCACTGCGAGGCGTCCTGACATGTAAATGAGCACGAGAATGGTGTAAAATTGGCAGTAGATGCAACGCTTTGAACATCAGCTTCAGTCGGCTTTTTTCCCGGTCCTCGATAGTGTCCTATTCGACGTGAAATCATACAGTGTCTTTGATCCGTATTGAACACCATGTTGGTATCGATTCAGTTAATGGAAATGAAGGCCGTGAATTCATGTACAGACTCCAGTGCTCTTGTGCTCACGGTGATGACAAGAGTCATACCTTGTGATCGAGGATGATGTAATTTAACTGAGGTGTGTGAAATGATATAGGAAATGCTTGTTGGCTTTGAATTTGGGAATGACAGATAACTAGATACTTCTTTAATCCACTTCTTTAAATGCCAGCAGAAAATTGCCTGTTGTACGTGACGCGCATGCCTTTGCTGGCAGGACGTAGTGTTTACAGTGCACTATGTCTTCTGGTATAGGCTACAGCAATTTTGTTACTTTCATATTGTAGATGTGTCTCTGTCTTATCCTTGGCTTTGACAATATGAAAGTGACTGAGGTATGAGCGATCCTAGTAATGGCAATTCCTTATGCAGCCAGTCCCTGCTATGAATGGTGTGAAAATGTTGCTCATAGGGTCGGTTGATGCATTTCAGTGAGCTTGGCAGACTGATATGTAATAGCAACTCTGGCTCGGTGATGAAAGAAACGGGAAATTATTTCACTCCTCATTTCCCTAGTACGCCTCTTCAGTGATGCCTAGGCCATCTATGACAGCTGATGGCGGAGCTGTTGAGGATCCAACCAGCCTTAGGGCTGAGGGCTGAACATACATACATACGTGATGCGCATTCCGGAATTAGGTGTACATATATGCCTTTGTTATTTACATTAATTTTTCTGGTGATGTATTGAATTTTTGAGGCAGTTGCAGCAACATTTTTCTGTGTAATACTGACGTTCGTTCGTTCGTAATATATTTACCCTCCAGGGTCGGTTTTTCCCTCGGACTCAGGGAGGGATACCACCTCTACCGCCTCAAGGGCAGTGTCCTGGACCTTCAGACTCTGGGTAGGGGGATACAACTGGGGAGTATGACCAGTACCTCTCCCAGGCGGCCTCACCTGCTATGCTGAACAGGGGCCTTGCGGGGGATGGGGAAGATTGGAAGGGATAGGCAAGGAAGTGGGAAGGAAGGTTAGGTACCATCTCGGCATTTGCCTGGAGGAGAAGTGGGAAACCACGGAAAGCCACTTCCAGGATGGCTGAGGTGGGAATCGAACCCACCTCTACTCAGTTGACCTCCTGAGGCTGACTGGACACCGTTCCAGCCCTCGTACCACTTTCCAAATTTCGTGGCAGAGCCGGGAATCGAACCCGGGCCTCCGGGGGTGGCAGCTAATCACACTAACGACTACACCACAGAGGCGTACGTAATACTGACACTGTTATAAATATTTGGAATTTTTAGAAAACTGTTTTTTTAGAAACATTTTCGTGGATATTTCTCCGTTTACTCGGGGGTGGGGGTTGAAACTGAAACGGGTTAGCACGTTGTGATCTGGAGTCCCTGATGACCGTCCTTCTCACTTGACAGCGCCTCCACGGACATGTTGCTCCAGTATACTCCACAAGTGACGTTCATTGCGCCTGTCGATGTGTATTGGAGACATGTTGTTCGCTTGGTAATTCTGCGTTATCTCATCCACCACAGTATAAGGGTTATAAACCATTTTGATAAACATGCAGTAGTATACACATATTACAGATACAGTTTCGTTAGCATAGGGACAGACCCATGCCCTGAATCAGGCTGCCGACTCAACAGTCAATGTACACGAGGCAGAATACCTGCCAGGGATTCTCAGTATTACATAATGAAATCATAGCCCTCGGTCACAGTGTATCTTGCACGGTATGACTCTAAACATTACAGTCGTGTGTCCTACCTCCATATGCCTTGTTTTATGGTTTGTGGATGATGACGAAATGACGCACATTACACCAGTTACTTTCGCCTCTCGCTTGTCAGGCCCGGCAAATTTCATGACAATTGAGCCGCCGACATGGAGAAAACAGTAAGTCACAAAATATCGAATTTTCGTTTTTGTTTCTTCTTTCATGGAAAAAAACAGTAAACTGTCAGGACGATAGCATTGAATGAACAGTAAATCAATCAGAATAGTGTAGTTCCTACGAGCAACATAAGATGGCACTTGAATTGAGTCCACGAAATTTGGCCTCGTGCTCTGTGGGGACAGTTACTCTCTCTGGCTCCATGGCTAAATGGTTATCGTGCTGGCCTTTGGTCACAGGGGTCCCGGGTTCGATTCCCGGCGGGGTCTGGAGTTTTAATCATAATTGGTTAATTTCGCTGACACTGGGTCCGGGTATATGTGCCGTCTTCATCCTCATTTCATTCTCATCACGACGCGCAGGTCGCCTATGGGAGTCAAATCAAAAGACCTCCACCTGGCGAACCGAACTTGTCCTCGGACACTCCTGGCACTAAAAGCCATACGCCATTTCATTTTTACGGTTACTCCGCATGTGACATGAGGGGATTGCCGGACGCAGGGGAAGTGAGATTGCTTCTTGTGTTCTGGAAGTAATGACGCCTGATATCACAATGAATACATGTTTGACTATATGACGTGACAACTGCGTCAGGCACAACAAGAATTGTAAAGTTTTCATGGTGATACTGTACCTTGTTGGAAAATAACAATAGTTTGATGCCATCAACATTAAATTGTTAGTATCTGAACTCCTGCATGTCACATAATCGCTCCTTCGAAGTAATCGAAAAGAGGAATATTGTTTAACAGCTGTTCCGGAGGATCTCCTAGTGATGGTCGGAAATACTAGGCATTTCTTACTTTTTAAGCAACATTGGGCGTGGTCAGGAGATGGATGGGTTGCCACGCACTGTTGGTGGGGGGGGGGGGCTAAGGGAATGGAGGAGCAGAAAGGAACTGGCCACCCTACCGCACGTAAACTCCGGCTCAGGAACACCTCTGCGGAGGTTCGGACCTGCCTTCGGGCAGAATATCCCTTACCTACCTTACTATTTAAAGTTGTTTCTATGACAAAGGAGGATTTTCTGACTTCGCTCATAAAAGTCACTCCGCCTCTCAAATCTCCACCCTGTCATGGATAACGATTTCGAGAGCTGAGTTACCACTAATCAAACAAGGCGATCATTCAATGGGTGTCGAAGGACCACAACATATTAAAACAAGGACGATCCCACAATCCCACAACAAACATACCGTCCATCCAGCCTCTCGGAAAAAGTCCGGACATCAGCGACACCGAGAGGAAGGACTTACTGGCTATGTTGGACTATTTAGACGAGAAGTAACCCAAGATGAAACCGATCGTCTGTGAAATATTGGCATGAATGCTCATGATGTCGTGATCTGCGAATAAACTGATGTTTTGTTATAATTTTAATGTTTATATGTAGATAACAGGATAACAGAGCACAGGTTGACTGCCTAGTATTTGCAGACGACATAGCTAAAGAATGCGAGACGGAAGAAGCTGCAAAGGAACAACTCAACAACATGAGAAAGATAGCGAGAAGTGTAGGGCTACAGATTGCCTACGAAAAGACTAGGACTCCGAAAATCACCGGTGATTAGAAAACAGCAGAAAGCACCGCGCAGAAGGTAGAAAAGTTTAAGTACCTTGGAGAATATGTAAAGACGAAGGAAGAGGAGTAGTGTTGGGATAACAGAGAGGGTGAAAATGATTAGGACTACCAACCTTGAGACCAGAGAAGTGTACAATAAAACGAATATATCAACAGACGCAAAGCTCAGGCATTACACGACAGCAGTGGAGAACGCAGTACTGTACGCGGCCGAGACGATGACACTAGGAAGGCATGGGGCAGAGCAACTGGAGAAAGAGGAAAGGTACATTCTGAGAAAGATACTCGACCTAAACTTGAAGGTGAAAGATGGGAACGAAGATCTAGGGACAAACTGTACAGAAACATGAAGACGATATACGAAGAAATAAAACTCAAAGGAGCAAGATTTGCTGGACGTGGTATAAGGATGGATATGGAGAGAATGGCTAGACCAACATGGGAGACAACGGGTAGGGCGAGAGGAAAGAGGGGAACTAAGAGAGTTATCGAACTCTGGGAGGACAGGACTGAGATGGAGACCATGGTGGAAGGGACAAAGAACTGGAGAAGTAAGTATTCACCAACCAATATGCCAGAGCTCAGTGACAGAAAAAGGCGGAGGGATAGTATAGGAAAGCACCAGTGTGAGAGACAAGAGAAGAGGATACTGAAAATATCAGCTGAAGAACGGGAGAGAAGGATGGAGAGGGTGAAAAAGTATCCGGGACAGACAAAAGAAAACCCAAACCTTAAAAAGTTGATCATGGTCCTACAGAGGCCGTAACGAATGAAAAATAATAAGAAGGCACTACGTTACTCAAAAATTGATATTTTTGGTTTATACGACACAGTTTACTTTTACATTGATCGTGGAAGAGCTTTCGTGAATACATTGCCATTTTATACGTTTTAAAAACTTTTTCTTCTCTTTCAAACTTTACTTGTGTATTTTTGTCATCCCCGTGTCGGCGTCTCAATTTCCGTCTGGAGATCTGAAAGCTTCCGTTGTCAGAAAATGTTACGCAACTCGTTAAATGTGTACATGTATTACACAATTTTTTACAGCAAACTCTCGCTAGGATATAGATGCACGGTGGGCCGATGACCTTCGATGTTAGGCCCCTTTAAACAACAAGCATCATCATCATCATCATAGATGCACGGTAAGGCGATGACTCTTGTCACAACAGTGTTAATGACCTTCGATCGTTCTATGATGACATAGCTCTGTTCTTATACTATGTAATGTATCCTTTCATTCACTGCATATAAGAGTATTGGATTATTTCTTTCTCGTGTTCACCGAATTAAAACGAAATGCAACAGTGTCGTATTTAATACGAATCTACTAGTCCCGAATTTTTTACTAGATCATACTGAGCCGAGGTGAAACCCGAAGTCCCGAGACAGAAGACCGTTTTGTCTTACTGGCCAACACTTGCAGCCCGGCGAGTATAGTATTGTGACACATTACTGAGATCCTTTTAGTTAAATGCAATTTTAATTCGCGGTACCAATATACTACAGAATCCTTTGATGATATACCTCGGTGTCCTAGCCTCAAATTAAACACAATATTGTTGTCATTTATGTAGCAATTCTGGGATGTATTTAAAGTGATTTCATTTTCTTCTCCAAAGGAAAGGATAACTGGACACCTTTAGTTTTACAATTGTAACTTGCACATTTTTACTCTGATATTGCACTTGGAGTTATGTCGATTTCAATGTACATTGTCAATTTGCCTAGACTCGTACTTTATCCTCCGCTATGTCTGTTCCTCTCCCGCTTAGATCTAGCCGCGAGGATGAACAACACCAGCACCTCTTGGCTCAAATCCAATATTGTACCTTGAACATGTAACAGGATGGTTCAATGCTGCTGAGGCCAATTTCACTTCCAGTAAACAACCCGCACAACAGTTCAGAAGGAGTCGTGAGGTACAGCAGACATTGCCTGTGAAGTAATAGGCGTACTCACTTATTTATCTCGCATCCACTGAAGTTTAGCGTAGAGGGAGACGAAAAGGAAGAAACGAAAACGACCCAGCCAGAGTGTACTTCATGGCTGGAGATTACTTTAGTAGTGATTCAACAAACTGTTTCAGTGGTTAAGTAGTTGATGATTTCAAGTTTGAAGTTTCGTTCCGAATTGAGGCAGTGGATTTTTGAAGGACGTGGTACTTCATGTCGTTGTTGGTAGCAATTTAAACATCTCCAGTTACACTCTCAGTGTTACCGACAAAATTAAATTAACTCAGCCATAGGAAACTTCCGATAGAAATACGCTTCCCTTGCCAGATAGCAGCAAAACTGGAATATCGAACTTGTTTGGTACCACACAAAGGAACCAATACCTCGGTAACCGAGGTCATATGATTCTTCTTATTATTATCATTTCCGATTCAAGATTTTCTCATACCTACTTTAGAGTACAACACATATAGTAAGCATATCTTATGGAGTATTTGCAATCTTCATGCAAGAATTTTCATTTATATGTGGTAGAACAAACAAAGTCCGCCTCTGTGGTGTAGTGGTTAGCGTAATTAGCTGCCACCCCCGGAGGTCCGGATTCGATTCCCGGCTCTGCCATGAAATTTGAAAAGTGGTACGAGGGCTGGAACGGGGTCCACTCAGCCTCGGGAGGTGAACTGAGTATAGGTGGGTTCGATTCCCACCTCAGCCATCCTGGAAGTGGTTTTCCGTGATTTCTCATTTCTCCTCCAGGCAAATGCCGCGATGGTACCTAACTTAAGGCCACGGCCGGTTCCTTCCCTCTTTCTTGTGTATTCCTTCCAATCTTCCCATCCATTCACAAGGCCCCTGTTCAGCATAGGTGAGGCCGCCTGGGCGAGGTACTGGTCATCCTCCCCAGTTGTAACCCCGATCCAGAGTCTGAAGCTCCAGGACTCTGCCCTTGAGGCGGTATAGGTGGTATCCCTCGCTGAGTCCGATGGAAAAACCGACCCTGGAGGGAAAACAGATTAAGAAGAGGAAGAAGAAGAAGAAGACACAAAACAGTATTGCACAAAGGGGTGGAAAATATTCCAAGATCACGGTTAGGTAGAGTTACAGTTGTAAGATAATAACCAGTGTAATTTGTAAGATAATGACCAGTGTAATGTACTGATAGTCACACAGGAACATTTTTATGAGATATGTGCATAATTTAATTTCTTTCAGAAGATTCTGGAGGAAATATGTCGTCTTCTCTATTCGAATGCCATTACGGTGGCAAGATATACGTAGAGGGGCAGAACATATATTCTGATGATAGCCACTGCAAATCGTGTCTCTGTCAGCAGGGATTCAATGGTAAGTGGTTGAGTCATTCCTTCATTTCCACTCCTTCCATTAAACTTCACTTTAGTTTCTTACGTCGGTCATTACCATAAGATTAATTGTAACGACCACTTTCTATAAACAATTAAATAATGTGTCTAATGTATTAAATAGTTTTCCGAGAATTAAATTTTTAACCTCGATTTCAATTGCAGTATACGGTAAGAATATGGAACACCAATCTGTAAGAAGAAACCACGTTCAGAATTTTCAACATTTAAGCATACATTTTTGTGAGGGTTTTGTAAGTTTAGAATCATTAGCAAAAAACCATGGTTTCTTCATTTATTTTAAAGTAAGTCATTAGTTTAAAATTTGACCATCAAAATCATCGCACAATGTAGTTATTATTATACTTGAAATACAAGGAGCGTCTAAGAAGTACGGTGAATGGCCCGATGTCGCAATGGCATCATATACTGCGTGCATGCGCATGTGAATAGCGAGCATTGAACGCACGGATCTGAAGCAGCTTGTTATACTGCGGCCAGTCGAACGCAGTGTGTATGCAGACTCAAACCATAATGCAATGGAGAATATAGGTAAATAATTGTTATAAATTGAGAAAAATGGCGACGCAGTCGAATGTGATGTTAGTGCAAGTGTACATAACGGAAGTCGTAAGCATAACATGTGTTTACAACAGGTAAAAACGCTTTTGGGATGATCAGGACACACTTGATGATGCACAACTTCCGGATTGACCGTCAAATAGCACCGTACTTCCCGGATTTGGCATCTGCAGTCTTCTCTCTCTTTCGCGGCCTCAAGGAAATCCTGGAAGGCACAAATTTTGCTGACATTCCGGGTATCCAAAGATGTCCTTCAGTACTTGGATCGATTCCAAAAGATGCCTTGTGCCGATTTCCGACAACTGTACGGACGTTAACGGAAGTGTATGTGACCAATGGAGAGTACTTTTAAGGTACTGTGTTTTGTTTATAACTCCTGTTTTCTTTGTGTTTCGGTACCATTCACCCAACGTTTTAAACGCTCTTTGCATAATTTTGTGCACGATTTCTTGCTGTTGGTGGTCAGTATTGATCGAGACTAAAATGTTTTAATATTGGATGATATGCTGTTTATTTTTACATCCGTTCCAAGTCAGTGAGTGATACACCTAGGAGGTGACTGGATTTCGGGTGAGATAAAACATGCCACTCATGCGCTTGATATCAAGGTACGATTGCCATTGTTTCCATTGTTTGAAAACGAGCTAAATCTGCCGGAGATGTTTAGAGGAGACTGACTCTGTGTAGTGTTCTGACTAACGTTTGGAATCAAGGGCATTCCATATGATACTTTCTGCAGAAAAGCAGAGGACAACCACTGTTGGAGAAATAGGAGCTATAGTGTACATTAACTGTCTTCGTGATAATCAAACCATCAACAGCGAATTATAGGCTGTATATCAGGACTCTCATAGTCATTATTCAACCAATACCCTGAGGCAAAAAGTGAAGTGCACCTGTTCTATGCCCTGATGCTTAATGATAATGATAAGCCACTCACTAATCTCCACAAAGGACAATACTTGGGCTTCGTTATTACTTCTTCATAATATTCGACAATATGACAAAAGAACTTCGCGTTTCAGACTGATATCCGACCAGTGTTCCTAAAGGATGTGTTGATGTGCAAACTTCTTGATGGTTAATAATAGTACAGGCTTTGGTGCGGAGTATGTAGAATTGTTTATAGCGTAATTTACTAATAGCATCATTATCATTCTCATTACATAGATAAATAATTTTCAATATTATCTGGCTCTTGTATGTTTTCAGGCACGTTGGATGGCCCCTGGTGTAGAGAGTTGAGCTGTGACCTGGAGCTCCATTATGGTGACCGTCTGCTGGACGGCTGTGCGCCCATCTACTACGGGGATGAGGTCTGCTGTCCAGTTGACTGGAGATGTCGTGAGTATACTGCACGTAACACTGATTAGAAATACGCCTACAATTCACATCCACAAATACTATTCACACTCCCTACTTTGATACAGCTGGACGGCAAAAATAAGAGAGATGCTGCAGTTTTGTATGTTTTTGTAAAACAAATATCATTTTGTAAATTCTATGAACGTTTAATTTGCATGGCCTCATTGTCATCAAAATTAACCTTCAACGTGTTATTTATTATTTATCAGATGCATACAAGAGCATGATAACTACATTTCCAGAAATTAGTTCAGTGATAGTAGTTTTGCTACTTTCCTTACAAAAGTAAAATGATGCACTTTGACAATTTAAACACATGAGAGGAGAGTTGCCACAATACCAGTTCAGATGCCTCAAAGTGCAACTTCCTTTTTTCTGGTGTTTTCTGTGTCACATGTTCCCTCAACGAATTACGCGGAATTCAACATACAATTTGCATGTTTCATGCAACGAATTGTGACATTTGGGCATTGTATCCTATAAGATTCCGATGTGAAATGGAACTAATTTTCTGAAATATAAGATATTCACAAGAAAACGTTCAAAATTATGATTGCTCTCCAAAAATGTTAATAGTTTCATCAATATAAATTAAATTTTAATGATCTATTTTTGAAATTTTATCAAACATGATTTAGAGTTTAGAATATTTCAAAGTGCTATAAAACGTCAAGCTACAAAATATTACAAATTAGAGGGAGAAATATGTGGTTCTTATCCTTTATTTAAGAAAGGCACCTATCCTAACCTTAAAAGAAAGATTCAGGATAGATGTATGCTGTCCATCGTTAGTGGAAATACGCGTCAACATACATGTTTAGAGACATGGGCACCCGCAGGATCTTTTCCAGCTAGGGGCACATTAACAATTTTCTTGAATATAAAAGCAATATAACGTCAGCAACATTAAATTGTTTAAAGAAATTTACGGTTATAACAGATGCTAGATGACTGTCATTAAGTTCATTTTATAAAATAATCTGGTATGACATTAAACAATTGAACATCAACCTTTATAGAATTCCAAGGGGGTGCAAGCGCCCCTCTTTGCCCCCCATTGCGAGCGCCCATGTTTAGAGGTAAGCATCAACCCACAAAATTTATATCAAATCCCGACGACTGTGTTTGAGGAGTAAATATCTTAAACATGTCTCAAGGAAAAATATCAACACTGTTCTCAATACAAATTTTCACTTTATTCCCGTGCTATACCTTATTCGCCGCGTAACTGCCATCGGCTGAGTTAGTGGAGAGTGTGCTGATGGAACCAAACCCGCTACACGATCGGCGGTGCCATTTAATTATAGTTAAGTGCATTAACACTCCCGCGGCACCTCTGCTACTGTGGTGTCTCTCCTGACGTTGCGTTATAAGGTAATTTAAACAACTCTGAAATATTTGACTTCCAACTGCCGTTTCAATTCAGAAATAGATGTACTACTGTGCAAGCATTACTGGACTAATATAACATTTTGAGAACACATTATTTTGAGACAATTTACATGAGTTCTCAATCACTTTAAGTCTGTATGGTGAATTCCGCGTATTATTCTATAAACATTTCACACGCTGAAGTTGTTGGAATTTGATTTTGATAATCGATTTTTCGCTTGTAGCATTGCATTAAACTTTTCACCAAAATTTGGCGCCATCAAATGATTTTCAGTTCCTTAAGTTTCTGAGGTAAAAATAAAAACGACAATTCAATTTATTATAAGTATCACAGTAGACTATTTGGCGCCAATATCTCTCTCAGTTACTCAGGGTTAACATTTCACAGGAATATTATAAATCGAACACTCGTAGTAAATATTTCGATAATCGTTTCACGTATGTTGATCTCTTGTTATTGTCCTTCAATAAGTCACACTTCTAACTTTAGTACAGAAAAACTCTCGATTATCCGGGCTAATCACCGGGAAGATTTGCACGGATAACTAAAAACACGGATAGTACGATTTTGTGCAAACTTTTAATAATACAGAACATACAATACTGTTTGAAAATGCAATAATCTCAAACAGTGAACACATTCAATAACTACTTTATCAATAAAAAATGACTTACAACGTCTGTTGTTATAAAACACTTGAGGTCCAAAACGCAAATTCTGAGAACTCCTGCTTGCTATTTTTAATGTATCTGACTGTCTGAACACAAATACCATAATCATTTGCTAATTTATTTACAGATTATCCTTTCTCTAACTTTTCAATTAATTTAAAATTTGTTTGAAATTAAAAGCACATTATTTATCTTAGAAGCCGTGATTGCTGTCACAAAACACCAACAAAGAACTGCTATATAGTACATTGTTTAGTGTTTAGTTCTCCAACAAAGCGTGCCGCCAAAACCCGTGTAGTCGAGAGGCACGCTCGAATTTCAGGCGCACAGTTCACACGCGTTCAAAATGCTGTGAAAAAATAAAGGATATAACATAAAAATAATAATACAGCAAACCTAGGGGGTACACCTGCAAACCCGATAATCGGGTGTTAGCTGTACTTTGATGCTTCATATTATTTTGGTTATCCTTCTCATTCACCTGGCTTCTCCTATTCCGACGCTGCAGTGCATTCTCCTACCATCTTTGCACATATCTACTACATTCGCAAGTTTTCTCTTCGCTCGAAGTCAGTATTTGTACGTTGCTCACAAATGTAGCCTATAGATTCCATTACTCTGTTAAGTCAAAAGGACCAAACACCAGGAGTTGTTTCGCACCTGGAATATTCTTCTCATAGTCGATTGATTGCAAATGAGTTGACGAGATAGGCTATATATGTAAAATAAGCAGCATAATGCCGCCGCTGGACTAATGAGGATATTGTAAGGATGGATAAAGGACTAATTTACTGTAGTCAGGGGTCAAAATCAAGTTGGCACACACTCGCACACACACTTGTATACAGAGTGTTTCAAAAATAGGGGGCATAATTTTGGGTATGCATTTGTTACATGTAGACAATCAAAATAGTGCATTACAACATGTGTCCGGAAATGCTTCACTTCCGAGTTATGGAGTTCGTAACACTGAACTTCACCGGAAAGTTTTTCTTCCGCAGGTTATTGCCATTACAGAAAGAGTTCAAAATGTCCACCTCCTGTTTGAATACAGACCTCACATCGATGTCTCATTGACCTGCGAACACGATCCCAAACTCCAGGAGTATTGCGTATGTCCTCACACGATGCCACAATTCGATTCCGATGGGTTTCCATATCAGGCACCGGAGACGAATACACCGATGATTTTAAATTGCCCCACAAGTAGAAAACGAGAGGGTTCAGATAAGATGAGCGTGAAGACCAACCAATCGGGCCACCTCTACCTATCCATCGATCAGGACACATTCGATCCATGTCAATGAGACATCGATGTGAGGTCTGTATTCAAGCAGGAGGTGGACATTTTGAACATCTTCTGTAATGACCTGCGGAAGAAAGACGTTCCGGTTAAGTTCAGTGTTGTGAAGGCCATAACTCGGAAATCAAGCATTTCCGCACACATGTTGTAATGAACTATTTTGATTGTCTAAATATAAGAAATACATACCTGAAATTATGCCCCCCATTTTTTAAACACCCTGTATAAATATATAACATGATCAAATTTCTCTCTTATCTTTCAGCTGTAGGGGATGATTCGGTGATCCCAGCTTCGACGTCATCACCACCTAACGGTAAGCTAAGCAACGTTTGCAGCCAGTACTATGTACACTGACTGACAGTGACAATGCAACACCAAGGAGGAGTGGTTCGAAAGGGATGAAAGTTGGGGAAAAAACAGAGACGGCACGGACGAATAATTGATGTTTATTTCAAACCGATATGCAGGTTACACAATGCGCACGGCATCGACTCAGTAGGATGTAGGACCACCGCGAGCGGCGATGCACGCAGAAACACGTCGAGGTACAGAGTCAATAAGAGTGCGGATGGTGTCCTGAGGGATGGTTCTCCATTCTCTGTCAACCATTTGCCACAGCTGGTCGTCCGTACGAGGCTGGGGCAGAGTTTGCAAACGGCGTCCAATGAGATCCCACACGTGTTCGATTGGTGAGAGATCCGGAGAGTACGCTGGCCACGGAAGCATCTGTACACCTCGTAGAGCCTGTTGGGAGATGCGAGCAGTGTGTGGGCGGGCATTATCCTGCTGAAACAGAGCATTGGGCAGCCCCTGAAGGTACGGGAGTGCCACCGGCCGCAGCACATGCTGCACGTAGCGGTGGGCATTTAACGTGCCTTGAATACGCACTAGAGGTGACGTGGAATCATACGCAATAGCGCCCCAAACCATGATGCCGCGTTGTCTAGCGGTAGGGCGCTCCACAGTTACTGCCGGATTTGACCTTTCTCCACGCCGACGCCACACTCGTCTGCGGTGACTATCACTGACAGAACAGAAGCATGACTCATCGGAGAACACGACGTTCCGCCATTCCCTCATCCAAGTCGCTCTAGCCCGGCACCATGCCAGGCGTGCACGTCTATGCTGTGGAGTCAATGGTAGTCTTCTGAGCGGACGCCGGGAGTGCAGGCTTCCTTCAACCAATCGACGGGAAATTGTTCTGGTCGATATTGGAACAGCCAGGGTGTCTTGCACATTTTGAAGAATGGCGGTTGACGTGGCATGCGGGGCTGCCACCGCTTGGCGGCGGATGCGCCGATCCTCGCGTGCTGACGTCACTCGGGCTGCGCCTGGACCCCTCGCACGTGCCACATGTCCCTGCGCCAACCATCTTCGCCATAGACGCTGCACCGTGGACACATCCCTATGGGTATCGGCTGCGATTTGACGAAGCGACCAACCTGCCCTTCTCAGCCCGATCACCATACCCCTCGTAAAGTCGTCTGTCTGCTGGAAATGCCTCCGTTGACGGCGGCCTGGCATTCTTAGCTATACACGTGTCCTATGGCACACGACAACACGTTCTACAATGACTGTCGGCTGAGAAATCACGGTACGAAGTGGGCCATTCGCCAACGCCGTGTCCCATTTATCGTTCGCTACGTGCGCAGCACAGCGGCGCATTTCACATCATGAGCATACCTCAGTGACGTCAGTCTACCCTGCAATTGGCATAAAGTTCTGACCACTCCTTCTTGGTGTTGCATTTGCTCTGTCAGTCAGTGTATATTATTGCCTCTTCGTTATTGATATTGAATTGTATTTGGTAGTGGAATCATGTGTAACTAGATCCTGTTAAAACAGTGTTACGTGTGACTGTTAATGTTTACACAAACAATTAAAACTAGGATTCTGATAGATCCTCAGACAATTGATGGGGTTCATAACAAAAACAGCCCTTGTCACATTTCGTGAACTTTTTGAGAGAGCGATTAACTGTCTGGCACCGTTAGTTTTTATTCAATGGATTTACATTTTTTCACCAAATATTAAGGATATGACATAATATTTGTAGAGGTTTTCTGTATATATATATTACAGAGCAACTGAATCCAAATAAATCATAAAGTTCGTTACGTCATGACAAATACTGTTTTTGTAGGAAAGCATTTAAGGCTGGGAAATGGAAAAAGTTGAATTAATTGACAACATAACAATGTTACAGCCGTATTATTATCACTGATATGTTTCAGTGTTTTTACACACAAAAATAATGCCTTTACACTTTTTCATTTTCATGACTCTCTTCCAAGTAAGAACATCACAGTAAACGTATTGATCACTCATTATTCAAAATAGACATTAGAGTTAACATGTCAGGAACTCGTCGTTTCCACTGCTATTATCAGACTGCATCAGCTCAACCCCTGCTTTGTGCTTTTCTTCCCAGTTGCAAGATTATTATAAAACCCCTCACTCTCTGGCTTCAAATAAGGGAGAAGATTCCTTAAATATTTCATTTTTTCAGAACGGATGTAAATACCCCTGTAAAATGGTTCGAAATTCACATCAATGGGCATCTTTGTTTTATTACGAATCACAACTGTTCTCCACCGACCTGAGTAAGTACCACGGACAAAAACGTAATGGGCTAGGTGCCTGTATTGAAGTATTATTTATTTCACCTGGAATGTGTGGACAATATAGCTATGCAAAACGACGTGTAGAATTGCTCAAATTCATTTGCAAGACTTGTTCGTCCAGACTGGTTCAGAATTTCCTGCTTAAGCACTGTGTTCAGTGAGTATTTGAAAGAACCAAACTCGAAAATGTACTCAACTTCGCTGAACAAGTGAGTCTACCAAACTGTTTATGCTGTCTGACAACCATGAGTGGAAACGAGTCTGGACAGATCGAGCAGCTCAAAAAATCTAAAGTTCAAGTGTTTCACACATTACTACACTGATACCATATGACTTGGTTCTCCAAACATCTTTCTTGTACAGCCACTGCATAGCAGAAACATAGCAACGACTCGCAGGTTGTTCAACTGCCAAGTGACTGAACAATTGAGTGCTCTGGTATACCAAATTTGTCAACGATATTCGAGTTTTGGTTGATACACACAGCCCGCTGTTCAAATATCGCCCAATGTGTTGAGTACCAATGAATCTGGTTCGAGTCTGTTCGGACTCGCTCATTTATGAGTCTGCCTCCGATCTAGCAGCAGACTCGTTCTTTGACCAAACAACCTGAGCTGTAGAAGTACGGACGGAATGATCTCGGACTAATTCATTGCACGGCGCTAGTGTGCAATAACATCGGATCAGTTTTGAAATTCCAAGCCCTCATATAAATCATATCTACGAATTTTTTTGCCAATAAATGTGATTCGGTTTAGCTCAGAGCTCTGAAATCTTGATAGGGATATTTCCAAGCATGTGGGAAGTAATGCCCCCTTGAACATAATTATATCATACGGTGGATCGTTTACGTATTGCAGACTTTACAAATTTGTCGGTAAATATTAGTAATCTTGCCTGGTACACTCCAGGTCGAGTAGCTGTCGCCATGTTGGTGTACCCGCAGGGATGCTGCATCCTAATACAAAAAGTGCTCAAAACGTCCACTATGCGCTTGAATGTACGACTGAACAAGCCACCTCATTGATGGTGGGACACCTTCGAACACTCCAGCGAAGAACCGCAAAGTCAGTAACGGCATGCATGATTCCAAAATTAATCCTAAATACGAACTACCCCCCTCCCCATTTCAACTTAGTAACTAAAACAGGCGTAGGTCGTAAACAAATTTATTTTACGACCAATGATAACTGAGGTATTTAGATTTTAATTTTTCTGCTTATTTCCTGCGTTCTACCGTTGCTTATGTTAATATTATGGAAGAATTATTTAAAACAAAGAGAGGTGGAATAGTAAATTCTGACCCCCGCCGCTCTCATGCAATTTAAATGTAGTGGTAAGTTTAGCGGTCCAAATGCATTGGCTGTCCTAAAGCTTCCCGTGGGTTGAAGTGTGCATGGCGCGCCACGAAGCGAGTTATCTCGCCAACAGGAACAACCTCTCTGCAAAGAAGAAATTGGGGACACCCATTGTCAGTTGTAAAATGTAAGACGAGGACTGGTCGAGTGGAAGCTTCGCCGAAGATGAACCTACTTTTACCGAGCGAATTGGCCGTGCGGTTAGGGACGCGTAGCTGTGAACTTGCATTCTGGAAAGAGTAGGTTCGAACCCCACTATTGGCAGCTTTAAAGATGGTTTCTCATTTTCACACCGGGCTAATGCTGGGAATTTACCTTAATTAAGGCCACGGACAATTCCTTCTCACTCCTAGCCCTTTCCTATCCCATCGTCGCCATAAGACCTATCTGTGTCGGTAGGACGTAAAACCAATTGTGAAAAAACACGAAAAGAATAAAAGAAAAGCCGTAAACTTAGAGGCTTTTTCTGACAACCAGTGGCGGTGTACCATCATGGGCTCTGAGGCGGAGCCCTCCTCAAGTCAGGACATCCACCAGTCTTCTTCTTTATCCGTTTACCTTCCAGGGTTGGTTTTTCCTTCGGACTCAGCGAGGGATCCCACCTCTACCGCATCAAGGCCAGTGTCCTGGAGCTTCAGACTCTGGGTCGGGGGATACAACTGGGGAGGCTGACCAGTGCATGCCAAGGCGGCCTCACCTGCTATGCTGAACAGGGGCCTTGCGGGGGAATGGGGAAGAGTGGAAGGGATAGACAAGGACCAGGGAAGGAAGCGGCCGTGGCCTGAAGTTCGGTAGAATCTCGGCATTTTCCTGGAGGAGAAGTGGAAGACCACGGATACCACGTCGAGGATGGCTAATGTGGGAATCGAACCCACCTCTACTCAGTTGACATCCCGAGGCTGAGTGGACCCCGTTCTAGCCCTCATACCACTTTTCAAATTTCGTGACAGAGCCGGGAATCGATCCTGGGCCTCTGGAGGTGGCAGATAATCACACTAACCACTACACCACAGAGGCGGACACATCCACCAGTCACAAAACAATTTAATTAATTTAACGATCTCTCTAGAATGAAATGCGTCATTTTGTACTTGAAAAGGATAATAATTATATCTATTTTCATGTTGGTATTTGTCAATTTCCTTTGCATCATCACGGTCGTTGAAGTAAGAATTGGCTCAAGTTAGCGAGGTTCTTTGTTAATCGATTGACGCATTTAATATTTGGGGGAGATTTGAGTTTGTGCTTTGTGAGAACGATGAGACAGTGACATCAGACAATCTAGAATTTTTCAATCTTTTAAATAACTTAGTCTAAGGGAGCATTTAGTAGCTATGATTATAAAATTTTCCGCTGGATTTTTTATGGTAACTGTTAATTCTCCTCTGGATAAATGTGATAGAAAGGCTACAGTTAAAGAGCGTTTAAAACCCCTCCAGTCAGAGAATTTATCAGCCACCACTGCTCACAACCAACATGCGTATGTAACTCAGCGGCGAAGGAGAAGAAGAATTCAACAAGATACCACTGAAAATTGGAAACGGAACACTACAGGGCTCTGGTGATGATTATATTATCATTCCTGCATCACTGACGAACATAATTCAGTCTCAATGTACCTTAATTCGCATTTTTTTTCAAAACATCCACAGCGTCTATTGTGGTCGAAATACGTGACGCATTTCTGCTTTAAAATATGAACAGGTCACGGAAATTTGAAAAGAATTGGAGCAAATTCCGAGTGAAGGCCAGTTAATACCGTACCATTGAACTCGGTCGTGAGCAACGACGGTGCAATTTATCATACAGTTGAGTTCCTCAATTCTGTTTCTGCACCTGGCCTACCAGCGGATATTTGTGTCCGTCTTCATTACGTTAGAAGCAGGAGTGCCAATAAAGCTCATGAAGAACTTAAACGCACCTCTACTCGCCTAAGAGGAAGGACGTTACACAGGAAGATCATTGTGAGGACGATATTTTAACAGGTACTTCAAGGGATGAAAGTGTTTCTTTGTGCATGCCATTTTCCTTCAAGCCAGACCCTTTAATTATTTTCTTATAGACCTAAAGGCACCAGATGATGAGACCCAGAATATTGTTCGTACCAAAATTCTTCAGTTGAAAGATAACCCTCGCCCTAAAGGAACAAATATATTTAGGCTACACAGTATAACTCATGGCGCATTGCACACTTCAAGCGACAATTTTCAGTGTTAGGCTAATAGTCCACTTGCTGAGGAATATGTCCTCTTACAGACCGCCATATTCATACTTCCACTTCAGCCTTGAATCAGATTGCTTTCCTCCATTTACCTGAACCACCTGTGGAGTGACTAGTGACTGATTATCCCTTTCCGGCCCTTAGCGCCCGAAAGCGCCCGACTGTTCATTTAGCCTTCCGGTCCTTAGCGCCCGAAAGCGCCCGGCTGCATTATCTGCATTCGTCTACGATCTGTGCGATAGTTTTTTTTATTTTTCTCATCAGTGAAGTGTTTATAAGGCATTTATGAACACGCAGTGCAATCTACAAGTCTTAGGGAATAAAGGAAGAGAGATAATCTGTCTTGATGTTGCCTAGGCAACGGTCTTGAACTTCCGCGAGCGCCGGTCATCTGTTTCGTCCGTAAACATGGCGGGATTGAATCGCGTATATTGAAACTGAGCTGAACATGGGCGAAAAAAGTGACACAGAATCCTTGAGTAGGGCAGCAGGTGAATTTTTAATGAGTGAATAATGTATCAACGAAGATAATTCTACTGATAACAGTGATATGAATGAAAGCGAATATCGATAAATCGGACCTGATGGCGATGCCACGGCAATTCAGGTAACACAAATATTACGTCTCGTTACTCCGAATGATTAAATGGATGATGTTGAACCTGCGCATAATTGGGAAAGAGTATTAGTGGAAAGAGGTTGTTTTTTACGTATGTTAGGAGGAGAAAAACTATTCAGTGACATAGCCTATTGCGCATATAACAATGCAGCCTTCAAACAGTCGCATTCCGGTAAGATAAAAACAGAATAGAAAGACCCTCACCCAGATGAAATAAAATCTTATATACATGGGCATCATTCCACTTCCAAAATCACGTGATTATTGGTTTTGAGGAATTCAGGCAACATGGGAATGCGACAAATGCAGACTGTCTCTGTGTCGAGTATCACGAGGAGGGGCGACACACATTATGACACAATAAACAGAGAAATGGATGTGATGGTATATTTTCTAATGTTATTGAAAATTTGAATTCATTGTGATGAATAGTTTTTACTGTATATAACTTTTTCTGAAACAATACGGTCTGTTTCAGTTTTTGCTAAATAATAGGTTGAAACCTGGGGATAAGCGGAGTGAAAATGCGGGCGGGAAAGGGTTATATCAATGCTCTAACCGTCGATCTGCCTTTTCACTACCTTCTGTTCAGGATGTTTCTTCCCAGAGAAACTGGGGAGTAAAGCAGCGTTTAATTATTCCCCCGGGTCCAAGACTGGATGTTTGTGTCCATCTTCATACACAGCTGCTCATTTCCATACGGCACTCCAGTACATCTCTCCACAAAGGATTATCTTCCGGAAAGGTAAGCTATCTTGCCATAAAACTGGGCTTAACCCACACGAAGTGACGGGCCCAGCTAAATGGGAAAAGCTGTGGAAAGGAGAATAAAAATGATTCCTCCTCCAGGAACATCAAACACTGTGAGTATCAACATGACCGGCTGAGCAGTGTACTCTGGTAGATGTGATTCATTTCCTATGCTTTAGATCAGGGCCTCTCAGGGTACATGCGCGTGGTGCATGCACTGTGCACGGTGCAAAAGACGACTTGGCTTGGTTGACCAGAGTGCAGACCCCCCACTCCTCGATTTGGAGCAATAGCGCTTACTCTCTCTTTCCTCACGCCTCTCTCGCTCGCTCCGCCTGTCTCCCTCTGCCCCTCTTGCGCCGTAGCGCTACAAATCCGGGATGAGTTGAGCCGAGTTTAGCCGAGTAGAGCCGAGCTTAGCCGAGTGGCCAAGAGACGAAGCGTTGATCCGAGCTATCCCGAGCGGCACCGATGCACAGTGCACGGAGCTCTTGCGCCTCGCTCTGCACGCGTGAGATTTTGGGCGTTTGAGAGGCCCTGCTTTAGATTGTGCAATGCAATGCCGGCATATACTGTTGTCAGACAGTGGTTAAATGCAACAGACCTACTTCAGTAGACTTCCTGACAAATAACATGGTTTTTCTGTAATTTTATCTATAGCAATTACATAGAGATTCAACACAATTTTCTGTACTTCCACGAAAAATGCACCTTATTTCCCAACGTGGGTGTTACCATATAATAACGGTGAAAATTTTCTTGGCAGTTCCAGACAAGTGTACGTTCGGCTTGCTGAGTTTGAACGTGGGTGACCAACTGTCTCCTTCGGACAACCCGTGTGTCATCTGCAGCTGTAGCACACCCCCTCATGTGTCTTGCAGACAGACTCCTCATGAGCAGTGTTCAAGGTGGGTCTCTATCGTTCGAAATGTGCATGCCTTTTTAACACTATTTAAATGTACGTCGTGATAAACAATTAAAGTTTTATTATATTCATAGGTAATAATCTCTCTATATATAAAATCCGTATTCCGTCTCCCATTCAGAGCGATATTGAAGAAACGAGAATATTTCATCAGCTAAAATTGGTACTAGAAAGAGATGGTTGTCTTCTTTATAAGTAAAATACAAGGAGCCCCTGACGACCACGACTTTTGTATATTTTTTAAAAAATGTACAAATTCCTCTGTGGTGTAGAGGTCAGTGTGATTAGCTGCCACCCCCGGGGGGCCAGATTCGATTCCAGACTCTGCCTCGAAATTTGAAAAGAGGTATGAGGACAGGAACGGGGCCAGATTCGATTCCAGACTCTGCCACGAAATTTGAAAAGAGGTATGAGGACAGGAACGGAGTCCAATCAGCCTCGGGAGGTCAACCGATTAGAAGGGGTTTGATTCGCACCTCATCCATCCTAGTAGTGAATTTCCGTAGTTTCCGACTTCTTCTCCAGGCCAATTCCGGAATGGTACCTAACTTAAGACCACGGCCGCTTCCTTCTCCTCTTCCTTGCCTATCCCTTCCAAACTTCATATTTCGCACAAGACCCCTGTTCATCATAGCAGGAGGTAGAGGTGAGATTCCTTGCTGAGTCCGGGGGAGAAACCAAGCCTGGAGGGTAAATGGATTGAATAAAATAATTAATAAAAATGCGTTTCTTTCAGCGAAGTTGTTGTATTTTATCCGCCATGATGACGTACGTACACAGCTATATCTAACACCATGAGGTAGAACTACGTACATCCTGACTTTTTTGCCTTACATTCATATATATTGATGAAACGGGAACGTTTCCGAGACTTAAACTAGTACCAGGTACGGGTTACAGGAGCAATGCAATGATCACCATCGTACTTGAATTATTCAGTGAAAAATGTTATATTTCAGTGAAATGAATGAATCATTTGCTCTATTCTGGGGTACCAAACACATTATGTCCTTCAGTAAGCGCATCCCGCATAATGGCCTTGATCATTAAGACGTGAAGTGTATACGGTCTAACATCGAGGTTATTCAGTTCGAGTCCCGTTGGCCGAAAAAGAATTATCATCATAATTTTGGCTGGCAAGGTAGGAATGGTGATGGTATACAATTGCTAATAACTACATTGCCCGCCAAAAGCCTGGATTATATTCCAAATCTTTCCGCGGTGTTCGCATTCAATCAGGGCTTATGACGCTCTTACCAGTAATTCGTCCGTCGGATAGGTACGTAAAGACTTGAGCAGACACTTGGTGTTAGTAAACAGGAGTAGGTTTTGCACCGGCATCGGGTTTCTCCATCTTCCTTCCTACTATCTTAAATTACGTCTTTTATTTCATCTCATTAAGTCCTCAGATGAAATTGACGTCAGGAAGAGCACCCAGTCGTAAAAGCTAGCTACGAAATTCATATCATTTCGTACCCGACCCCGTAGAGTAAAGGAACAAGGTTTGGCATACAAGTTTGAGGAATGACATCCTAACAGATTTGATCTTTCATGCTTCGATGTAGGTGTTTATATGATACAGGTATGATTCACCTAAGATGAAATTTCCTAAGACTGCGTCTTCCTTGACAAAATGTCTCTCATTAAATCAGGTGAGGTTGTCATTTTATTACACATAATAACAATAACGTCACCTATTGCCATAAGACTGAAACAAGTTCTATTCTCTGACTTGAACTTTTCACTTATTGAGTGCGATAACAGACAGAAGAAAATCGTAATGCTTCTCATTCAGTGCAGTGATGTTTTCATTTTAGAGCAAATAACATTATTAACGTCATTTAATGGCATTTGTTTGAACCAAATCCTGCTGCGTGCGTTGATGTGTTCACATTACAGAGAGAGATAATAGCAAATGACAATAATTCAATATTCAATAGGCTATAATTGTGTTCTGTGCATTTAAGTGTCCGGGTATTAGATATCGTCTCCATTTGCTCGCGGTATAATGATAGATTTAATATCGTCGCCATAAGACTTATCTGAGTCGGTGCGACGTAAAGCCAATTGTAAAAAAAAAAAAAAAAAAAAAATGATAGATTTAATTCGTGAATTGGAATCTGGTGATTATTTATTGGGAGATTATGTTTAATATTTGTTTCTGGATATTTTCCCGAGGGAGATGTGTTCTAGGCCACAAAATGCTTTTTCTTTCCTTTGGAGCTTCCAGCTTTGGTCTTGGCTTAACGTGCTATACACCGAGCTCGATAGCTGCAGTCGCTTAAGTGCGGCCTGTATCCAGTAATCGGGAGATAGTAGGTTCTAACCCCACTGTCGGCAGCCCTGAAGATGCTTTCTCGTGGTTTCCCATTTTCACACCAGGCAAATGCCGGGGCTGTACCTTAATTAAGGCCACGGCCGCGTCCTTCCCATTCCTAGGCCTTTCCTATCCCATCGTCGCCATAAGACATATCTGTGTCGGTGCGACGTAAAGCAAATAGCAAAAAAAAATAACGTGCTATACGTCTACAGAAATACGTCAGCAGAAATCCATCGGGAGAACATGACGTCCATGAAGGCGTGAGCTCTCACCTGAAAATAATATTGGATCGTCAAAGGTTGTCCTGTGTCAAATCAATAAATTTCACATGAACCGATCATCGAACGCAGTAAAACTCCATGAGAAAGACAAAAAGAGTAAACAAATGCAAATGTGGCCAAGATAAAACATGCAGTTATAGAAACAAACAATTGAAGCTAAAATGATACATTTAGAGAAAAATGAACTGAATAAACTTAATTCACAGGAAATAGACTGCAATGACTGTAAATTCGTAGACCTCTACGTCTAAGATAAGAATGATAGAAGAAGAGGAGTAAATAAGACAAGCTAAGCTAAGCTAATCTAATGGGACGAGGCAACCATTGCTCCGCATTGCGCTATTTCAGCATGGGCTCAGTTACCGGTACTTATAACGAAGAACAAATCACATTTCGATAGAAAAATTAGGTTGCTTGGTGCAGACTTCCGACATTCCTCGGAGTAATTCCTCACTGTTACAGAACAGCTGTTAAGAAACATGATGAAGTTCGTAAATTGTACGAACAGCTGTTATCCAGTGAAGTTTTAAATATCCTAATACATGGCTCAAAAATTAAGATTTAGCTTCACAGAAGGGCTTCCAAAACTCAGAAACGGAAAACTAGGCTCAATGGAACTATCTAGATTCAACAAAACCGGATTTTAAACAATATTCTACGACATTCACCTGGTTCTTCTATACTAATATTATAAAGAGGAAAAATTTGTTTGTTTGTAACGAATAGACTCAAAAACTACTGAACCGATTTTAAAAATTACTTCACCTATAGAAAGCTACATTGTGACTGAGTAACATAGGCTGTGTTTAATTTTCAAAACAATTCGTGGTGGGGAGCACGGGGGGCGGGGGAGATATAAAATAATAGGCTAATATGGGCAAAATATCGAATTTGTCGTATAAGGACGAGACAAAGCTCAATTTAATCCTCTTTACGCAAAGAACAAAACTCAGTAAGCCCTACGGGCCCGAAAACCATGTTTTAAGGCCCTAAAAGAAACCGTTTCGGAGATATTGGCACCACACTACCCCTGCTCTAGGAATCGGAGGAAGAAATCAACTGCCGTAACCATGGCAACGTCAGCTCCAGGATTCTAAAGCAGCGAAATTATCTACAATATATCACAAAACCTAACATGTTACAGACATGAAAATTGATATTTGGAATCCACTTTAAAAATAAAAGAACACAAATATTCGTTTTCAGAAAATCCACTTAAGGGTGGGTTGTGTGTGAAAAGAAGTGAGGAAGGAGTTGAATTATTTATATGAAGATACATATATCTCAAAAAAAGGAAGATGTTACAGTTGTTAAAATTGGTACTTGGAATTTCCTTTAAAAATGAACACACTTTTATTAAAGCATCCACTTAAAGGATTGAAAAGATTTTAAAAACTGGTGAATTTTTAAAATGAGTATCTTCTTCTTCTATCGCTTTACCCACACCTGTGAGGTTGCGGGAGTGAGCTGTGTCGCACATGTGGATTGGACCCTGTTTTACGGATGGATGCCCTTCCAGACGGCAACCGTATGTATAGGGATGTAATCTATACTTCTATGCTAATATTAAAAAGAGGAAAAATTTGTATATTTCTTTGTAACGAATAGGCTCAAAAACTACTGAACCGATTTTAAAAATTACTTCATCTATAGAAAGCTACATTGCCAGTGAGAAACATGGGCTGTATTTTATTTTCAAAAAATTCGAGGGGGAGGCGACGGGGGAGACATAAAAATATTAAAATAATAGGCTAATATAGGCGAAATCGAATTTGTCGTACAAGGACGAGAAAAAGCTCATTGTACGTCCCTTGACGCAAAGAACAAAAGTCGGTAAACCGTATGGGCCCGAAAACCATTTTTTAAGGCCTTAAAACCAACCGCGCCGGGCTGAGTGGCTCAGACGGTTAAGGCGCTGGCCTTCTAACCCCAACTTGGCAGGTTCGATCCTGGCTCAGTCCGGTGGTATTTGAAGGTACTCAAATACGACAGCCCCGTGTCGGTAGATTTACTGGCACGTAAAAGAACTCCTGCGGGAATAAATTCCGGCACCTCGGCGTCTCCGAAGACCTTAAAAAGTAGTTAGTGGAACGTAAAGCAAATAACATTATTATTATTAAAACCAACCGTTATGGAGATATTGGAACCACACTACCCCTGCTCTAGGAATCGGAAAAAGAAACGAAAAGCCGTAACCATGGCAACGTCAGCTCCAGGATTCTACAGCAGCTAGATTATGCATGTACGTTTGGGCATAGCTGCCAACCAAAATTGATACACATATGACTTACTATCTGGAAAAGTAAAACTGTTGTGTAAGACGCTCATAGCACTCCCTTGGGCGGGGATGGAAAGGGAGTGAAGTATAAAAAGAATAGCCCCGATCTCCGTAGTACAGCGACCAACGGTTGCTGACGGGCCTCCAATTTTACGTACTGGCTTAGGTTTCAGCATTTTTCGGAGTCTGTTACCTATAGTTTAAACTATTTTCTATCAAATTATGGAGTAGTAGTATCACTTATGTTATTAGTGCCGATATTTTGGTCCACTTTTACGATCATTGTAACCATGAAAACAACCTATATACTGTACACAATTGTCAAAATGGTGCGCCCTTGACTTGAAAAAATGTCTCAACATTATATTCAGATTCATTATATGATGTGCGACATGGGTGACAAGCCCTGCGAATTATAATTCTCTATAATTATAGTAGTTTTTGTCCATCGCGTATATCCTTGACCATTTGTAATAGTTACGAAATCTCGGATCAAACAAATACATTCAATAACATTTATATTTGTGGTACTATATAGCGGAAGTATACTTACACTAAACCTGAAGCTTTGTGAAGGGAGCAGGTATATCTAGGTGGGAATGAAGGAAAAACATGGTAGCAAAAGATCTTAGAGGTCGACGCCAATTACGAACTAATATTTAGAGGCCCCCATGAAGAAAAGAAGAAGATAAACTATAATTCCAAACATGACAAATAATTGCTAAGTACTTACGTAAATACACCAGTGATATAAATATCTAATTAAGTCATTCACACCTATAGTATGAGTAACTAAAGCCAGTTTCTGATAACCCGTACGAAGAACGGGTACTTCTGCTAGTCTTTTCATAAAAATGAATGAAGTTAACATTATCAACAAACAGGATCATAATAATTTCATAGGTAACCAAATAACGTACATTAGGAATGACTCCCTAGTGTGCGATGATGTTAGTGAAGTTAATAAATCAGGTTTGTGCAATGGAATGAGGTTGAATCTACGGAAACTATATGGAAATATCGTTCATGTAGAAATTCAGACCGGCTCACTTTCAGGAAGAAAGTGTTTTATTCCAAGAGTAGATTTAGCACCCGTGAATCCGGTCATAACATTATCTCTAAAATAGAGGCAACTTCCTGTAAATTTAGCCTTCTCTGCCACAAAGAAAAATTCCACTTACTTTACGGATAGTAATTCCGACTGTCGAAGACAGGTTTACCTATGCGTATCTTCATAAGCAGAGACTGTTGGCAAACTGAAATTATTGTGGCAACGCATACTATGAACACTCTCTTCTTAAGTACGACTTTGTTATTATAGCCGGTTATTCGTTGTCCTTTTGCTCCGTAGATAGGCGTTTTGACCCTAGATGATGTCGGTGTCAATTGAGGGAGTTGAAATACAACCACTTCATGTTGTTGACTTTCAGCACGTTGTAACGTTGAAACGTTCTACGGGACAGAATTCTCTTCAACCCTAGGAAATTTAAATTATTTTTAAAAATAGCATGTGGCCTAATTATTTCTATTCCTAGACCAATAATCTACATTTATTTTAGTCATTAACTTATGTTTAAGACAGGAACGTCTGCCTACTATGCCTACAATTATTGTCCTATAAGAGCTATGTCTCCTTATTACAGATGCTCTCTTGAATATTCCTTAAAATCTATCGACAGTCATCATCTAATTATCCTGAGTTAAGCCAATGATAGAAAATTACATAACTAGCCAATATTCCATTTTAATTCTTTGAGAACCGTTTTTTTCTTATGTCTCCATGAATGTCAGGACAATATCGAATTAACACTAAAAATCATTCACACGTCGTCTTCGCTGAGATAATTCGTAATAATCACGTTCGAGGGACGAGGGCAGATTTTCTTTAGACAATTGTTACAGCACTTCCTCGCTTGCCTGGCTCTTCGTCGTCCATACGAGATGCAAAGGAAGTAAGCTTGTAGTTTTACGTGACTGTTGATATCGTGGTCACTGTCATTAGACCTCTAATTTTACGCAGAATCTTAACCACAAAGTCGTGAAATTTATTTTTAAAATCCCATATTAATCGACCTCGGACACAAAAGAGGCATCTGTTCATTTTATTCACCTGGTCCGCGTGTGAATGAACTATAGGAATGTCAGTACCTAGAAGAAACTTTGCGTGTGTAATTAAAAAATTCAGGAATGATTTTACTTCCACGCTCCAAACAATTCGTGGCTTTCTCAAATTTCAGGTGATTGTACAAAGATGCAAATGTCTGCTAACCCCCGTGTCCATTTGGTGATCTTCAAGTGTCACTGTATTCTCTTCACCATCATCACTTCCTTAATTAAAACTATCACTACTTTAATTTAACCACTCAGTAATTGTAAACTCGTTCCCTTCGCTTCTGCGAAAGCGCTCGTCTTGTTCCGTCATCTCCAGCACTGAAACACGAATACTCACACGGGCAATACCGTAGCGCAGGTGACCTCAGAGTCAGTTGGCGTCCATGTAGCATGCCTAAATATGTAGCAAGTGCACGTTAAGTTTAAGAGTAACAATGGAAGGCAGCTGCAGGGACATTCAGCATTCAAAACGAAGGACTGACAGCGCACTAAAACAAAACAAATCGCTGGGCTACACTTATAGACCGTGTGGATGTCCGAGGGTCAAAATCGATTATTTTCTAGCGGAACAAACAAGCAGAAACTCTACAAAGATATTTCTGACAGCACATCACATTATTCTTTTTAATAAGGAAGTTTGAAATTTCTTAATATACTTGATTTCATTAACTATACAATTTCAGTACTTTCAGCTATAATTTTACAAGGATTTTATTTACAGGCAAAGGAATGATATATGTTATAATTAAACTCGGGTTGATGCACATCATACTGAAATACTCGTACGAATCCATTATTTTAATGAAATTCATGTTGCATTAATTTTGTAATAATAAGTTCAGACCTGTATTGTATTGTAGTTCACATCAACGGTGGATAAAGGATCTTTCCAGCAGATCTGGCAGGTTCACTAGCAGTTGTTTACCTAGTTTCTTCTTGAATGATTTCAAACATCTCCGTTGATAAATTATTCCAATCCCTAATTCCACTTCCAATAAAAGAGTATTTTTCTTGAATTACATATTTATCTTCATTTAATGATATTTGCTATTTTTAAAAGATACTCTGAAGTTTATTCGTCCACTAACGTCATTTCGTACCATCTTATAGAGTTTTATCTCACATATTTGCTTCAAACTGTGTAGTTATCCGTTTGCAGGCCCCTCTCACATCCTTACTTCTGATACCAACTTTGGAAGTTCTTCATATACGTCTCCTTATTCGTCTTCTTGGTCTTATTGTCTATACTTGCACCGGACCACCGTGTTAGTAATTCGTGTACCTTCACTCTGGACATAACTATTTTTTTTCTTATTCTTCTTATTCTTCGCGAATTGGTCACCTAGGACCATGCGGAATCATTTTTTCGGCCTTCTTTCCTGCCCAGTAGTTCTTCATTTTCAATGATTGTCTTCCGACCCTGTCTATTGTGTGGGTTTCCTTTATTGTTCCTCAAATTCCCGTGTTTGAATGATGTTTTTAATTCCTTATAAATAACTATTTAATTATCCAATATTTGGAAGATATATACCACAATATGAAGACTCACGCCTGGTTTTGTAGCAAACAAATTTTTTTATTAATTACAACATGTATCAGTTCACGAAATGCCCCACTAAAGGTATCATCATTGTAGTGTTAGTAGTGGCAAACAAGAAAGATATATAACTGGTATCCTTCGCTGTTTCAGGCCAGTGCATTTGAACACGCCTAGTACAACGACGACAAGTACGACGATGAGCGCAACGAGTACAACAACTAGCACGATGAGTACAACGACGAAAACGACGACGACGACGACGACGACAGGAGCGACCTCCAGTGTGATGACAACGTCACTGCCAGAGACGTCGACAATCACGAAAACTCTAACGACCGAGAACGGTAAGGCACATCGACGTTTTATACCATTTATTATCCCACACCACACCTGGTCATTTTGTGACGTGCTGCACAAAACTGGGTCAATGACCATCTTCCTCGAAAGTGTATTGCTGGTCACACAGTCTAAGTGCCAACTAGTAGTATCTGCTTTCTTCACCTGATCGGAGTCATTGTTCGTACTCCTCTAGAGACTCCCCGCTTGTACAAACATTTTAATGCATGACTCAGAACTGAACATTCGTCTCCTGGCACAGGCCAGAGGAAAGTGTAGCTTTCACTGAAGTCCCAGCTTCATCCATGGTTGTGACAACATGGTGGTGAGTAATGACATTCCCAGCACCACTGGTGGATCTGAGTGTTATTAAAAATGTTGCTCATAGAGTCATTCGTGCTACAATAGCACTTTCTGGCCTGATTAGCAAATCAATGACAAACTAACTCACTCCCCGTCTTGCCTTGTACGCCTCGTTTTGACACTGCCATTGGTTTTTACACTTTCTCTCATAAACTTTGGCGGTGCCATTTGAGGATGCAAACAGACTACAGGCTGATGATCCAGCAGACAGAAGGAGTGGAATGTATCTCACTCACACCCTTAATATTTTTCGATATGAAGAACCTAGTCAAGCATAGGCTGAGGAAGTCGTTAATTTAACCACGAGAAACTTCAATGTTTTTCGGTCACTTGTAGACGTTGCAGTCGTCTTGGTGGCCCTGGGCCTCTATTGAGCTGGTGACAGAGGACTAAGATATTGGAAATAAATATAATGTAATTTTCCATGGTTTCCCTTTTTCATTCTAGGCAAATACTGGACCTGTACTTTAATTCTGAAGGCTATGGCCACTTTCTTCCCAGTCCTACCCCTGTCCTACCCAATCGTCTCCGCAATAATTATCCTAGCCGTAGAAGTACGAGGTAGCTTATGGTATCTTATGAGAAAATCACCTTTTCAACATGTACTTGAGTCAGGAAACCCTGATGATCCTTTTTTATTTAATTTTCAATTGACTGCACTTATAATACTAATTCAGTGCTTTCTGTTTCACAGTCACGACAATCGAATAACTGATCGAAACTGCAGGAGGTGAGGAAGAGGAGTTTGGATCAAGTTCAGGTAAGATCGTAGCAAATTCATTCATTTGGACTCGTAGTTCCAAAGCAGGGATATTTTGATTAAGATACAACCTTCTTCAACTCCCTCTTTAATTTCTAGTCTTACATACCTTGTATGTATTTCATGTAACATTTCTGCATGCAGGTTATCGCCAGGCCGAGAGAGATACGACGGGCAAGTACTTGGACACTACTTCAGAAGTTTGGAAACCTCCTGATACCAAGAAATATTTCCACTTGGCCACGAGATTTACAGTACAGGGTATCTCTGTATGGAACATCACTTAATGTCTACATATATCTCTTATATGTCAATTTTGTGAAACCATTCGTGATGAAGAAAACTGAAATATTCCAACGACCTTTTTCTTTTTTACACATTTTCGATATGCCCATGGGACATTGTGAACGTCATAGGATTCTTATTATGATCCCAGTTTAGGAGCGCAAGACCCCAAACGGATGACTGATCAGCTGTTTATGTAACTAGTTACAATATGCATTTTCTTCTTCAAGTTAGAGTCATCTGTCTCCTACCTGATTACAGCTAGATTCTTAAACAAGAATACATCACGGTCCTCTAAACCACTCCTTCAAACTTAAATACAGATAATTACGTAAGTGTAACTTTTAATTATCGATGTGAAACAATACGGCGTGATTCCTGACTAATCAGTTGAGAATAACGAGTTCTTATAATATATAAAATAGCGTAATATACGGTACTTTGCTAGGAAAACATCACACTAAATCAAATATATATATATAACGATTACGCTATGCAGATTGTTAAGAAATGGCTTTCTAGACCCACGGTCGTGAATTCTGTTTTAACTTAACGTTAATGGAATTTAGTGACTATGAGCAGCACTCGAAAGATTTCCGGCATGTAAAATAACTTACGATGATCGTGCTACCGGTACAGTGGCAACTCTGTGTTTATCAGTGGCTATATTTTGATGCCATGAATATTTTCATGGTTTGATGTTCTCCCATAAAATATTTATCACGGGATTAGACATAAGTCAAATGGTCTAGTTCTCGCCTACAAACCCAAACCCAAACCGAAATTCCGATAACATCGGTTGTAAATTTAAGTGGAAGGAAGTCCAGTTGATATTAAATCACCATTCAAATCCTAAAATGAGTGTGGGAATGTGGTGTTGAAACAGAACCATCTTTACACGCGGTAGAACTGGAGCTGCTGAACTGGAGAGATGGGAGTGCAAATTGTTCTCCACTCACCACGTGGTTTCCTGTCGAATACCCTTAAGTCCACAATGAGTCTTAAGGGAATTTTCACAGTATATGTACTTTTTGGAGTAAACTAGACCTTAACCATCGCGTATGTGGTCAACCATGTTTAGAACTTTAACCATAATCACAGATTCCATTGATAAGAAGACGTTTTCCTTTCTATATTCTACACAAGTGTAATGGATCTACAATGTTGCCATATATATGTTTACAGTCCTTAACACCTGGATTTCTAAATGACGTTTCGGATTCATTTTAAGACGAAGACACAAAGTGTCGTCATCATTATTGGCTAAGAGCTGCTTATATTTTAATGCACGTGATTTGCGTGTACTTGAACATATATCTCACATTCCTTAGCTAGCAATGGAAATTCGTGTCGTACTGCTAATTAAATATATTTTGTTTTCTTGGAATGAGTAAATAAAATACGAAGGAAAACGTCACTCAACATCAGCCTTGATCTGAAGTGGAATAACATCAACATTGGGTTCATATTTCTAATCAGGGTTTCCAGGGTATAACCACGTGTTGATTATTTATTGGATGTTTGAATACTATCGTAACTACTATCAAGGATCTATTTTCTGAAGTCGCCCTTTTGCCGATAGGACATAGTATATAATTCTAAGAACTCAAACCACACTAACTCTTTGATCATCACATTGGGATCATAGGTATCTATGGTAATTAAATGAAAATGCTCTGGTCACAAGGCAACATTAACACGCGTGAAATAAAATTTAAGAAGAATCTGTCTAACTAGTGAGTGACTGTGACTTTAAACTTTATCGACGGTGCAAGAGACAATCTGAGTTATTCAGTCTTAAGACTGATCTATCGTAATAGTTTGATATCATTGAAGTAAATACCCAATCGTGCCGTTAGAATGATAACAAATATAATGATCACATTTAGACCTATCTAGAGGACGCGAAATAAAGGAGTGGTATTATTGATCAGTTATGACATTTCAGTTGTTGTGTATGAAATATGTTTTAAAACTCATAAGAGTTGGATAATATTCAAATTTTCAATGAAATTTTCCATTTTGAAATATAAAACATCTGTTATCCTGTCTAAATTATAAAATAATCCTCTGTCATCCACAAACTTCAATTTTACAAACAATTCAGTAAATTCCATTACAACAATTGAGTAACCAAAGTGAAGACTTGTCCAGAACTCACAGGGGCGAAAACCTAAGTTGTACTGTTGCAAGAAGTAGGTCTTGATCCATAGTGCAAACATCTACGGTCTCAAGGAAGTGTCACAAGATAGAATAAATGATCTACCTAATAGTTACCTGAGAAATTTTGTAAATACCTTTGAAATAAAATATATATTGTTGATAAATAAAGCATTTTAATTTTCCCTTACTTCATTCCCTCCAATAATAAAGCTGTGTATTAGTGGTGGTAGTCGTCCCTGTCACCCAGATTGTGAGCCTCAAATAAAATTAACTGAAAGATGAAGACCAATAAAGGATTTAGAGAACGGATTAAATAAGAAGCAGGGCTGTGCAAGAAAATTTTGTTTAAGCTTCACAAATCAATCACTAGTAAAATTACATTCGGATAGAAGAAAGAGGCCTCGATAAAGTACGTGAAAATAAATTATTAACACCAGAGGCATGACTGTATCAGGGAATAGTATACCACAGGATTATCATCCCAGGGAGTATATCCTTTCTGTCTCGCAAATACTCAGTATAATGATTTTCTCACACGAAAATACCATACGTTGACACTTTAAAGGCGATAACAAATCTTTGAAAGTAGAAATCAAATGACACCGAAACAGACAATATTAACAAATCTACCTCAAGTAATTGAGTCGGTTAGTTCGAAAACCCAGCGTATCCACATTAAAGTGAATTGAGAAAAACGCGAAAAACTGTTATCAGTGTTAATATCAGGATTAAACCGATGAAAATGTGTAGTGTCATAGGCAATTGTTATTATTGAAATAACAACAATGACAATAATGTAGGATTTAACGAGAGTTAAACTTCAATGAACGTTTGTTGGACATGTTGATTTTTGGAAAGCACAAGTGGTCACGTTCAGTATTGGAAGAAACAACAATGGACACAATGTGGTTTGGAATGAATTCTGAGGGAAGTTGCGGACTTAATACAACTGAATATACTTATTTGCGTTCAATTTAGCTATCATTTGATGACACTGCTATATTTTACAATGGGGGAAAATGGGAAAATTTTCATCTTCAATGATAGCCTCAACAGAGAGAGTAAATTAATATTGTCTTCTTGGAGAACACTTCTAAGCATTATTACTGTCAATCAGTGGATAATATTCCTCCTCCTATTGTTCTTCCTGCTATTTGAAGTACAGTTGTCTAGAATTTACCAGTTCCTTGTAGAAGCGGAGATCCGGATTGGATTCCCATTCACTACAATATTGCTCTATGAGTAGATATAGAACGTCACTGAATTTGATAACTTTAGGTAAAACACCAAGCTGCATTGTTTTACTGAATGTTTTGTTTACATTCCTGCCTCTTCTGCAAAAAACCTTTCGGCTCCCCTAGGTTTGTGAAATACGTTGTTTTGCCTTGAATGATTACTATGGCTTTGTTCCATGGTACGATTAACTTTTCCGTGGGAGTAAATTTGAAATGCAGTTAGCAGTGGTTTTAAAACTTCACTCACTGACTTATCCCAGTTTAAAAAAATTATCGGGGCAGATTAAAGTTCCAAATTTCTGAAAAATGACTCTATAATCCCCTTGCCTTGGAATTATTTCCCTTCTTCGAATTTCTTTTTGAATGCGACTAAATGGCCTGTCTGGTGGTGTGAAAGGATATCCTGGTACCGGAAAAACTACAAGTACTGTTTGTATGCGATTTGGAGCATCACCTTTCAACCACTTACTTAACATATCCATCATAATTTCATTTTTGTCATGCCCCCAAGCTTTCCCCCTCCCCTCGCAATCGTCGACGAAAAGGTGAATAGTGTGCACAGTTTCAGAAAAGACCGTGTTATCTAACCTGTGATGAACACAAAAGGAGTTTTTAAAACCACCACTTTCTGTCCAGCAATAAATAACTGTCTTCTTTCCATTGTGCTATCGTAGATTTTCCTTCGCGTATTGTAAAATTTTGCATGTAAAGCTGGTAACTTAGGCAGCTTGACCGGGAAACTTTTGCATTACAGCGTTCTTCTGACAGTCAAATGAGTAAGTGTTCGCAAGTGTTCATATAATGCTTTTGCACGTAGTTTGTAATAACCAAGGTCAGCTAGCAACTTATCTCTCAGTGCTATATTCCTATCAGTCTTCCTATTACATCGTGGCTCGGCAGCTATTATGTTGTTTTCACAGACTCTTAATCTCTTGCTCATCCATTTCACTTTTTATAAAAGCGACGTGAGTGTTCACGCTGTCTTCTCTATAATTAAAGAAGTCGCTGCCGAAACGTTAAACGACACAATATTAACAGCAAACCTTTCTCAGGACAATGATTTTCCTTCTGTTACCAGGTTACTTTGGACATTTCAAGTTATGGAACAGAAAATGTCGTGGACATACTAAGTTTTGCAATAAAATGAAAATTTAAGGTTTAATACCTAAGGAATAAGACGAGTTATGGAACAAAACATTATCACTTATTAAATAGAGAGCCCCACAAATTATACAACATACAATATCTCATTTTTTAATTTTTTGTGGACTTGTTGAGTTTTGGAATTAACCAACTCAATTTATTGTAATAATTATTTTTTTCTCACAATTTCGAGCATAAATATGGAAGAACTGGACAAAAAGCTGTTAACACCATGTACAAACAACATGTTCCCTTGATCTATTAATAGGATGATGTATTATTTAGCATATTTTACTGGCTTAAAAATATACATAATACTATGCTTAATAAACAAGTGTATGTAATTTCTCACTGCTCATCAATCCTCTCTATCGACATTTGACTAATCACCCATTCATTCACTAATTTCTGTGCTCACATTTTCCCCTTCACTACATCAGTCTGTCATTCACTCATTTATGTGCTTAAATACTTCCTATATCTCTACTACTCTGCAATTCACTCATTCCCCCACTCACAGACACAAACAGTGATTCCACTTAATGACATTTTACTTTTTGTACATCTAAATTTATGGACGGTGGAAGTTCTTGACATCCCCTGATAGCGAGTTCCATAACGTTGCGGAACGCCAGTAACAACCCTTCTGACTGGCTGACGTACGCATGAAGGGCGGGAAAGGGGTAACTCCTTCAGCCTTCTGAGCTGAGTGGTAAACAAATGATAGAAGTTGGAAGGGATAATTTATTATAGAGGCAGAGAGTGATTTCCGGAAATACAGACATGGACACAAGTATTCATACCCCTACCCATCCAATACAAAATGCTCTATTGCTGGACCAATACAGAGTACAGGTCAAAATTGTAAACCCAAACGTATACCTTGTACAACAGTGATCATTACAAAGCACAAAACAAACTGGAAGTAAATAACAGTACATAACAAAGTAACAAATGCGTACTCCATGGCACTAGTTGTCTGGACATAAGTATTCATGAGGTTTGAACGAGTAAAGAGGAACATGTGTTGTTCCGTGGCATTAGTTGTGTAGTAGATGCAGATATAGACGGAATGATCAGCTGGTCATAGAAGTCCAATGGCGAGGAAAACCAGGAAAATATCTGTTGAAGAGAGACGACTTATTCCACGCCTTCAACACCCAGAAAAATCGTATTCTGAGGTCGGAAACATCATAGAAAGAAGTAAACCAACTGTGAAAAGCATCATACAAAGGTTAAAAGAAGTATGTTCCTATAAGCAAGAAAAGAAGTGGACGTCTGAAGAAACTGACCGCACGGGAAGAAAGGTTCATAGCAACCACAATTAAAAAGAAAACCACACACTACATCTTCGGCAATAGCATCGCAGCTGGCAGAATATTTCCATCATGCAGTGTCACACAAAACAGTAAGGGGGGTCCTTCACTCCCTGGGTATCGATCTAGGTTCCCAAAATGAAACCGTCCATAACGAAAGTGAATCGACGGAAGAGACTACAATTTGCAAAAGAACATGTGGCGAAAGATAATGTGTTTAGGTAGACAGTGATGTTTACAGATGAGAAAAAATGTAATATTTTCCGAAGTGATGGACGCATTTTAGTGTGGAGACGCCCTAACACAGAGCTCGATGAGCAGAACCTCGTTACCACTGTGAAGCACGGCGGGGGTGGAGTTATGGTGTGGGGCTCAATGGCCGCTTCAGGTGTTGGGGAGTTTGTATTTATCGAGGAGACCATGGACAGATTTCAATATCTGAATATCCTGAAAGAAAACTTTCGCAAAAGCGCCGAAAAACTTGGGATTTCCAATGAGTTTTACGTCCAACACAACAATGACCCCAAACATACGGCGGAAATTGTTCGTTTGTGGGTACTCTACAACACGCCGCACACACTAAAAACACCTCCCCAATCGCCGGATTCCAACCCAATCGAACATCTATGGAGAGAATTGGAGTCTACACTAAGAAAATACCACATAACAAGTAGAGCACACTTGAAACAGTTACTAAAACAAGAATGGGGGAACATTTAGTCTGAACTAACACGGAAACTGGTGTTCTCAATGCGCAGAAGGTTAAAAGAAATAATATACAGGAAAGGCAAACAAACGCGCTACTGATCGAGTTGGTAATATCTGTTTCTTCATTGAGTTGCGAACTCTTCCGAAATACGGTATGAATACATATGTCCAGACAAGTAGTGTCATGGAGTACGAATGTGTTGCTTTGTTATGTACTGTTATTTACTTACAGTTTATTTTGTGCTTTATAATGACCACTGTTGTACAAGGTATACGTTTGGTTTTGTAATTTTGACCTGTACTCCGTATTGGTCCAGCAATAAAGCATTTTGTATTTGATGGGTAGGGGTATGAATACTTTTGTCCATGTCTGTACACCAGGTCAATTTGTTTGGCAACTGTCTCGGCTAAAGGTAACTTATTGTGTCCCTTTTTCCTTTGAGAAAGCCATCGGATCTCACTAGCTGATATCTGGCTAACAGATGTTAAGAGTGGAAGTTTTCGTGGACACATGTCCTTCCTACTGCGCAATTTATCTAAGTCAATGATATTTAATACAAATCTCTTGTTAAAATTTGTCCATAAATTACACTAATGCACTGTGCGACTTTTATTTCTTTAACTAGCAAAATGTATCCGTGCTTCGCTATGGTATTCTATATTGTATACGGATATCAAAGTAAATTACTGTACATAGAGTAAGATTTTTAAATTACATGTCTCCTACTCTTATCCGAGTAACAGCACAGGGAGGTCCATATACGTTGTTTCCAATGTAAAGTGGGAGTTGCGGAGTTGTGACGATAACGGCAGGTCCACTTACCTACTGTCATTCACAATCGAGTTGGGAATTTTCATTATAATGGTGGGCCTCATAGCCTGCTGCGCGGTTACAACCGATTTGGGGAGTTTTCGTTGCAATGGCAGGCCCTATTTCTTACTTCCAGACAGATAACTATTGAGGATTTTTTATTATAATGGCAGGCACCTTCCCTACTGCCCGTCAAATTTAAGTTGTACTGTTATCAATATATTGACAGACCCCTTCTCCTAATACCAGTCAGCTTACTGCCAGTCACACCGAGTTGGCAAGTTTCCATCATAATAGCAGGCCACTCCGCCTAACGTCAGTCACTCTTTAGATGGGTAAATGTGTTTATAATGGCCGGCTCCCTTGCCTACTGCCAAACACAATCGGGTAAAGGAATTTGGAAAAAATGCATACTCCCTAGCCTTCTGTCAGTCAAAGTCGATGTGGAGAGTGCTGATTAAAATAGCAGACGCCCTCCTGCTAAGAGTCATTATCAATTTGTAAAGTATCCATTACAAAGGCACGCACACGCTTTCTAGATCGCCACAAATCGACTTCAATGAATAAATATACATTGACATACGAAAGTATGTATATTTTTACCTTCATTTAAAGATTAACTTTTCTAAACAGTACATCATAACGACAAACGGATTGTACGAAAAGACTCCACATATAACGGTCTAAATGGCTTGTCTTCTCATATGTTCTCGTACCACATCTATTTAGATTGAGTTAGAACCGTTGAATAGGGTGAAATTTGGGTAAGGTTTTCTCACAGTGCATTACTTTTCGGACATATATGTGACAGCTACAAACATAGAATTTGGCTACATATAGCTACTGGGTGGGCCAATATTCGGGTAGAATTTGATGATCCTATCTTTCGGACAAGTGAAACAAACTACACATTATACGTATAAAAGTGCAAAATTTACGTACAATTCAGAAATAGAGCCAAATTTAACGTACAATGGACAGGGATACGACAAATATTCATAGGAATAAAGTTGAAGATCACTCCAATTTGAACAGATATTATGCCATCCGTTTTGTGATACGACTTACCGTCTAGCCACCAAATACCTCGAGAGGACGGTCTGAACCGTCATTAAAATTGCCTCCATATTTCGACATTTTTCGGGCGTAAAATGAAAAATTGGAACACCTCGTAATGTTTCCGTCGGTTACAGGCTAAAGTCTATAATTCTGCCAAATTTCAGTTGTCTACCTCGTCTGGCAGATTGTGCCGCCATCTTGATTTTGTGAAGGGGGTTAAAAATTATGACTTTCTGGAAACTTCTAAGCGCATGAAACCTATAGGTTATCGTTTTGGATCATTAATATATCCGACTGCGTTCTTATGCTGAGCCCATAATTCGAGACTCCCTGCGAGGCCCCCTCAGGTTATTTTGAAAATTTTCGACTTTTCTAGGGATCATGAAGTAATCAGCTTCTCTGACTTCAAGTTTCTAAGATGCCTGGAAGTACCTCGTTAATTCAAGCCTATTTTAATTTTTATACGTTAATTTATATATATACAGTACAGTATATATAGATCGTTCCAAACCGACTTCCATTTCTTCTTCTTCTTCTTTCTTCTTTTATGAGAGGATAGGATCACTTCTGTCAGTCCATCGTCAGTCCATTTATTAATATAGATTATATTTCATCCCCTTCCCTAGGGGTTCTAGGGGCGTCTTTACCACCAGAGTATTTTTTCCCAGTTAGTAGGTAATATTTGTACACCTCCCACCCCAGAGCGTTCCAAACTTGTACATTAAAAATAATCGGAGTGGCACTATTCATCTCAGCGACCCCAAAATCTATGGATTCGACACTATTTTCGATTATATTTGTATATCACTATCACCTCGCCCCACAGCCCGAAGGGGGCTGAAGTTGGACTTTGAAAAATTCCGCAGTGTTACTAACAATCTCAGCGACCCCGAAACCAATAGATTCGACAACATTTTCTGATATTTTTATATATCACCCCCCCCCCCTCGCCCCAATACGAAGGGGCTAAACTTGGACTTTTAAAATACCGGAGTGTCACTATTCATCTCAGGGAACCCGAAAACTACAGTATGTATTCGACACTATTTTCAATTAATTTTATATATAACCCCAGACCCCCAGCCCTAAGGATGGTTAACACACACAGTGCTCGTACCCAGATAATGAGTTATTAGTGTACCAAGTTTCGTTGATTTTGCTCCAGTGGTTTAGGGAGAGATGTGTCATTTGCATACATACGTACATACATACATACATACATACATACATACATACATACATATTGAAACGGGAATGCCCTTCTTGAGAAGAACGCACTAACACCCGACTGTATGGATTCAAAACGAGCGCCGAGCGCGCAGGCATCATGGGTGGAAAGCATGGATTAACGCCAAGGTATGTACGGTTCATGCTTTAGAGAGTACGAGAGAAGGGTAGTGAAATGAGTTCATATTTAAAGTGGAACTTGCAGTTTATTCATAAAAAATGCATAGAAATTATATCACCTTTTACAGACGAATAGTTTGAATGTCCTCAAAGATGTGGAGAAGGCGTCGTCCTGCGGCGTCAGCGTCGTCCCACGGCGGCTGTTAGCCCTTGATGTTGAAGGAGACTCGAACCTGGGGCGGTCGTCTGACGATAGTGCAGAGTGGAATAGTTGTTTAGCTTTGTATTCCACTAATTCCCATGAAAGGAGCAGAGAAATATAAAACTTTCGCACAGAATGTCAATAGAATCTGATACGACACTTGTCTACCGCACTGCACTGAAAATTATGGCGAGACACTGTTTACTGGCCGAATAAGTTCCACTATAAATGGTGTTGGACGCATATTTGAAAAAAGAGATGAATTCAAAATCACAGTTCTGTGAGATTGATTAATATTGTTCATGCAATAGTCACTATCGAACTTGAAGTGATAGGCAATGAAAATAATCTGGAACTTTCTGAGATACGATGCTTTACAACTTCACTTAATCTCAGTGCAAAAGAAAATAAATTAAGTCCTTTGGACACAGTCTCTGCACTGTTTGTAATGAGTACATGCAATGTTCTAGCACATACACACGTAGAAATAAATTAAATTTTCTGCGAAGACAGAAAAGAAATAGTTTATGACACAGTCTTGTGAAAGAGAAACAATTTCTGTTACGACTCAGTCTTAACAAAAATCACGTAATTTCTCAGAGGTAAATTTTCCACTGAGGCACAATGTTACACGTAAATGTAGACACAGTCTTTATGAGGGGAATTAACATAGTCCCTTGAAAAGGAAAAATAAGATACCGTATTTCTCGAATCAGCACACTCTTTGAAAGGAAATATCGGCACAGTTTTATGAAAGTGAATGTAGGCACAGTTCTATGAAATGGATTGACACAGTCTTTTAAAAGGAAGGTTGACACTGTCCTTTATGAAACAAATTGACACTGTCCATAAAAAGAATTTTACTTTCACTAGGGCACAATTTTACGAAATAACCTAACACAGTCTCTTGTAGAGGAAACAACTAAAGCACAGTCTTTATGCCTTAAGTCCTTTAAGCACAGTTTCAAAATATCAAGTGATTACTGTACAGTCTTTTCAGTTACAAAATTCACAAAACGAAATAAGGTTACTCGCCTAGACAGACCGATATTATCAGTGAATAAGCTTTCGCTTAGAGTTATACTCCACAGAGAAGGCTTTCAACACTCGTATTACGTACTTTCAAACCCCGGTTCTTAGCCGGACAGAGTAACGAACTGTATCACATCAGCGAGACGACTGATTCATGACGAAGTACTGTGACACACACTGTGACACACTGACACACTCTGATCTCCTCGAGGCTGACGACTCCCTTGTATTACTCAAGGTCGGACGACGAGACTGGAAATATGAGCTTCTAAACAAATGCATATCTCGGCCATCCTTCCGCCGATTTTAATGAAATGTTGGGTAGTAACCTTTGTTGTCCAGGCCCACAAGGTGACGTTCTCGAAATTACGATTTAATCTTCCATTCGTGATGAAATTCCATATAATCGAATAGAACTTTCGGTGTGACGTCACTTAGCTTTGGCTGGCACTCTGTAGCAGCGCTTGCTTGCATGCTGTGCCCCATGATGCCTGCGCGCTCGGCGCTCGTTTTGAATCCATACAGTCGGGTGTTAGTGCGTTCTTCTCAAGAACCACATGAACGTGGATGCTCGCAGGGCATTCCAGTTTCAATACAAACATACAAATATTGATTTTTATACATATAGATTAATGTCTAGATTCATGAGTGAATTTAAGTTTTGCTTTCAAATCGAAGTTGGCAGGACCGCAAAATTTTACTCGGGATATTGGCTCTCTTCAGTAATCTTTTCTGCGGTGATCTCACATGGTTTGTCTTCCCTTTCTTGCAAACTCACGCTGGCTAACTTTTTCGTGAGTGCAGTTTCTCACAAGTCTTAGTTTCACGCGTCCTCCTTTGTCTCCAGCCTAGGGCTACACACAAAGACATGATGCTAAGATATTGATGTTGCTGGGTCATGGGTTAGTACCTCTGGTATTAACAGTATATTCAACTTTAAATGATAAAATTTAATTAGGCCAAACCGTTTAAAAGTACGATTTTAAATCTGTATGTGACGGGTTTCCTGGACCTACTCTTTTTCATATATTTTCACTTATTTACATTTTGTGTTCATGCTCTTTGTACAGCACCACATCTACAGATTCTCCACATCAGATTATAGAACGAGAGCGACATCCTTATTCCTCATACACCTGTACAGCACAGTGTAATCGGCATATTGGGCCATTGATGACGAGACGCTATCTGGGAGATCGAGCACATAGACAGCGAAGAGGGGAGGTCCGATCCCAGAACCTTGTATTACTCCAGACGTTACTAGAACAGCCGGTGATCGAGCACCTCATTTCACCACACACTTGGTCCGACACTCCAGGAAGGATCTCACCCATGCCAACACTTTCCTTCAATGCTGAGCTGCTATAGTTTCAACAGACACCTGGTCGAAGGCTTTAGACCAATCTCGTGTGATAAAGTCGATTTGTATCAAATCAGGTTGATCCAAATTATAATGCCAGTTACCAACGACGTTTGTCAAGAACGTTGTGCAGGAATACCGTGGGAGAAAGCCATGCTGATAGGGGTTAAGCAATTTATTATCAGGTAAGTATTCCAGCACGCTGTTTACTAACAACAGATCCAGACATTCACAGAAATGAATGTTAAGGACCCTGGCCTGTCACCGTAACTGTGACAATGAGCACTCCACTCCCTTATATCTACGTCTGGTCCTTCTGGAAAAGAATATTCAAGTCCAGGAATACTTCTCCATCGTGAACATATGGTCCGAGCCATGTTTGTCTGACACACTCTACGGCTGTATTTAGAGCACTGAGGCTCGATCTCATGAACTGCGGTTTCTAATCTTTCTTTAAACTGCACGCGTAAAACGTAGTATTGTAAACACCCTATTTACCCTGGCAGTTACGTCACTACGTCACTGAACACTCCATATTTCACAAACTTCATACAATAAAAGAAATATTTGATATAGTATTAGGATATATTTTGTTTGTTTAAAAATGTACGAGAGTATTCTTGTACGCAAAACCGACAAAGCACCAAAACATCATCACTGAAATATGTAGAATTTTTTATTAAACCAAAAATAAAGATATCCCCGTACAGGCCATGGGGCCATCTAAATACGTGGAAGGTACTGTATAGGCCCCGACAGTATTCAACTTAACCTGAACAAAACAAGAGATACAGCTCTAGGCGCAGTGATCAGTCGAGCACTTCTTCCTTGGGTCCAGCCAATAAAGTAAATGTACTAAAAAGTTTATTTGAGTGAATCTCCATAGTTCTAATGAATCAAGAATGTTAAAATTCTATATCGACAATTATAGTGGAGGTCATTAAAGACATGTCAAAGGTAGAATCCTATCATTTTCTCACAGTTTTCGTGACGTTCGAGTATTTATAAATACCCATCCCCTTATACATGTAGAAAGATATACGTGACGCTACACCCTCTGAAACGACATAAGGACATTTTGCCACAAGACGTAACTATAAAACTACTCCAAACTTTGATACTACCAATACTTGACTACTGCGACATTGTCGTCATTGATGCGACCCGTGAACAAACTATGAAACTTCAACGAGCATTGAACTCTGGTCTTTGATTTGTTTTCAACTTGAGTTACTGTACTCACATAACCCCTAGCTACACATTTATTTCCTGGCTGAAACCCGAGAAGCGACAGTACTTACGTACAGTACTTACGTTGATATATCGAACTCAGAAGGAAAATCTACCCAAACACACCTCTCCGAAATTCCATTTATTATCCTCATTCCATAAACGTAGCACTAGATCTGGTACTTTCTTCGCTATTCCCGTCAACCACTCTTCAATATACAACAGATCCTCCGTTGTGGCTGGGTCACGACTTTGGAATTCACTCCCAGCTGCTGTCAGGAACTCGAAATTTAAGACTGCATGTAGAGATTACCTGTTGAATACCGGTGATTGTTTCGTGTGATTGTTTCGAGTGTATGATGACGTATGATGGGTTGTGTGATTGTGGTTATTATTATTATTATTATTATTATTATTATTATTATTATTATTATTATTATTATTATTATTATTATTATTATTATAGTGTAATGTACACAATATTTAGCTTCTAACTAATGTACATAGATCACTTTTATGGCCATACTTATAGCTCCATTTTATTACTTATTGTGTTCTCTTTATGCATTGCTTATTTTTCCAGTTTGTATCTTACTTTTTCATTATGACCTTGTCTCTTTCTCATTATCTTTACGCTCCGAATTTTATTATATTTTATTTGTTGAACTCTGCTTTCTTTCTTCATTATATGTTGTCCAAATCTGTAATTTTTAGCTTATCTTTGATTTTATGATAGAATAGTACATTTCTTTTATATATGTATTAATTGTAAATTAATTATGTGGTTAAGTGTAAGAGAGGTCCACGAGCCCTAACTTCGCCACTGCTAAAGTCAATTAATATATTAATGTCCTGCAAAGCACGCTTTATGCTCAGTTCATATTTGTCGAGCATGAACATGACCGAAGTTTGCTTCTCAAAGGCGCGACGAGCTATGTTCGTTCGACCTTGCCCCTTGATGCTCCTTCGCACGCAATCTCAGTCACAGTAGAAGTGCTCTCCTCCCTCCATCCTTTTTTAGCCGTACTGTTTGTCTCTCATACCTTTACCTCTCGAAACATTATGCTTTTGCTTTAATGGTGGACTCATGACTGGGCACGAAATTGTCAATAGTCAGAGTCATATTTTAAGACTGTGCTTCTTCCACATACTGGACTCGTATATGAGCAAAACTGGAAATATGGCAGTAAATATCACTCCTGTCGGAGAAATGCTTAATGACGTTAGCGTGTTGCCAAGCGTATTCCTCCTGGCTATAGTACTTTACTTTTCCTATATACGGAAACTATATACACGATGTAAGGTTATATTTACGAATACATAAACCATATATTTGACTACTGGCCATACCGAAGATATTTCATATAAATACATTATAAATGAATGAACCTAAGTTTTTGAAAAATAACCACTAGTTATGAACTCTGAAATAATGACTGTGGAAATGAATTAAGTCATTATAACACGCAATGTTCAATATAAATCTCAAAATTAATGAAAAATATCATCTTTGCTCAAGGAGGTATGACTAGCACAGAAACTCTAGCTCCAAACTGGGAACGAATTGCAAAATAATTATTTATTGTTATGATTGTTACGAGTTAATAACAAGATGTTGATCTGGTCTGGGTCTAGCTGACTCCTATGAATCGTTAAAAGCGTTCCAGCATTATTAAAGGTTCCTTCACTGCTTGCAATGGTTGCTGGAATGCACAACGTACGTCTGGTAATTACTGATAGAGTAGGTAAACTGATTTCATGCTCCTTCCAGCAACGCAGTGGGTCGTCGTCATCATCATTATCATCAAGATCATAACCATCACCACCATTCATATTGCCGTATTATTATTATTATTAATAATAACATTTATTTTCTTTACATTATACACGAAAAATTTAGGGGTGGTAGATGGAGGAAAGGCAAGCCCGACATACACGTATGCGCCTCCATCCCCACATGTATATGTACATAAACTCTATTGAATATTTACACATACAGTATGTAGACAATTTTAAATGTAAATATTTACACTCGAAACACTGCACTTTCAGCATAAAAAATGATTTATTCTATACATATTAGAGTAAGTATACCCAGCCATTTATACTCTCACTCAAATCCCTGTATACACACTCATTCACAACCACTCCCACACGCGCACGTTTACACATTCGCCCACATTCAACTCTATTGCAACCATCTTTCTTGAAATTCTAATTTATACGAATTATATACATCACGCATAGGTTTCTATTTACATATACATTTTCTTTACTTCGTGGAGGAAGTGAGGAAGAGGAAGCAGTTTTACCTCAGATGGTGGAAGATTCCAGGTACGGGCAGACTTTGCGTAAAGTCCATTTAAATATGAGGTTGTTCTGAAGAGGGGAGGGACAAGTTTAACTCCTTGGCCTCTCTTAACTGAGCGGTGATTAAGCGAAAGGGGAGAGGGATTTCTTAAGAAAGGGTACGTCTATTAATTTACGTAACGAGTTCACTGGTGGCAATGACCTGGCTCTGTTTAAAGGGGTGTGTTTTTTAATTAAACGTTCTGCTCTCCAGTTTCTTCATATTTTCCGTTGTCTTTGGGTGCCAGGAAGGAAGACAATATAGTAGTATGGGCCGCACCAGGAAAATATAAGTTGTTCGTAAGGTTTTACTTTTTCCTCCCTAGAGACATTTACGGACAAATCTAGCGCTCTGTATGCCTTACACTCCACTTCCTCCGCGTGCTTATTCTATTTTAGACTACCCGTAATGTGAATACGTGAATACTGAGCAGTTTGATGGCGTTAGAAGTCGGTTGATAGATTCCACATACAGTAGGCTGGTTCTAGAGTGGTTGACTAGCTCTGCTTAGTCTTATATATTTAAAAACCAAACCCCACGGCACTTAACGCCCTTGAAAGGGCCTTGGCCTGCCCAGCAAACGCCGCTCAGCCCGAAGGCCTGCAGATTACGAGGGGATGTGAGGTCAGCACGACGCATCCTCTCGGCCGCTATTCTGGGCTTTCGAGACCGATGCCGCCATCTCACCGTCAGACAGCTCCTCAATTCTAATGACGTAGGCTGAGTTGACCTCGAACCAGTCCTCAGGTCGAGAGAAAATCTCTGACCTGTCCGGATATCGAACCCGGGGCCTCCGGACGAGAGGCAGGCACGCTACCCCTACACCACGGGACCGGCTCTTATATATTTACACTTCTTAATATTTACATACATTGTATTTACCTCACACCACAGAGCTATGCTATCCAGATCCGATTGGAATTGTACAGTATCATCCTTGTTTTGCATGCCTCTGTAAATGTCTGTTTCACCGGCAGAGTGCACCGTGGCCGAATTTGCACAATCTGGTAAGTAGAGAGCATAAATCGTGTATCACACTGCCCTGAATTACTCCAGAAGTAATTGTGGTTTGGTCTGGTTTGTCTCCTTAGTACACAACACATTGCAATTGACCCACCAGAAATGACCTCAGCCTTGCCTGCAGTTTACCCTAAATGCCGTAGTTGTTAGTTTTTAACAGAAGTCTCTGATGTGACGCCTGTTCAAAGGCTTCGCTCCAGTCCAGAGTAACACAGTTTATTTGTGAGACATCCGTCTGTTCCGAAGAGAAATGCCAGTCAAAAATTACCTTTGTTAAAAATGTTGTGCAGGATTTTCCCGGAAGGAAGCCTTTCTGGTTTGAGTTCAACAGGCCTTAAGAAAATCCAACATATTTTCAACAACTAGACGTTTCATACATTTATAGACCCCCTGATGTTATCGATATTAAGTTTTCCTTATCTACAACTTTGAAAACCGGGGCTACGTCGGCTTCTTTTCAATCCTTGTATTCATGGAATAGTTGAAGAGAGCGCAAAGAAAGGGCGCCAAAGCGGCTGCACAGTTCTTGAGAATTCTTGCTGGCACTCGGTCCGGCCCGGACGAGGCATGAAGTCTTGTTTTCAGAAGGCTATCTTTGACTTCATTTGTTGAGAAATACAGGTTGGTTAGAGGGAAGAGAAGGGTAGATGTCCTTGAATATAGCATGTTTTCTTTCTCAGTAGGGGCGGAGAAGTTACTTTGAAATTTCCTGTTGAACGAGTCTGCAATTTCTTCTGGTGTGGAGAATGACATTCCGATACAGATGGAGCTCTGTTGCAACGTTTACTGCTGAGAAAAGCCCACAATTCCTTGGATTCGGTGTTGAGACTGTGAATATAAGAACCATAGGATTCTCTGATAGATTGTTTAGCCTTGTTCGTAGCCAGCCTGTATTTCTGCCACTCACAATCGGTTGGGTTTCTTTTTCATTTCTGGTACAGGCGGTCCTTCTTCGAATCTCTCGTATTATCCCCTCGGTAATCCATGGAGATTTCCGTCCGATGGTTATATTTACTATTAGTGTGGTTTCTTACGCATTGGAAGAAAATTTTCTTCCAGTCTTCTTCCATATCTTGTTTATGTCTGTACTGCCGGTGAAATCTGGCGTGAGAACAGGGAGTAAAGTGCATAGATCTTTCCAGTTTGTTCGCAAAAATTTTAAGCTGTTCTGATATAGAGTTTGGGGGATTGTTTTATATGTGTCAGTGTTGATAGAATTACCTGATGGTCACAGAATCCAGGAATAATATCAAGGCATTGGACGGATTGTGGTATGTTACTTAGGAAACTATCAAGGACTGGGTGTGTTGTTAGAGTAATACTCGTGGCTTCGAATATTAATTGATGAAGGAAAATAGAAATCAGAAAGGAACCTATGGGCGAAGGAGTTATTTGGACCACGTAATTTCCAGTTTGGAATCACCGACAATATAAATGGCACAGTAATTTTGTTTTACATGTTGCACACGCTCGAGAGAGAAAGGATTAGTTCATCGATCATTTCTGGGGACGACTTAGGTGCGCGATAAATTGAACCAATAAGGAATTTGTGCTCGTTGCATGTCACTATCACCCACAGTGCTTTGGCTGTTGTCTCCAGGTGATGAACTCGAGTTGGATGACATTCTGGCTTGGATACAATTACAAATCGCCCTGGAGAGCTGTGGTACATATTTATATTTAGAATTATTAACTAAGTCACTGGGCGTATAACTGGCAACTGTAAAAAAAAACGAGTGTTATAACGGCGGCATTTGACACTGCCAGCATAACCATGTACGGAAGCTTTATTTTTCTCAAATCTGACACTGAAAGTTTTGCGCAGATTCTATGGCCATTTATCGAGCAATGTTATTACAGTGGAGAAATCAAAGGTCTCTTCTACCGCAATCTCGGCAAATTGTGCACTGTTGGGGACCCGGGTTCAGTTGGATGTCCCCACTAACGGAAAGCGCCAAGCACAGCAGAGACCGATTAGCCACAGGTAGTCTGCCAACACCACTCCCATCCGTTCGCCGTGGCCGACCTATGGCTGCCATCCTCAGACTTTCAGCACAACAGCACGACTAACAGTTAAGTGTACATTTTCACTCACCAACAGTTTTCCAATAGAATTATGTTTTCAGATGTGCAGGAGAGTTATCTGAACCGATTATAGCACTTTTGGAGTATTGTACTCCACTATTTACTGCCAGAAATTTAAGAATACTGTGCATAACACTCAGGGTCACTTCTGTAAACGCCGCCATCAAGGCGTTGATCTGGTCTGGGTCTAGATTACTCCTGCAAATCGTTAAAAGCATTACTGTTTTATTTAAGATTCTTTCCCTGCTTACACTGGTTGCTGGAATGAAAACTGGTAGAGTAGGTAGACTGATTTCATGCTTCTTCCAGCAGCGCAGTGTGCTGTCGTCGTCATCATCATCAACATCATAACCACCAATCATGTCGCTGTATGTCCCTACTTCGTCACCAGCAACTGAATCATCACTTATTCTCTTAATGAATTTGTTATTTTCCTTCGGGGGCTCATGATGACTGGTCGGTGCAAGCATATTGCGACGTGAAGTATCTACAAAGAGAAAAATATAAGATTTGAAATAAAGTACCTAGACAATATATTTGATGGGTGTAATTACTTACAATTACTTACATTAAGTAACTACAGACGGCAAATTATATTACGAACCTGATGTATCAGATGTTCCACAGATACGTCTGACTTCGTCCCCTACGGCCTTCCTCCCAAGGTTTTTCAGGTGGAGAAACGGAGGCCGTAGAAATGTGGCCATTTTGTACACAGTTAATATGTATCACTTTTCGTTTATGAGTTTCTTAGCCCTGGTCTCTATTTTAACGATTTTCTGAAAGAAAAATCAAGGTTCATCGTTATATTAATGTAATGACCATATGCATATTACTTTAGTGACATCAACTGCAGAAGTCAATCATTTACAAGTACCGCATATTCTGCTTCACTGCTGCGGTTTATGGAACCGCAGAAGATACTAAAGGGACTTTTGCTGCTGTTCCATGTTCCAGGTCATCTGTTGATTCTTTGAAATGTTTACGGAAAGCCACCGTCTGTTCTGCATCCTCGTAACTGAATCCATCTAACTTCTGCACTGCAGCATCTTCCACAAGTAATCTTGTCTCATCGTATACATGCTGTATTTATGCAATGAGTAGAACATGGCTGATGTCTATGATTTCCAAAAGCCTTCTTTCTATTTTAGCCACCCTGAGTGGTCAGACGGTTGAAGCGGTGGACTTCTGAACCTAACTTGGCAGGTTCGATCCTGGCTCAGTCCAGTGGTATATAAAGGTGCTGAAGTACGTCAGCCTCATGTTGTTAGATTTACTGGCATGCAAAAGAAATCCTGGAGGACTAAATTAAGGCACATCGGCGTCTCCTAGCACCTTAAAAGTAGTCAGTGCGACATAATGCCATTAGAAATATTATTATTTCTGCTTCAACCCTGATGTGTTATGAAAAACATGTCTTTATAATCGCACTGAGTAACGTATAACATTATTTCGTAAACTTCCTCAATTATATTTTCTGTTGTTTTCTTCGTATCTGTAAATTTTATTACAAACATCACATCGTTGAACAACTTCCACTCTCTGTCTATACACTACGTACTCAGCGTCAGATAATGGATTTGATTGTACCAGTCAGTCCACATATTACATTAGCCGAAGAAAATTTTTCGTGCATGGCACAAATAATCAGAGGCATTATTTTTATTTTTATTCAATATGCTTTTCTTTGGACACTAATGGTGGAAAGATGTGGTAACACATCAACAGTGTCCACTTTGCCAAAATTAGCACTGATTTTAATGAGTTCTTGCCCTAAATTTTTAAAGCCTTCTCCAGCAACTGTGTTGAATGGTCGGAAATCCTTGGCGCACATGAAAACACACGTGCTAGTTATGGTTTGCTTTGTATTGACGGGCAACGCTTGGCCTGAAGCGCTGGCATTAAATTTGCAAACGTGTTGTTTTTTTTTTTTGTTTTTTTTTTTTTTGAGTTGTACTGGATGTATATGTTAACAGCACGCTTACCTTGAAACAACCCATGTCCGCTGACTGTCTGCAGTGACCATAAGCAGGAATTTCTTGCAAATATCAGAATTTACTCCATCTCTTTTTATTAGTTTATATTCGCTGTTTTGAATTTTAACCATAACGCTGTTCGTCGATTCACGAGGCATGATGAACTGCAGCTCAAAACTAATTGTTAATTCAACTGCTCCATTATCCTTTTATACGTCCGAATTCCCGGCCTTTGCTCTCTATAAACAAGGGCTTACTCATCTCTGGATAAGCCACATTGCTATCAAAGTCAGTAAAGCAATCAAGGTCCCCTTCCCTAGTCAACAAAATTCGCTTTAAACATTCCGTGTCGAATGAATTGGTGCAAACTCGGGCATTCTAGATTACGCGCTCCACTAATGTGTGATGATGGTTGCATGTGCATCAAGGTACATGTTGCTCTGCCTTCGTTACCCTTCTCAAGTTCGAACAATGTACGCCACTATTAAATTATTTATATTCCACACTTAAATAATGAAGAGGCCCTGTTTTATTAAGTGTGGTGCAACGATGGGAGCAAGCTACTAAATTCGACCACCATCTAGAAACTGGATAAGTGTCCTCTACATTTCCTAATTTTAAAATATTTCTAGGAGTTAATTATGGTCAAGTGAAGAACTGTTAAGTTCTTGCTCTGAAATCATGCTAATTATTCATGTATATCAGCACATATGCAACATAATTTTTTTAAAGTTCCTACGTCCTCATGTATGTATATCGTCAAGAGGAACGAAAGATCATATAAATAATCACTCATCTGTATACAGCCACTCTTTCCAAGTGTCAGGGGCAAGCCTATGTAACACTCTCCATGTCAGTATACATACTAGAACTTCAATAGTCTCATTTAAACGGCCTTGTAGACGTTTTCCCTTAAATACGTGATCAGCTGATATGAATGTTCGTATGTACGAGTGCGAGTATGATTTACAACTAGGTGATGTAGATAAATAAAATTAATCATTACAAAATAACAATTATAGTAAATTATATCACTCCACTGATTTAGGTAGTTTCTAGAGACTGTTAACAATGTTAATTTTACAAATCATGTTACTATGTACTATACGTTGTGGTTAAGTGTAAGAGAGGGCCGTGAGCCCTAAATTCACCACATCCAAAGGCATAAAATAAAATAAAAATTGTCAAGGCCATTAATGTGAAGATTATTGTTCTCGACTGGGTTGAATTGCTTTATTGGAGTCTAAATGAAGACAACAACGAAGGTAAATGCATTTAAAAGAGGATTGTAACACACATTCCGATCGTTTAATCAAATAATTTCCTCGCGGATTTCCTACCTACGATGAACAACACGATCCGAGACCACAGTCTCACCTGTTATGACACCCACCTTTTTTTATATTTTCTCGTATCAGCCTTCGTCAATCCATAGTCTATTCCAACAGCCGCAATATTAGGTTCAATTAGTGGCCATTCGTACTCATTCAATAGCCCAGGTCTTCATATTCGGAGGTGTACAAATATATGCCCTTGCTCCTAATGGTATAAAATTGTATTTCTTTGTCCTTCGTGAACAAGCAGTGACACCAAATGGTAACATAATTGCAGTTTTCCTTCACTTGAAAGTTACCGTACTATGTCCAGTAAGATTGTTTATGTAAGAAAGCCGTATCTACAATTTTAATGAGTAATATGTTTCATCCTAATGATCTGTAACACTCACTTTTTGGAAGTAATACACCATTGAGTGAAATATCAGATTGGTCTCCTCCAGACAAAGAATTACATCTTCAGTTTGCATTGACAAAGTAAACTGGATGAAAAGAATTTTGAAAATCATCACTGCATATTACCTGTAATATATTGTTGAAAAATGTATTACGCATCTCACCTCGTATAAAACAACCCCTATGGTGGAACAGCGCCGAAGGTCCATGGCCTACCAAGCGACCGCTGCTCAGCCTGAAGGCCTGCAAATTGCGAGGTGTCGTGTGGTCAGCACGACGGATCTTCTCGGCCGTTATACTTGGCTTTCTGGACCGGGGCCGCCATCTCACCGTCATACAGTTCCTCATTTGGAATCACGTAGGCTGAGCGGACCTCGAACCAGCCCTCAGATGCAGGTAGATATCCCTGACCTGGCCGGGAATCGAACCCGGGGCCTCCGGGTAATAGGCAGGCACGCTACTCCTACAGAGCGGGGACGGTTCTTGTATACAAAAGATAAATTAATTAATTTCAGACGGATTTCATTAAGAGAGAAGTACTTTTTCTGGTATTAATCGGAATGTCTAAATATCAGATAGCGTAAACGCATAAGAGACATTTGTAAATTCTTACGTTCGTCATTCTCAACAAGGTAAGTATCTAAATCCTACGCTCCCCTTCGTTCTTATGTGTACATGTTGACGACACCATCCAATAACCTTTTATACAAGGTTCAATAATATATACATCAGCATTCACTCTTATATTACATCACAATTTTACGTACAACACATTTCTTCTGTCTTGATGCACATGTGTTTTAGGGGGAATTATGCTTCGATCTACGAAACTGATTTACTTCTTTATGGTTGTTTTCAAATTTTGATTATTTCATTTGCAGATTCATAACTAAATACTCTCAGATATATTTATTCTAAAAATGGAATGCTTATTGGTAGGTTTAATATTGGATTCCACAGTTCTATTCCAGTAAAATGCTGTAACGTCCTTCCTCAGACAATTTAGCAGTTTGTGAAAAACATGTCTCTCTCTTCGCTCATGTTTACGACAGTGCTTTACTCTGAAATAACGTTTTCAATTCATCCGAACAGAAGGTTCGATAGAAGGAAGGGATTACTACAGATAAACGTGGGAGCAATTCGTATACAGGGGACGCCATAAAATGTAGACGGAACAAGTGAATTCCAAACATTGTTACATTTTTATTCCGTCCTCGACGGATATCACCAAATTACTTCAATGAGTGAAGTTGTAGATAATTCACAAGATTTCATTAAAGTAAACCTTCTGTATATTTTCTAACTCGGTATAATATCTAAATCTGAGGAGATCATTATCACTATTGTTTATTAGAATGCGCATTGATTTAAACTCTCATACAATCACTGATTGTTTATGAAAACAGAAAACAAGGTGGAATTGACAGTAAATTGATACATGAATAAAGGCACTGGTTTTTGAAATAATATAATACACGGTAGCAAATCTAGTATGAACGTAGACGTTCTTGGAAAGTAGAACTATTCAAAAGAAAGAAAGAAGAAAATAATGAAATAAAGGATATTGAAAGAGTATAGGTGATGGATGGAAGTAGTTTGAGAAAACTACTTGCTCTTTTTGGAGGTACCGTACGTTAGGAAGGATTCGATAACTGGGGCTGTCCTCAGAGATAAGACTCAGCCAGATAGGGTATACCTCTGTCACTGTGTTGGCATTTAGATAGTTGAGAAATTCATCTACCTGTAATCCATCAGCCTGTGACGACATCAGGAGACAATTCGTAATGATTCGCACGAGGAATGTCAAGTAAATAAAGATTTGTGGAGATAGAACTACCGCGAAAAACGTAAAACCCAAGGTCATCAATATACTGCTATTTCCTATTGTTACGAACGCTTCTAATTCTTGATATGTAAAGATAAAAGTCAAGAACGATGTAGAAGAAGAAGAAGAAGAAGGAATATCTAAGTGTTGGAAATGTGAGTATATCATTGTTTCCTACGGATATATCTTGGCCTCAAAGGTGTACCTGCACTTCTATTCTCGAGGAGGTGAACATTAGACTTGAGCTTATATCCCAACCTTTCGTAAGGTGAGCAGTCTGTGGTACTAGACCGGAGCACTAATAACATGTCCTTGATTTTTAAGGTGGCTTACTTTGAAATTTTTGAGGCCACTGAAATTCAGCTCTTGCTCTTGCTTGAATTTTGCGCTGTATCAGCGTGACAAGTTTATTATAAGGTACTCTACCATTCTTTTGCAGATACCTTCCTAAACCTTGTGCACACAATGGGAATATTTCTACTTGTTGGACATGCCATCCATTGCTTCCTTTACTTTTTAATTTATGAAACAGACTTGTTACTTGCGTCATGACATGACTGTTGCTACTTTCTTTGTACTATTAAAATTATTCGACATTTACCTTGCGTTTCTTTAGTGTATCGCTAGTGACTGACGAACATAGATGTGTGTCTTTACTAACGTTATGCATTGGGCCGATGATCTAGATATTGGGCTCCTTTAAACAAGCATCATCATCACTACCGTTTTACTATAGGTAACGGGACACGACCTGGAAGATATATCTACGCTGTAGTGAAACAAGAAAGTTTCATTGTATCCATTGTACTTTGACTGTTACTATACAGAAAGTTACACGACGATCAGAAACATTATGTTAATTTCAAAGAAAGAACTTCAAAAACTATTCAAACTCTATTATTATCATGCACAAATGAATATATCAATCATGATCTTTGTACTGATACCGAAGAACGAATTTCAAAATGTAAGCTACCTTGACTGACAGTATGTCAGTACCCAGTTCGTTACACGTCAAGTATAATGTTCATAACAAACCTAATCACGGTTTCTTACAGCCTAGTATTCAGAACTATCTGAGGACAATACAATTATTTTTTCTCACTGTCATTGTCTGAATACGCTCATACTTTGCCACTCGTTTTCCAGGTTTAAGTATAGTTTATGACATTCAATACGAATTAGTGGAAGAGGGTCCGGCTCAGCGCCTAAATAGTTAGCGTGCTGGTCTTTGGTCAGAGGGGTCCCCGGTTCAAATCCCGTCAGGGTCGGAAATGTTCACAATCATTGGTTAATTCCCCTGACACGGGGCTGGGAGTACGTGTCGTCTTCATCATCGTTCCATTCTCATCATGACGTGCAGGTTGCCTATGGGAGTCAAGTCAAAAGACCTGCACCTGGCGAGTCGAACATATCGTCAGACTCTGACACTAAAAGCTAGACGCCATTTCATTAGCGCAAGAGGAATATTTCACCCTTCTGAAGAAGCCTGAGAGGCAATGGTCCATTATAACCTTCCATTCCTTTTTCGGATACCTTCACACTTCGAAGGGACTCATTTTCTCTTCTTATCTTGCCTAGTTTTACTTATCCTAACTCAAATATCACCACCACTACCATACCTGCACATTAGGAAGTATAATTTGAATTTTATAATGACCTGATGAGACTTATAACAAAACACAAAAGCAAAGGAAGCAACTAGGCTTGATGTCATTCTTAATTATTCCATTAATAACTCTAGGAGCTACAGTATTGTGTGGATTCCAAACTTCAGGGACGTGACTTTTCGTTTCGGGAACGCTATATATACTGGCCAGGATCTGCATCGTGGTCGCTTTAATGAGACCCTAGTGGTGATATTGCGTCGATTAGGTCCCTAAAACTGTAATGAAATCCAGGGCTGCTGGGTAGGAAATTCAAAGGATGGTCCGTATGCCCCTTTTGTGAGCGCATTGCAATGAAGATTGGAACTGGACATGCAGTAATTGTGGATGTATGAATTGACTTAACACTTTGATTGCAAGTGAATACAGCATATTCCTTCACATAAATTGATAAGGTGGTTTGTTTTAAAATGCATCCTTTGTATCTATACTGTGACCGTGAGACCACAGCTGACTGACAGGTGTTGGTCTGGCGTGTGTTCGCTTGTCGGCGAGATGGGGTGTGCGCGACCTTGGGCGAGGACGAGAACGAGTTTTTTTTACGTGAAGAGGGCGGCCGGTTGACTAACAGAATAAAAAAAAAATGAAGGTTGGCGAGAGAAAGAAGGAGGCCAGCGTGTGTCACTTGTAATTGCGAGGAACGATATGAATGAAATACTTATAATATCTTTGGTGGCGACGTGCATAATTACGGAAGGCTCAAGGACTAAATTAAAATAAACTGGATAAATAATAGCACATTTAGAGGATATAAATTAAAAACTAAAATTTTGAAATAATTTCTACGACCTTGTGGCTAAAATGGTGATGAAGTTGTGTGTTCATATGGTAGAAGAATTTAGTACCTAAATTGACTTTACTTCCGTGCATGTGCACCAGACACGATATTTAAGTCATGTGATACGAGTACTCACTCTCACACACTCTGACGTGTTCCTGGACTATCATCATCAGTCGCTCAGAGCTCTTGACAGCAAGATTTTCAACGTGGAACGTCGTGGATACTGTCGTCAAGAACAGTGGCTTCACTCCTGTGCTCTACACCTCTGATAATTGTATTCAACTTAGAACAGTGCTGTGATCAGACGTCGAATGTGCAGATATTAATCCCTTAAGTACGTGTCATTTCCAAAATACAGTTACGTGTGTGTTTGGAGTTTGTTCTAAAGCACTTTGTGTAAGTTTCAGCTTTCTCACGAGTGGACGCGGAAGACGTGGACGTGATCATTTCCAGAAGAGGACGGAACTTCGCATTATGGATTACCAGTGCTTCACCATGAAGTTCTAAACCTTCGACCACCGTCGGCGGCGTCGGGATGCAGATTCTTTCATCCTAGCATGGCTGATTGAGAACCCAGACTTCCAGACGTGAAGATTTCTCCTTAAGTTAAGTCGATTACGTCTCATTTATATCTGTTCTATGTAGTTTTATTCTATTCTTTCTTTCTTCTTAGTAAGCTATTTTGACACATTTTATGGTTGTATATTTGCTCGAGTATGTCGTAAAACTGACACATGCGATTGCTTCATAACCATGTGGCCATGAATTTGACAGTGAGGGTTCTGATAGAGTTATCCATGTGTTATCGACACCATCTTTGCTTATTGAGTGAATTTCGTCACGAATATGAATTAATTTATGTTCGATGGATTTAAGGGTAGGATATTTCGTCCATATTTTCAATATTTTCCTTGTAATAGAACTTCCACTTGTACCTCGTGTTTGAGATAACGTGTCATCGGGATATTGAGTCTGAATTCTATGTACGAATTTAATGTGAATATGTGCATTGGGGGCATGTGATAATTAATTGGTGTACTTAATCATCGAGACACATTTAAGTGGATATTATGTATTTGTAGGACGATGGTAGGTCCTGATATTTCGTGGCTACACATATTTGAGATTAGGATGCGACAAGTTAGAGTCCTCATTGTGGTACACTGTAAGTGTAGAGTATATGGAATAATTGCGCATGACATGAATCTTCGTGAAACTGAGCTTTCACATGTTAATGGATTATTCGAGAGGAATGCAGTGTAGTCTAATATTAGTGTCTTCAGATGAAGAAAATGAAAGTCCATGTTAATCGATGTACTTCTTAATTCGTGGGAATATCCCAACTTTTCTCAAGTGATTCAATAATTTCAAGTTGAAGGTACAGGTGAATGTTCGAGAAGGCCTTAGGTCTGAAGAACAGGTCTTCGACGAAATATCTAAATAATATTTGATTCGTGACTATGCCAGCTCATTCGTCGATACAATTTTTCGCTCTCATGAGGTAACTCAATCTTGCTGGAACTTCATAAATCTGTTAACAAGAGAGTAATACGGTTGATCGACACTTGTCGACATGTACATAGTGTAGATATTTTCTTCTTAGTAATCACAGTCTTCTTGATAATTTCCGTAGTTAGCTGTAGAAGTAGTAATTTGTTAGTAGTTAGAGAATTATTTTCTATGTGTTCTGTTCTGAAAATATGTGACACTTTGATATTATCGATTGATAGTGGACGGGATTTCCACATGGATGATATTCTCCCCATTTACTTACGTTCGCAAGCCCAGAAGGCGTTTTACTTTGTTTAATTATTGATCAGATGCTTAAAGTTCAGTATTAATTCTCACGAAAAGAGATGTGAGACGACGTGAACAGGTATATCCGACGTCTCGGATTAACTTAGAGAAAACCAAGGCAAATTCAACTTTTCATTTTATAATTACAAAAAATTGTTAAGATAACGACTGTAAATTTTTTTTTTTTGCCATAATTGTTAACTTTTTGAATCTTGGATATTTTTTTATTATACTCGTTCTTACAATTACTGCATTTTTTCCAGATTGTCGATGAAGGCTTGGCCCAGACCTCATTTTTCTGAACGACAATTTTTAATTCAACTTTAAATAAATAAATAATTTGATAACTTTAAAGACGATAAAAAAATTTAACTATGTAAATACTCTGTTAGAATGTTAGGGAAACAACTACCGTGTACCATCCCATTTGTTTGCGCCTAGGTTTGTTACATCAAGAGCCATATTAAATTCCATAACGTAGTGATCATAGTCATAATCACAGACTTCAGGATGGCCAATATTTTATTTAATTAAATAAAAGTGTCATATTTGTTCTATACCTGGAACGTGCTTATTCGATGAACCCTGTGATAATCCTGCTACATTCATTTATTTTATAAGCCTACAGCCATCGAACTGAGCACCCCTGGGGTGTCTCGTGTTCGCAGACTGACTATGTCGGGTACAATACCACTCGTCCGGTTTCAAACCTTACCACTTACATTGCTCAAGTTTGCTTTCAAAATTGACCATATGAAATGCTGTAGCATTAAAATATCGATCCACGGAATCAAAAATTTAACATCTTTAGATGAGAATATTTTAGAAAAGCTGTTAGTAATTCTGACAAATTCACGTGTGAATTTGCACTCCACTATCGACTGAAATAAAAGTAGAAGTACGTCAATGTTCATGTGGTTTAATGCCTGCAGAATTTAGGGAGGGGTGAAAGAAAGAACCAGACTCCAAAGAGTGGACAGTAAATCGGGAAAAATAAGCACTTTTCCCTTTGCAAAAATTAAGTGATCATAATAATATACCTCTCGGTAATGACCATCCATCAACAGCTGCTAGATTCAGATTACCACCAGCCATAAGACATAGCCTGCACGGTTGTTATGTAACATTACCCAGCCATCCATCTATACTTTATATCACAGCCTGCACGGTTGCTAAAGTCACCCTTCCGTGTGACACATTTTCTGACTCTAAATTCCGTAACGCAAATTTTCATACGATCTCCAGCCATAAGGCATATTTATATCAAAAGAGAATGACATAAGTGTTGCCTTTGTTTTACAATGATATTCTAACCTCAGATTTGCCTCGGGTATAAAAGTAAAAGCAATAATGACTGCCCATGTTCGATATTATGACCGTCGTGTGTTAATTTTTTTAACGTTTAAAACTATGTATATATTCCTTATTTCTTGCAATACTCAAGTTTCCTTCCTGAACTTCCATAATTTGGCCACGAAATCAAGAACGCAATAGATTCAACTGATTGTGTAAGATGTACGACGCTTTCATCAAGGATTTTATATAATCTTCGTCAAAACTGAGCAAGTTGACTTCATTTTGATGCACACTAAAAGTACAGTAACAAAACGAGTAATGACAAGTAAGGACGGAAATAACAGTAAATCCAAAAGCGTGAGCATTGGCTATTATGTTCCTTACTTGAGGCATGTCATGTTCTTTGCTTGAGGTATAGATCAGGATACGATGAGTTACAAGTATTTAAAAATGCCTTTATAAAGATCATTGGAATTTATGAAATCATGGCACAAAAACTCTGCAAGGAACATCTTTTAACTGGTGCCACACTGCAAGTAAAACCGAAAAGTGATTGTAAATCTGATGCATATGAATTTAGAAAGGTGAAAATAAGAAGTAATATTGAATCTGTAGGACTTCTACAGTCACATTACTGCCGAACAGGCTCCTAACATCTGTACCTCCCTAGTGATCGTTCCATTGTGAAAGTATGATTACTGTACTCGTAGGTCAATATTTTGTTTAGAATACAATATTAGTTTTGGTTCAACATTAATTAACAAATATTTCAAATGTACTGAGTTGAAGGAAGGACTTAAATTTGAAAACGTGATAGTAACAAGAATGACTTAAAATTAGAATTAAAAGTCCATCAGAGGCTTTCGTGTTAATTCAAAGGGAAACAGTAAACACGATTATAGTTTCTTTTGATTGTCAAAACGATCTTGTATATTTTAAAATCCCAGATCCAGGTGCATACTACAGTCTGCAGTTATACCTTCATAATTTTATCATATGCCGAGATTCTTCCAAGTCCCCTCGGAACACACATAACTGGACTGAACAAGATAGCAGGAAGCGATCAAACGAGTGAGCCTCGTTTCTATATAATCGTTTAAAGAATGCAAAATTTCAGACAAATGCAGAAACTTCCTGCATGTGTAACGACGGCTGCACCAGCCAGAATAATAATTCAATAGTCCTGGAATGGCTACTGCTTGGCTCTACCAAGATGTTCCAGACAGAATTAAAAATCTCGATTTAATTTTCCAAGCCAAGGATATTCATACATGCCACCAGACCGAATGTTTAGTCACCTACATCATAAGATATAACAATGTTATTGCTAACCCCAAGGAACTGGTCGGTATCATTGAATCTTATGGACAAGTTGCCAAAGCGAACGAAGTTGTAATATACTACTGGAAAACCGCTGTAAGTGGTGACATAATGAAGCCGCCGAATCTTTAGCACTGCTTAACAAAGTACAAGGGCAAAGCCCAAGCCCTCGTTAGAGGAGAACAGGCATACAATATGGACATTAAAGAACGTCTGCTACCTTTTCACACCTTACTCTCTCGTCGCTCAAGACGAGGATGGATGAATGATGTGGGAATAACAATTACTTACAGGCATAGCAACATAAAATTAATCATATTCATCTGTGCTAGAGTACCCTGTATTGTTATTTTGTCATATTTTACTGGTTAAATGCTCATTAATGTAATCCTTCTGAAAAATGAAAATAGATTGTTTGTTTATCCACCAGAAATGTGCACAGTTATATAATGGTATAATCCATGAAGAATTATTCTACATTTGGCGGTCACATACATTGGGTGGTGAAGAATGGAAGGGGAAAACATAGCGCTGTTTGTATTTCACTTATGCATTCGTAATTAATCATTCATTAGCCTCAACCTAACATTCTGTTATGATGATACGCTGCAACTGTTTTGCGTATACCGTCCCCATCGGTCCCGTTTTGATGTGGATGGTAATATGAACACGTACAGCAAACCATTTTATTTCCGCGAAGGGGTGTAATAGCATCATTGTTTAAACCGCGACTTCACAGTACAGTTCTCAAATAGAAACAGAAATATTATGGACAAATTTTTCTACCAGAACTATTCCAAATTAAGATCTCAAAAAAAATACGAATGAAAGAACACTGAGATGTATTATAAGGAATTAATATACCCAAATTCATTCTTTTGTACATCCGAGTTATTCTTATTATAGCCTATCGTTTGTTCCTTTATAATGGGACCGATGGTCTTGCTCCCAATCCCTTAAAATAATAATAATAATAATAATAATAATAATAATAATAATAATAATAATAATAATAATAATAATAATAATAATAGCATTTAATATAGACATAGATAACTTGCAGATTAATGTATGCTGTGAAAATATGTGAATGTTATTGTTTCATGTTATGGCATTAGTCCTTGAATCTTAAAATAAATAAAATAAGAATAATAAATCAGAAAGATGGTGTACACCGATTATTTTCTGTAACATAAACACAATAAACAGAAACATAGAAATTTTATGTAGGTCCATACCTGAAAATGCAAGTTGCTTTGCTTTACGTCGCATCGACACAGATAGGTCTTAAGGCGACGATGGGATAGGAAAGCCCTAGGAGTGGGAAGGAAGCAGCCGTGGCCTTATTTAAGGTACAGCCCCAGCATTTCCTTGGTGTGAAAATGGGAAAACCATCTTCAGGGCTGCCGACAGTGGGGTTCGAACCCACTATCTCCCGAATACTGGATACTGGCCGCACTTAAGCGACTGCAGCTATCGAGCTCGGTTACCTGAAAATTAAAACAAAGTAGCAAAATATAAAAACTACTCACACTGTCATTAGAATACTAATCAAAAATGTGTACACGAGTTCATAGATAGCGTTGCTCAGCCCGGTTAGATCGCGTGGTAGTTGGCAACCCTTGACCCAGGGAGACGATGGTTTGCCATAGACTGTACAGAATGTTGTCTATAAATTGAAGAAATTTCTGTCAATATCTACATCAGCGTCTTTGCAGTAGGAAAAAGTAGGAGATTGAACAATCTGCATTCGATGTAAATGCCATGAGATTCATCCATGATTAAATTCCAGCCGTGCAATTGTTATGATCAGCTTCCTAAAACACGCATGCTTCTGATAATAGTACACAGAGGGGATTATAGGGTGCACCGCCTTCATGGTTTAGATGATACTTTCCAGTCTTAGAGCCAACACGTTAGCAACCATTCCTTCAGAAGAGGTACGTGGTCAGTAGGGAGAACGGTGACAAGAGTCCTGTCGTCCACTGCTGGAGGCAGACTTCACCTGCGCATCAACCCACTGATTGCTAAGAAAACTTATATGTGACTTTATCTAAACCAATGTTACACACTTCCCCGCAATCTGAGGACGTTGAGCAATATTGATGATTTCTTGGACTCGCCTTCGATATTGGCATTTCTCAAGTTTAGCTAGTAATGTATCAGAAACCTAGCTGAAGCATACACTACCATAGTCGAGATGAAACCACATGGACGCTCCGTACTCTGTAAAATACGAGCATTGTCCTGGAACCCCAAGATGAGGCAGTGATTGCTCACACTAAATTCAGCGCGGATTCTCATTTCTTAAAAACATGCTTGCACTATGTGGGAGAACCGAGTCAATTTGTTACCAATCAAATGTTCTAAAAGTTTCACTGCTTTCTTAGGTAAAGCTGTAAGCGTCCAACTTCAGAATCTGTAAGTATGGAACGAAGCGACTGGGATAGATGCAGACCTTGTTGACTTGTCTGGTGAGATGGTGAGACCTTGCCTGCCTTGACTGAAAGGTTCGTGTTGTTTCTAACAGTTCCTCGTGGCATCGTTCAGTAGATCCGGCTGGCGCATACGAGCACACAATGTATCATCATGTTCATATCGAGGATGTGTATATAATGATATAATATTGAAAAAATATTAGCAGTACACACATTAAATGCAGTGGAAAAGGTATTTTAACCTTGTGGCAAGCCGATAAAAGTAGTTCGTGGGCTAATGGTTACACATTGTGCGTTAAAATTCTATGCCGTCCACTTAGCATAACAAAGAGGTTTACTACGAATGTTACTACCGGGCGAGTTTGCCTTGCTGTTAGGGGCGCGCGGCTGTGAGCTTGCATGCGGGAGATAGTGGGTTCAAATCCCACTGATGGCAGCCCCTGAAGATGGTTTCCCGTGGTTTCCCACTTTAACACCAGGAAAATGCTGGGGATGTACCTTAATTAAGGCCATGGCCGTTTCCTTCGAACTCCTAGGCCTTTTCTATCCCATCGTCGCCATAAGACCTATCTGTGTCGGTCGACGTAAAGCCACTAGCAAAAAAAACGGATGTTACTCGGGGCTATACCTGTCATTAGATCTGTGATCACCTGAGCGGTGTATGCATCTTAGGACACCGGGTGAAAGGTGAAAGGAATGGTGATCACCGCACGATAAACATCTCATTTCTTTTACCTCCGAATGCTCTGGAAATTTGACCATAACGGTAACAATTAAAGCATTGAATTAATTTCTGGAGGCACTGTAGGTATAAACATGTTGTAGAAATGTTCGACCTTCAAATACAATGCGTACCAGCTACCTAGAAACTAAGTATTGCTTGTCAGCAAGAATGATTTTGCGCTGGAAGCGATGAACGCCAGGAATCTTGACATCAGACTGAATCTGAATTTCAATTCTTCCTTCCAAGATAGTCGTGTTTACTCTTAATAGGCTACTTCTAAAAGTACAGAGCTGTTTTGAAATACAGAATTTCAAAATCTTGAATTGACGTTTAGCAAGTTTTACAGGACTGTGAGGAGATGATAATTCCATCTGTACACTGTTTTTGACTGAAATATTTTGTATATCACATGGAAAATCAGGTATCATTCTATCTATCTGTCTATCTATCTATCTATCTATCTATCTATCGGTATAAATGGATGTATGTGTCTGTCTGTGTAAATGACAGATATTCTCCTAAATCACTGGAGTAATTCCAAACAAACTTGCTACACCTAGGACTTACTATCTGGAAACGAGCACTGTGGGAGTAAGCAATCCCTAGCACCCTTAGAGGGGAGGGGTCAGGGGGATAGTTATAAAAATAATACAAAGTAGATTAGACACCATAGTTTTCGGCGTCGCTGAGATGAATAGTGACACTGCGGATTTTTTAAAGTCAGTTCCCTTTTGGATACGGGACGAGGGGGAGTGAGGTATTAAAGTAATCGAAAATAGTGTCGAATCAATAGTTTTGGAGATCGCTGAGATGAATAGTAACACTCCGTACGTTTTAAAGTTCACGTTCACCTCCTTTGGCGTAGGCAGTAACAAAGGGTGAAAAAATAAAATAAAATAAAGTAAAATAAAATGAATAAAATTACCAAAATGGCAGAGGATGTGCGTATTTTCCAGCATAGCTGTCAACTAAATTTGTTACAAATATTACTATCTGTGAAAAATTATGTGGGGACAAGATACCTCTAAATCCCCTAGGAGAGGTGGGGAAATATAAATATAACTTAAAACGACAAATAATAGTATCGAATCCATAGTTTTCAGAACTACTGGAGCGATTTGAATCAAATTTGGTACACTTATGACTTACTATCAGCAGACTAACCACGAGAAGTGGTGGTCGGGGGTGTAAGATACGAGTCGAATCTATAGCTTTTTAGAGTCAAAGTTCCGCCCCTTTTAGCATATGGGTTGAGAAAGGGTAAAGAAGTAATTGTCCAAAAGACCGAGATAATGGACGTATGTATGTCTGTTCGAGCGTAGTATTCAACCAAATTTGATACAAGTATGACTTACTATCTGAAAAAACTACTGTAATGGTAAGGGCACGTAGCCCCCTTGGGTAGGGATGACATGTAAAAATAATCGACGAAAACCTATATTTGAATCTAATCCATAGTTTTCGGTGTCGCTGAGATGAACTGTGGCACTCTGGATACCGTTTAAGGCAACGTTCATTCCCAATCGGGGGATGAGAACGAGTGAAGAAAATAATATGTCCAAAGTGACCGAGTTTATGGACGTATGTGTGTGCGTTCTAGAGTTCCTCTCAACAAAATTTGGTACACAGATTACTTATAATCTGGTAGAAATCTGTATAGGGCAAGATACCGCTAGCACCCCAAGGGGCGCGGTTGAATTATAAGAATACGGAAAGAGAGGTGAAATAAAAAATAATAGACAATGACAAATATTAATGTACAGTCCATAGTTTCAGGATCGCTTCTTTGATGAATGACATTTCGGAAGTCGTTGAGTTCCACGTTCAGCTCCCAACGGCATGGGGATGAGAAGGGGTGGAAAATAAAATGACCAAATTGATAGAAATTACGCATGCATATGTGTTTCTTCCAGCATAGCCCTCACACAGTAGTCTATAGGTACACATAAGACTTACTATCTGAAAAAAATACTGTTGGAGAAAAACACCTGTAGCACTCCCAGGGGAGGGGGTGAAGTATAAAAATAAACGAAAATGACTGATATCGTTGTAGAATCCATTCATTACGAGGTCGCTGAGTTGAACTATAACAGTCTAGATGTTGGTTAAATCATACTTCAGCCACAATCAGAATGGAGGTTGAAAAGAGGTGAAAATTAATGTAAAAAAGCCTAGATTTTCATGTATGGGGGTCTGTTACAGAATATATCTCAACGATCTCAACGAAACTTGGTAGACTAGTGACTTATAATTTGGAAAAGAATACTATGGAGATGAAATTTCCCAACCCCGATAGAGCTGGGGAATGAGAGTGAATGAGTTTTTATGTGTCACTGAGATGAACTGTGAAGCGCTAGATACCGTTTAAATCTTCGTTCAGGCTCCATTGAGACGGGGGTGAGTTGGGCTTAAAAATAAATAGTCTAAAATAACCGAGATTAGTGCTGAATCCACTGCTTTTGAGGTCACAAATCTGACTGATGACAGTCTCAATAGCAGTTGGAATCATGTACATCGTACCTATAGTGCGACGGTTAAGTGAATATAGTTATCACTTTTCTTTTTGACAGGGCCAAATACTTCCCAGTCAATTCGAGCGTCTATAATGACTAAGTTTTACTCAAAAATTAAAAATCTAAAACTTGATATCAAACACATCTAAATAACACTATGCTACATAATCGAATCGTAAATCTAAAAGGTAAACATTCAAAACCTATCCGGACAACGCCAGGTACTGAACGAATAATCCTTTCTTGAGCCAGATGGTTCAGTCTACCAAGATTCTGTAATACACTGACTGAGCAAATGTCATGGGATAGCGGAGCACTGATGCGCAGGTGTGTTGTCTGCGCACCACACGCCCCCTGTGCCAGCGGCACTTATATAAGAGACCTTGTGAACAGTGGATGTGCATGTGACAGGTGTAACATGGAACGTCGTCGTGAGCTGACACCGTTCGAACGGGGTTTGGTGGTCGGTGTCCGACGGATGGGAAGTGCGATTTCGGAAGTGGTGCGGGAATTCGACTTCACACGATCAACCGTGTCCAGAGTGTCTCGTGAACGGTTGAATGCGGGTGTCATCGTCCACAACAGATGTACGACCGGCCGTCCAGCTATCCTCGATGACCGTGACCGGCGACATCTGAGACGGATTGTCAATAGCCACAGATGGGCAACCGTGCAACAAATCACGGCTCAGTTCAACACAGGCCGTGCTAGACACGTCTCCCAGTAGACAATCCGTAGGGACATGGGTTCTGTGGGGTATGGGAGCCGGCGCCGCACACGGGTGCCTCTGTTAACCCAACGTAATCGGGCAAAACGACGCGCATTTGTCGACAGTCACCAGAGATGGACACTGGAAAAATGGCGTAACGTGATATGGTCGGACGAATCACAAATTCAACTGCACCATGCCGATGGGAGGCACTGTGTATGGCGCAGACCACATGAAGCGATGGATCCCGCGTGCCTCCAAGGTGTGGTTGTCTCTGTTATGGGCTGGGGTGCATTTTCCTGGTATGGAATGGGCCCCGTAGTTGTTCTGGAAGAGACTTTGAATGGTTCGCGGTATGTTGAACTGCTCGGAGACCATCTCCACCCATTGTTGGCCTTCCCGCGCCCAGACGGTTCTGCGGTGTTTCAAGATGATAACGCGCCGCCACATCGCTCCCACGTCGCCGGTGAATGGTTCCAGGAACATGCAGCGGAGGTCCAACGACTGCCATGGCCACCCAGGAGCCCCGATATGAACCCTATCGAGCATATCTGGGATGTCCTGAAACACGGGCTCCGTCCCATGGATCCTGCACTCACGAACAGACCAGCTTCGGCAGCCGCTCTGCAAACGATTTGGTGACAGCTGCGTCCAGAGGACTACCAGAGACTTGTCGACTCACTTCCACGGCGTATCACTGCAGTTCGCAGGGCCGAGAAATAATTTTCCTGTATTGATGGCAACTTCTTTACAGTGCCTAAAACGTGTACGTATAACCCCTCTGTTATGTTAGCTGGATCTTGAAGGTGACAGTTGAGCTGTGGAAGTCTTTCTTGGAAACTTATAACTCGGAATTGAGGAAATGGAATCCGCTTGCATTGCCGATTAATCGCGTTCACTGTCCGAAGGCATTGGAGAAAGGATTTTCTGTCATAGTCGTTTTGCGATGTTTTGCGTGTAATCATGTTCGGAGCTGGTAACGCATTGGGCATAGTTTCAGTATGTACGAGTCCAAATTCTCCTTGACCAGTTTTAAGGTAAAGTTGCGTTCTGACAACTCTGTACGACTTTCTTCCCCACAGAGAAAATCCGATAGCAAGATCAATTTTTTTGAGAACTATAGTAGGAAGTGGAAGGATTAGTGCAAGGTACCATAATTTTCTGATGATGTAAGCGTTGAGAATCCATACCTTTGTGATGAAATGAAGGTTTCTGAGATTGTAGGTGTATATCGGTATCCGAACTACAGTTAACACATATTAGTGTTATCTGTAGCCATATGCTGTAACGTAATAGATTAGTGGCGCAGTATACACCGCGAGTACAGTATGGTACGCAGAGAGGTGATGGGCCTCAGAGGAAAAAAAGGTTCTCCACAGCTCCGTAACGATGCGAGACTGACTTCTGAGGGGTGGATTATATAGCACAATGGAAGAATCTAGAAGCATAGGTAAGAGAGAGCCAGAGTTTTGCAGAACAATGACGTCACAGTCACATGCCCATGGGTAGAAGTTGCATCAGCCAAGCAAGGCAGTACGTAGCGAAGGCAGCGGCACAGCAGTGGAAAAGAGAAGAGGCAGCAGAAGGTAGGAATGTAGAATTACGCTGAAACTTGCAAGTTGTAGAGAGACAATATTACAATGGAAATCCACGTTCGAAATTGAGGCTAGATAAAAAAGGGTAAATGTGTTGATGTTTTAAATATATTTAGTTGCACTGCAAACTGTTGTCCATATTAGTGATGGTATATCTATTTGGTCGGTGCGGCTTAAGACAGCTGCGACGTCATCTGTATACACTTGCGCGGTAAGCTTCTATGTCCGTAATGATATTTCTGGGAGTTTTGTCACAAGCTGTCTTAAGAGGGGTTCAATAATCAGCGCAAATAATATGATTGACATCCGATACCCCTTTCGATTCGATTTTTTTATAGTAAGAGTCATAGTAACAGTTCTGGTGCAGCAACCGTTCACTTGTATTGTTGAAGTAGTATAAACTATTAATCATCTGAATAATCCTACCAGGAAAGATGAATTCACTCATAAAAGACCATAAATAATCATTATTTATTATTATTATTCTTTCTAATATTTCTGATACAGTATGTCTATCTGCGCTTTCTCCAGGTCCTTTTTGACTTTTTGGATCCATGGTACACTCTTCAATTTCCTGCTGTATGCCATGATCTTGTGTGTACCGTAAGCCTTGTTGTTGGGAGTCTTTGAACATTATCCATACATTTTCAGGTTCGTTTTCTAATATCTGCTGCCAGGTTGGACAGTTTCTCTGTTGCTTTACAACATTTAAGTCTGTATCCCTCTTCAGTTTCCTCTGGACCAAGGATTTTAGTCACGATCCTTTGTTCTTCCTTCAGAATGTTCTCTACATCCCCTTTTCTATTGTCTATCAGCGTTTCGCTAGCGTATAGAACTTCAGGTTCGATTACAGTATTGCAGTGCCTTGTCCTTGTGTTTGTTGACATGCATTTCTGTTGTGAATGTCGCTTGCTCTCCAGTACGCTCACTCGAGTTTCTGTAGGCGAACTTTCTGTGCTTATTTTTTCAAACACTTTCAGTTCTATCATTTCCGCAAGGTATTTTAAATGTAGAACCCGTTTTATTTGTCCGTATTTTGTGTTTATTTTCTGAAACTTGAATCTAGTAAAAATGAACTTAGTTTAATCAAGTTAAATTTGTAGCCCATTTTTTTCAGCATATTCCTTCAGGACTTCGAAACATGTGAAAAGGATCTGGTAAACATCCTTGCGTACATGAACGGGAGTGGAACTGAGCACAAGTGTTTTCTAGCGAACGTATTACAGTACGATTTTAAGTATATGGATAATGTAATTATTGTAAATATGACATGAGTGGACGTGTTAAGCATTAAATGTACATGGGGTTTGCCTTGACGAACCATCAGTTCTGTATGATTTGTGTTATATAAATAAATAATAATAGACTGCTTTAACTGTCGGGGAGCTGTCGTTACTATCCTGCGAGGGAAAAAACATTCCACAAATTGGAGCAAACCATGCTCAACCTATGTTGGAGGAATTACTTCCAGGGAGTCGGTGTAGTTTCAAGCCATCTAGAAGTACCACATGTATATGATATTCACAACTCTACAACTACAGAAAAATGCATACAACAAACATATACTTCTCTATATTGCCTTTAATGACCTCAACACCGCATTTGATTCAGTGAAGCTTGGTGAAGGATTTTTAATTCTCTACGGTTTTCCATCAAATTGCATTGTCATCTTGGGATTGTTCTACACTGAAAATACTACAACACTAATTTGTAATTACACATTCCACTGCCTAAGTGGCTGCGCGGTTTGAGTCACGTAGGTGTTGGATTCCATTCGGGAGATAGTGGGTTCGAACGCCAATGTAGGCAGCCCTGAAGATGGTTTTCCGCGGTTTCCCACTTTCACACCAGGCGAATGCTGGAGTACTGCCTTAATTAAGACCACGATTGTTCCTTTCCCACTCCTAGGCCTTTTTATCCCTTCGTCGCTATCAGACCTACGTGTGTCTGTGTGACAAAACGCAAATTGTAAGAACAACACTCATTTCATATCAATACCGCTGTTAATCAAGGTTGCTTAATTGCTCCCAATTTGTGTTCCCTGCACATTGCCGCAGTGTGAAGCTCGTGAGATGATCTTTCTCCAGGTATATAGATACCATATTGCTAGGATGGATGGAAAACTCTTCAGTTTGAGCAAAGTGAATGTGATACCTGGAATATCTTCTGCGTCATTGTTTGAATTTCAGTATGCTGACGATAAAGCAGTTGTAGCTCATTCAGAACTTAGAATTATAATAGATACGTTTACTACTACATACAAAACGATTGGTCTGAAACGTACTACCAGTAAGACGTATATCCTCCACCAGCTAGCTCCAGAGGAAGAACAAGGAAATATCAGCGGCAAGATCAGCCTTCAAGTTGTAGACATCTTCCGTTACCTCGGTAGCTCCCTATCAGTGAGTGCAGATATTGATTCAGGGGTCCAGTAGAGTATCAACCGTGCTGGTTTTGCCAGGTTATGGCATAGGATGTTTGATGACAGACATGACATCAATGTTGCAACAAGGATCCTGGTATATAATTCATGTAATTCCAATGTCACTGTACGGACGTGAACGTTAGGTGGCATACTAAAGCCTGGAACAGTATCACCAGCGATACCTGAGGAGAATAATTCAAATAACATAGCAAATATAGCAAACATAGCATAGAAACCATGACGGCAGTTCTTGTTGGGAGACCATGCAGGCCGCATGCAGAACAATAGCAAATGGTTTGCTGTGAGCTAGCAGTCGGTCAACGCTCTGTCGGAGGTCAGATGAAACGATCAAGGGTGTCATGAAGGCTAACATGAGGATGTGCAATATTGATATTAATCGCTGGGAGACATCGGGCCTCCAACGTTCCTCTTGGAGGTCATTGGTCAAACATGGTACACTGCATTCTGAAGAAAAAAGCCGATGAACAGAAAGTGCCAAGTTGATACGTAGAAAAGAAATAGAACAACTGAAGGAAATGGAAGAATTCTAGCTGCCCGTCTTGGTAATGCCTTACAACACTGTGTCAAATAATGTGCCTGCCACTTCGGGCTGTACAGTCATCTTTGGACCCACAGATGTAGAGACGCTTTATAAGGAAGAATAACCATTTCCATTTTGATTTTTTTAAACACCGACACAAATAGGTCTTATGGCGACGATGGGATAGGAAAGAGCTAGGAGTGGGAAGGAAGCGGTCGTGAGCTTAATTATGGTAAAGCCCCAGTGTTTGCATGGCATGAAAACGGGAAACCAAGGAAATCCATCTTCATGGCCGCTGACAGTGGGGCTCGAACCCACTATCTCCCGAATACAAACTCACAGCTGCGTGGCCCTACCTCCACGGCCAATTCGCCCGGTATTTTGAATTTTTGCTATCATATTGCCCTCACTCTTGTGTTGTATGAAAAATAAATTTTTGATAATGTACAGTATATTTTATAGTGATATTTTTGTGGATGTGCTTTAATGTTATCGCTGCCTTTTCCAGAAGTATTTTATTATCAGACAGAACACCATTCAAGAAAATCATGGCATTCTGGAGTATGGTAAAACAGAAAGTATTAAAAATTCCATTTAAACTGCAAATTATTATCATCTTTATTATTATTAATGAACACTGTAGATATTAGGTAAATACTATTTTTATCTGTACTGAACTGTTTACCTAGAGCTTATTGTTCCTCTTATGTTGAACATAGTGAAAACCCACTTCAAGTAGAGTAAATTCGACAATGACTGTACCTGCATAAGTCAGCCTACTAGTTCCATCCCCAAGCCCCAACGACCATATTTGAGTCGCCGCAACTCATAGCATTGACTGTTAATGAGTTCATCCCCACTATGATCGTGGTAGTAAAAGTTTAATGATCAACTGCTTTGACCGAGGAAAGTGACCACATAAATTCCCTGGTCTCTGTGGTGAATTAACGTCAACATGGAACTACCGCAACTCTGCACAAAACGTAACGTTGTAGGAAGATAATAACCTTGAGCGGAGTGCAAGCATTTTAAACGTTATTTGTAGAACCTGGTCGTTAGCAAGCTCTGTAAACTGTAAGTACCTTTACGGCCGATAAAGATAATATACACGATGGAGTTGTGTAATGAAAAAATGAAATGGCGTATGGCTTTTAGTGCCGGGAGTATCCGAGGACATGGTCGGCTCGCCAGGTGCAGGTCTTTTGATTTGACGTGATGAGGATGAAATTATGATAAAGACAGCACACACACCAGCCCCCGTGCCGGAGAAATTAACCGATAATGGTCAAAATTTCCGACTCTGCCGGGAATCGAACCCGGGACCCATGTGACAAAACACCAGCATGCTAACCATTTAGCCATGGAATTTGTGTAACATAATGTCCAATTGGAATTGAAGGGCAAGATGAGGCAAATATTTATTTATAAGAAGAGGAATTAAGGAGTGGAATATTTTATCAGGGAGAAATGTTCGATAAATTTCGAAGTTCTTTGATATAATACTAGGTAAACAATTGATAGGGAATTTGTCAAGTGAGCGACAGCCCTAAATGCAGATCAATAGTCATTTATTTATTTATTTATTTATTTATTTATTTATTTATTTATTTATTCTTCTTCTTCTTCTTCTTCTTAATCTGTTTATCCTCCAGGGTCGGCTTTTCCCCCGGACTTAGCGAGGAATCCCACCTCTACCGCCTCAACGGCAGTGTCCTGGAGCTTCAGACTTTGGGTCGGGGGATGAAACTGGGGAGAATGACCAGTACCTTGCCCAGGTGGCCTCGCCTGCTATGCTGAACAGGGGCCCTGTGGAGGGATGGGAAGATTGGATGGGACAGGCAAGGAAGAGGGAAGGAAGCGGCCGTGGCCTTAAGTTAGGTATCATCCCGGCATTTGCCTGGAGGAGAAGTGGGAAACCACGGAAACGCACTTCCAGGATGGCTGAGGTGGTAGTCGAACCCTTGTCTACTCAGTTGATCTCCCGAGGCTGAGTGAACCCAGTTCCAGCCCTCTTGCCACTTTTCAAATTTCGTGGCAGAGTGCGGAATCGAACCCGGACCTCCGGGGGTGGCAGCTAATCACGCTAACCACTACACCACAGAGGCAGTCTTATTTATTTATTTATTTATTTATTTATTTATTTATTTATTTATTTATTTATTTATTTATTTGAACACTGCGACACAAGGAAATCGTGCCGTTTAGCTCCTACCAGGTTTTTTCCTGATATATTCTTCTTCAGAAAGATATCAATTTGTTCTTCATTTTCTGTGATTTCGTATGAAATACGTGCGCGTTATAGACAACACTTCCAAGAGATAAAACCGAGCCAGTTGGCTGCGCGGTACGGTTCTTGTAGCTGTGAGCTTGCATTTCTGACATGGTGAGTGCATCCTCACTGTCGGGAAACTTTTGATGATTTTGGTTTTGGTGTTTTTCCACTTTTACTCCAAGCAAAGTTTTATATTTTTGATTCATTTACCCGGATCGTAAGTACTGGTAAATAGAAAGAAATTAACATGGTTGAATAGAAGAATTAAACTGTTTAAAAATTCCGCATAAAATGCCCTGTGATACCAAAAATTCAACTTTAATATTCTTCCATTTGGATATACAAAATCTTCCATGTAGCATGGTTCTGAACCGTATTAAGGAAAACGTTTCCGTGCCATTTTTTTTAGAAATGTGTTTATCACTAAAACGCATTATATGTGAAATTCAGTCCTCAGCAGAAGACGGGGATGGCGCATTAGAATTATTCTATAACTTAAAGCCGCACCAATTCAACGGTTGCTTTTATTCCGACATGTTAAAAGTCATGAGATAGCTCAATGTAACTGAATGACTAATGTTGCCACCACTCCTGAACGACGTTTGAAGAGCCTAAAACCGTTTCATTTGTTAAGAGGTAGTCTTCAACTTAATAACTGCTGTTGCTCATGGCTAGGAGACATGAGTTATCAATGTTCGAACTGGACATTGTTATTGGTGCCAGAATGTTGGGACATTGAATTTACAAAGTTGTGGGGACTTTCAATGTTTCTCCATCCACGGGGTCGTGTGTGTACAAGAAATACCAAAATAAAGATGTTACGATCCACCGTTAACAATGCATTGGCAGTCAAATGTTACTTTATGTTTGTGACCGGCGAAGGTTTGGTGGAAATATTCGTCCTAACAGAGCAGGAACACTTTCTCAGATCACTTCTGTATCCAGTGCACAAGTTGTCAGGCGTGTATGTAGAAAATCGGTGCAACATTCTTTAGCTTCCATGGGATATAGAAGCAGAGACCCGCATAAGTAGACAGTAGACTATGATAAAGAATACCATTTGAAACAATTCGTAGCCGAAAGGTTGTGGCTTTCTAAACATGAATACGAAGTTTTATGTAAAAATTCCTCGTAGTTTAAGATATATTTTCACTTTAGTGTCAGCTTGCATATTGTGACGGGCGTAGCTACATTGCAGTGGATGCAAATGTAAAACAGCACGCGGTTGTGTGGTTTCTCTCTTCGTCAATTTCTTACAACACTGACTCCATGGGTGGCATACACGTAGGCCATGCCTGTATCCATGGCTTAGTGAGTAGTCTTTGAGAGTTGACAGCTTTGAGTTTCTGTTTCCTAGGTTTCCGTTGTTTACTCCTTGGCGGTAGTATCAGATCGTTTTGAAAGTTTCACGTGTTTGTAGTACACTGTGTTGTGCACTGTGATCATAATGCCTAGAAAAGGGAATGTAGAAAGACATAAGAAGAGGAAATTTGCTGTAAATCGCTTTTTCAATCAAGAGAGAAGTGATAACGGCAATGTAATTACTGAGGTAGGCCTAGTACAGCAGTGAGTAAACTTTGGTCAGAGGTTAGGTCATCTTTTGTCCCAAGGTCTCAGAATCTTGGTGTGGCTATCGACTAGCCGAATAAGAGGGGACCATTAGTACTTACAAGCATCCACATCCCATTCCGAAACCTGTATTGGACACCATAAAGCCTGTTTTAAAAGATCTTAGCGAAACGGTGTTACGGAGAAGATGTGTAACATGGAGAAACCGAAATGCAAAATGAGTAATTCAACTCAGGCAGTGGTAATAAAATTGTTTAAATAGCAACCTAGGGTGCAGTGGCTAGTTTTAATGATGGAGCTTGCAGTAGCCTACAAGTACAGAAGGCATTGGTAATCAAAGTTGGGAAGAATGTTGTGGAAGCTTTGTGCAAGTTCGACTGGCAACGGGAGTGTGTTACAACTTTACACGCTTTATCATGAAAACTTAATTTTTCCAAAAAGGAAACATAATATGATAAGAACCATTTGTTTCATCTGAATGAAACTTTTCACAGTTGCTCAAATATGAATTATATAAAGGATTAAATAACTTAATGGAACTGAGTCAAAATGTACGCTTATAATTAGGGCCCGGATGTATATGCAATAATAGGTTAGAATGCAAACTTACTGAAGAGTGTAACAAGTAGACTCTACCTGCACGACGGTAATGTTGTGAGGATTGCATAAACATTAGAGAGTTCTAATGGGCCGAACCCCTAATGTTTATGCAAACCTCACAACGTTACCGTCGTACAGGTAGACTCTACTTGTTACTCGCTTCAGTAAGTTTGCATTCTAACCAATTACTGCATAAACATCCGGGGCCTACTTATAATCATAATGTACATTAAATTATATAAATATTATATAGATAAATTTCCACAGTCTGCCAAATTAAATTGAATGCACTAAGATATTTTATATTAGTCCATCCACTACAATATTCCGTGAGTTTCAATTTGAAAGAAAGAAAACAACAATTAAGCTCATATTTAATTAGTTATCAGGTTTCTTGTTATATCATGTGATTAATATTTGTATCAATATTTATTAATAGTACGGCTACTTAATGTTAAATTTTGATTTGTACTATATAAAACAAGTGGCCTGGTCCGATGAGTCACGATTCGGGTTATGTCGAGCTGATGGCAGTGTTCGGGAATGCCGCAAGCCTCACGTGACCATGGGTGCCAGTTGTCAACAAGGCACCGTGCAGGCTGGCAGTAGTTCCATGAAAGTGTAGGGTATGTTTTCAGGGCTTCGGTTTTGTCCACTTATTCATGTACCAACATAACTCAATGTCATCAGCTACAAAACTCTCCTTGGTGTCAATTTATAGCCGCACATGGACTTCATGTTTCCTGATAAGAATGGGGTGTTCCAACGAGATAATGCACCGTCCCATCGGGCTGTGGTGGTCCACGACTGATTTGACGAGCATTCTGGGGAGATCAAGCTAATGAAGTGGCCAGCACTTTCCCCCGACTTGAACCCAATCAAACATTTATGGGACGTGGTGGAGAGAGTTACTTGCACCCATGATCCACTACATAGAATCAGTAGGGAACTTAAAGAATATTTTGGACAGCATGTATTAACAACACTGCACAGATTATGAGGGTGGTAGTGATTTTTGCTTTGAAAAGAAGTACAACTACAGTAAGTATCTACCCTATCTCCTCAGAGGCCTTCCGTATACTTCTGGAGTCCCTGCCAAGACGAGTTACTGCCCCTTTTTGGGTTCAAGGAACATTACACGTTATTAGACGACTATCCGACGACTTTTGACATGTCAGTGTTAAATAGCTTACGAAATATGATTAAAATTCTTAGCATGCATATTAACCTCCCGTTAAATACATTCTACGGTTTTCCGTGATTTCACATTTCAACACCAGCCAAATGCTGTGGCTCAACATCAACTAAGGCCACGGCCAATTCTTTCCCAATCTTAGACGTTTCCCCTCTTTACGTCGCCGAAAACCTTCAGTGTGTTAGAGCGACGCTAAGCCAATATGAAAACAGAGATCCTATTGTTAATAGAAATTGATACAATTTGTTATATGTGAACGAAATCCAAATCGCGCATCTTCAAATCTAGCTTTCTCTCTGTGGATAATCTATATCCCCTGAACTGAGCAGTAGATACACTACTATATGATATTTTTCATATTTTCATATTTGTATAGTGATATAGTACTTCAGATATGGTACTATGGTATAAACTCAGAAATCTTATCAATTCTGGCATTTTTTAACTTTTTTATCTTATTATAAATGTCATTGTTATCATTCGTAAATTTCAATACTCCTTTAACATTAGCCACGTCCTCCATCTGGACATTATCCTTATAACCAAAAACTTTTACATACTGCCGAAAGAATACTATTGCCTTTTGAAGATCCTCACATACACACTCCCTTTGATCATTAATGATTCCTGGAATGTCCCTCTTGAAACCTGTTTCTGCCTTAAAATACCTACTCATACAATTCCATTTTTCACTAAAATTGGTATGACTGCCAATTATGCTTGATATCACGTTATCCTTAGCTGACTTCTTTGCTAGATTCAATTTGCTAGTAAGTTTCGTCAATTCCTCCTTACTTTCACAGACATTTATAACTCTATTTCTTTTCAATCTGCACCACCTTCTTAGTCTCTTTATTTCACTATTATAATAAGTGGAAATTTACCATTTCTTACCACCTTTAAATGTACAAACCTATTTTTACCTTCCTCAGCAATTGCTTTAACCCCATCCCAGATTCAGTTTACAATTTTCTTTACCATTTTCCACCGATCATAGTCGCTTTAAAAAACTCCCTCAAGCCTGTTTTATCAGCCATATCGTCCCTACTCTGGCAAACTAGCGAAACTGACAAACTAAGGAATCTGTAGTTCTGATGTTCTGGTCTAGATTTTGTTATTCATATATTGTCTACCCTCTGACAAAGTCTCACATCTGCAGCTAGTTCTGTATGCCTAACACATAAAACCAATAATTAAATATAAACATTGATTGGACATGAGTAATCAGAACATCTTTCAGCTCTCCTAAACTTTTGACAATTTGCAGATTCGTTAGTTTGCCAGAGCAGGGACGATATGGTACTGTCTAATAGTCCTACTTCTAAGACCATCCTTTCTATCATATTTAATTTGAACTACGACAAAAATAGCTTCATGATCACTAATACCATCTATTACTATCTGTTTCTCTGGTTTTACCAGCACCACGTCCGGGATATTCTTCCCTCTAGTTAGTTCCATCATTTTCTGAGTCATTTGTCCTTCTCATATTAACTTACTTGCCATTTATGGGTCAAGCTTCCTGTCGTTCATATTACCTTCCCAATGGACATTTTGTAAATTCAGATCTCCCGCTGTAATCACATTCCTGTCCATGTCATTTCCCACATAAGTGATTATCTTATCACGTAATTCTGAATGAATGTCAGCACTACTCTTTCCTGGTCTGTACACCCGAAAGACATCAAGTTGCCTCTTATCTTTAGAAATGAGCCTTACGCTTAGACTTTCATAATTGTCATCTTTAACTTTTTCGTTGCATACAAATTCTTCCATCGCCAGAATGAATATTTTCCCTCCCACCATTCGCATCCTATCTCTTTGGTACACATTCCAGTTCTGTGAGAACATTTCTGCATCCATTATATCATTTCTCAGCCAAGATTCAACTCCTATTACAATATCTGGTAAGTGGATATCTACCAAATTAATTAATTCTAGTCCTTTCTATACAGTACGTCTACAGTTCAACACTATCACTTTTATGTCATCTCTACTTGACTTCCAGATCCCTTTACCCTTATCACCGTTCCCTAGACAACCCCGTTTCCCTGAATGCACCTCCCTATGACCATTCCAAACAAATTTCCTAACTTATACGTACCACTGCGGGTAGTGGGCGCGGATCTGTATCTCCTATCCACCCATTAGGATCTAGAAATCTCTTCCCTTCCCACATACCCATTCCATAGTCTCATTTAAATCCTGAATCACCCTTAAACAAACTTACTTACTACTACGTATTATCACTGGATCGGTCGAAACTGGCTAAGAAAATCGCCAGTTGCAGAATCCGGGCCTCGTAGACTAATAAACATAGTGAAAGAGGCACCTCGCAAAAATTATGTCAAAATAACGCGGATCTAGGGTTAATTAAAATGAAACACATTTATTATCACAAACATGGAAGAAATAAGTAAGGATATGGGAAGTCATTTAATCACGTTCATGATGTTCAACAACGCTCCATTCAAAGGGATTGTTACACAATCTCATATTTCTTTTGTATACTTCAAGAAAGCACGATAGATGAATCTGGTTAGTAATATAATACTTCTCACACCACACATCGAGGACAGAACTTAATATCAGATTCCAAAGAATTTCCCTCTCGAAATAAGAAAAATAATCATCCCGAGGTACATCATCAGAATCTATACTCTCACCATTTTATTTGAACAATCCCCACGGATATTAAATCCCCAACAAAACGAACGATGCCACCGAAATCAAGACCATCTGAAAATAACCATCATGGAACACAAGAGTAAAGAAAAGTGTTGCCATAGTAACAAGAAATGTATCAACATGCGGCAGAAAGGCGTAAAAATGAGGTTAAAATCCAAAATAAACAGATAAATCGGCTAGACAGGTCAGAAATGAAAATAAGACAAAATGAGAACAGTTATAATAATAAATAATAGCTAGATTCTGAAAAGTAGCATAGGCCTGGAAATCACCACACTCATGCACACATATAGAGACCAGCATACGAAATACAAAGTACAAGAGTACCACGACAAACACCGACAAGAGTCGTGCAGCGGAAAATGCTTCGGGCAACGGCTCATGAGTTCGATCTGAAAGCTCAGATCAGAAACCTGGATTGCCACAAAAGAGGCATGGAACACCCAGTCCACACACACACGTCGTAAACAACTTAATCGCTGCATAACAAGGTATTCATATCGTGCAGAAAGACGAACATAAATCACACAGTATCAGCGACAAAACACAATGTAGACCACGAACTCGACCTAAGACATCGAAGATAAAGAAAAATTAAAGGCCTCGCAGGAACAATCGGGCCGATGCCATCTTTCGCTCTTAGCCGAAATGAGCACACATAAGCACACATGTAAAGGAGGGAAGGTAACGGAAAATAATTATGCGACGAGATAAAAACAAATAGTACACAAAACTAGAGACCTCCTTATAAACAGGCTTACATAACCATGACAAAACGAGAATGATGTGAACAAATATTACCAACCGAGAATGATGGAACAAACATTACCTCCACAAGAAATAGTCATAGTTCCGATTCCAGACTATGAGAGTCGTACACGGTTACGTTTTTAAGCGTTTGTATTACCTTCTGTAACAGACGAAAGCAACATCACAAAACAACGTCTCCACCTTATATTCCTTTCTTTCTCACTGTCCGATTGTCGAAGATCACAGAACATGCAGGTAAGATAGAAAGAAATGCTTTGGCGATCCTCATAGCATGAGCTGCCATTTGTTTAAATAGGGAAAAAGTACACATCGGGCACGGCATACATGAAGCAAAGCAGCCACAACAGACTGACATAAGACATCGCATAAAATGCGCTATCTGAAGAATATGGAAACGAGACAACATGTTACGAGGTGTGGCTCAACCTGCAGACAGTATCCCTCCTGCACAGAGGTCCACTGATGACAATCTCTGCTTCCTTAAACTTCACACATGCTGCATTTACCAGATCCCTCACATCCCCAAATCTGTTGGTACTTATACCTGCTTGCCTTACGTTGTTGGTACCAACGTGAAACACTACCATCTCCTCTTTCCCCTCCTCCTCTTCTACTTTCTTCAACATCTGCCTCAACTTAATTCCTGGAGAACATACTACCCTGGTTCCATTTCCTTCACACACTTTCCCCATATGTCTAACAATGGAATCTTCCATGACCAGAGCTTCAATCCTACCCACCTCATACGATACCCTCCCCTCCTCGTCAGCCGTATCTTTCCTGACAGCTGCAGAAGCTATTTCCTCCCACCTTTTCTCCCTCCCATGACCATGCTCCACCTGTCTTTCCCTATCCTGCCTTTTCCCTTATATCTACTTCCACACTTCTCAGCAACAGTTCCCTGTTCCTCATCTTCCCTCTGTTGTTCTACCTGCAGTGACTCGTACCGATTTCTCACAGACACCTGTTCTGAATTCTGATCCTGAATAGAGCCCTTAGCCCGCAGTCTCCTTCCACTTAGAGCATTACACCACCTGTCTTCTACAATTGCCCCCTTTCATTCCCATCCCACTTTTACACCTACTGTATCCTATACATTGTTTCAGGGAGGCCTACCTTTCTTCCTGTCTTCTGAGTGAATCTTAATTATCTCCCTCAAACTCTCCAACTCCTCCCTCATACCCCTTAATGCCTGGCCACACCAACAGTTCCTATACTTGCTCTCCATTGCCATTCTTTACGAAAAAATTAAAAGAAAAGGAAACATAAAATACTTATGATTTTCAAATAATAATAATAATAATAATAATAATAATAATAATAATCGTATGCCTCAGACATTTCAATTTGACGCCATCTGGCTGTCTGCTCGTCAATTTCGACGTTCTGTTTTCTAGGCCTACTGGATGGCGGACCAAGTAAACCGAAACTCTCTTATGCGTCTATGGCTGAGTCGGGTAAGCACCAAATGTGTCACCAGAGATCTTTTACATGCCGACATCGTACGGCATGAAGTGTCGAATGGACTTTTTTTTCGCCCTTCAAAAATCCGACAACCTCTGCCAGGTAAGAAATATCGTCTAGGATAGTCCACAAAGATCACACGACAGTAAGGTTATAATATACTACTACACTACAATACTACTTTCTCGTACCCTATTTTTATCATACAACAACCTAACAGGATCAACATTGCCATTAATTACTGAGTAGTGAAATTAATACAAGAAATTGCACAATTCTAAACTGCAGTTAAGCCTATCTTAATTAAAACAACAGAATTCTAGTAAGAGAGTTTATATGGATACCTCTACTACACTACAAAAATATTTTACAATAAAATAGAATAAGCACGCAAATTTCTAAGATGATACTACAGTACACTACAATACTTTTAAACGTTCAGACGTATCCTAATTACAATATGTTACTACTAAGCACAAACAGAAATGAAAATTGTAAGTTTAAAATTTGCAAGAACTACTCAAAGATTACAATGAAATTGAAATAATAAATAAGGTAGTTCAGCCTATTCAATACAAATAATTATGAAATGTAGTATTACATTCCCATTTAATTAAAAGCGGAAGCGGTACCGGTTTCGACCCTAATCTGGGTCATCAACAGCCGAATAAAATGCAAAGAGCAATGTATAGGTAAAGAAGAAATTAAAGAGTGAGACTTTCACAAAAACATTTGAGGAGGCAAAATGTGTTAATGGGGATTGGTACTGTGCAATTTTAAATCGTAAAATCTAGAAGAAGTAGAAAGTCAGTCACTTATAAGAAGTAAGGCGCGATCTTCTGAATAGTAGCACAACACTTGCAAATTTCAGCACTGTCTCATAATGTTTACACGAAGAGGTGAAAAGTTAAATGAGCCAGCGATTGAGGCGCAAAGTCATAAAATAATTAATGAATATGAAGTCCCAAAACTGTTTAGAAGTCGAAGACGAGTCGCTTGATTGAAGCGAATTGCTAGCTCCTGAAGATCAGTGCAACACACTCAATGTCCGGCACTGTGCACGTAAAGCAAAATAATATTATTACTACTTTTTCGGTTTTCGGAGACGCCGAGGTGCCGGAATTTAGTCCTAGAGGAGTTCTCTTACGTGCCAGTAAGACTACCGACGCGGGACTGGCGTATTTGAGCACCTTCAAATACCACCGGACTGAGCCAGGATCGAAATTGCCAAGTTGGGGTCAGAAGGCCAGCGCCTCAACCGTCTGAGCCACACAGCCCGGCGAATGAATTACTACCTTCGTGATAGTTTGAATGGATATCTATACGAAATACCGCAAAGCTGCGGAAGTTACAACTCCTCATGATAATCTGCTTTCGTGAGTATTACACCAACGAACTACAGATATTTGAAAATTTTTAAAAAGTTAATATTATTACCTGAAGTATTTCCTAAACCTAAATTCGAAACAAGGTATCCCAAACTAGCCTACTTAACCTAGAAAACGTAATCTACTTACACCAATTAACTACTTGTTATAAAATTCAAATAAATATCACTACTCCCAATTTTTACCAACAAGCACTAAACACCAATATATAAGAAGGCCTATCCCTGTTACAGTACCTTTCAAGAGGCTAAAAAGCAGTGCTACCCTTTGACTGAATCCTATCAGGTGACTGCCACATGTGTGGAGATTCAACTTCAAGACTTGCTTAATCACACATGCGCGCAATTAATACTATATTTTTAGGAGATTTGAAATGGTCTTCCACATGATGACATCTAATCTTTGGAACTTATCTCTAAATGGGTTTGTGATGGTTCACACCAAATTCAGTTTAAACAAACATTCGAAAACAACAGTGATTCTAATGCAAACGTATTTCAGTTATCATTAGTGCCTCTGCAACTTGTTAGGCTCAAGAATTAAGACCTGATTGTTTTGAAAAAACCTACATCATCACTCCCTCGCTGTTGCAGACCAATAAGAATTAGATTTATTTACAAAACAGCTGATGTTACTGAGGAATAAATTGTTTATACATACAGTCAAATTTAAGCATTAGAAGAAACTTCAATTTCAAGAGCAGAGGGCAGATTATCCATAACACACATATTGCTGCTCATTGTGGTAGGTGCAGAGGTCAGCAATGCAGCAACAGAGACAGCATCGACAATGAGATGCTACATTTGTAAGGCAACCACAAAATACCTCAATAACTTGTCAAAAACCAAAGTGGTAAATACAGAAGCTCTTCAGCTCGGCCTGTTCATACTCTATCGTCGTAATGTCATCAGGCAATATGTTACAAATAAAGAAGTATTTAATAACATTTTTGTGTATTTGTTTTGATGATTGTACTATTTTCTTACAAAGTTTGCCGTGATGTAGGGCAACAACCATTCACTGTTTTGAAATACGAAGTACAAATGGCGGGATTCTTATTATTTCATCCCCAGCTGTGTCTAGTAAAAGGACAGAGACCACCTCGTTCTGTGACGTTGGTATATGGCATGGGCCAGCCGGGGATTAAGACATTCATAGCCAAGCTGTCTTATTCAAAATTCTGTCTTTGACTGTCAAGGTTGAACTTATTAGTAATTTCAAACAAGCCTCACTTTGCCGTACTTTTACTGCTACCTGCCAAAAGTGGACTAAAGCTGAGAAATATCCCTTCCGCAGAAAGCCATCACCTATCTGCTTCAGTAGTAATACATGAAAGTTTTCGACACAAACTCACGTACCGGTAATATAAAATTATATGGAATGTGACCAAAATACACTTAAGAAAATGGAAATTCCAACACCATGAAGGCATTAGTCGTTTGTGTTGATTTTCAAGATATGGGGCTATGCCATGTAGGTATCTAAACGATCAAAGTTTCAGACCCATTGTATTGTTGCTACAGGACTCCCCACGTGATTGGCCGCGGAGGAATCAACTCCAGTATACGGACTCTGGTGTAGCGTAGTTGACTTGCAGTCTGTGCAGTGAAGTGTTCCACTTCAAACATGCCTCGACGACAGAGAAGAGCACGCTATCAACAACTGTCGCCGTTTGAGAGGGCTCCGATAATTGGGTGGTGTGAGGCTGGATTATCACTTAAGGACTGTCGCTGCACGTGTTGGCCGACAGGCATCTACGGTACAACGTGTGTGGCAGCAGTGGTCAAATGAAGGTACCCACACTCGTAGACCTGGCACAGGCCCAGCGCGACAGACAACTGTGAGAGAGGATCACCGCATCATTCGGATGGCCCGGATGGAACCCCATGCAACAGCAGCGCAAATTCGAGCAGCTGTGGCACCCCACGTTGCTCAACAAACAGTTGGTAATCGCCTGCGTGCAGCTGGCTTACGAGCCCGTGTCCCTGCAGAAGGTGTTCCATTGACCCCACAACAGCGACGTGTAAGGCTGGCCTGGTGTCGAGAAAGATCGATGTGGGTCGACGAATGGCATAGGGTCGTCTTTAGTGATGAATCGCTCTTCTGTCTTGCCCGCAGTGATCGCCGGAATCGTGTGCGCCGACGTACCGGGGAGAGGGGCCGCCCAGACCTTATTGTCGAGAGTCACACAGGGCCAACACCCAGCATTATGGTCTGGGGAGCTATTGGCTTTAATGTGAAATCACAATTAGTGCTTGTTGAGGGCACTATGAGTGCTCGACAGTACGTTGATATAGTACTCAATCCAGTGGTTGTCCCTGTGATGGCGAACATTGCTAATGGGATGTTTTAGCAGGACAATACCCGGGTTCACACTACATGCATCTCCAGAGAAGCTCTCCACGACATCACAACCTTAGAATGGCCCACCAGTTCCCCGGACCTCAGTCCTATTGAGCATGTGTGGAACATGATGGGTCGACAACTGGACAACCGTCCTCATCCACCCACACCTCTGGAACAACTGACCCGTGCAGTGCAGCAAGCATGGGCCACAATTCCTCAGGAAGCGATCCAGGGCCTTATTGACTCCATGCCTCGACGAATTCATCAATGTATTGCAGCTCGTGGTGGGCACATCCTGTATTGATTGTTGTCCAAACTTGCAGTCAGAGGGACCTGAAAGTGTAATCATCGAATCACAACCGAACACTCGTCCTGCATGTTCAGTTGCAGTAATGTAGCTTACTCCTTCAGGGTGTTGCACTTTCCATTTTCTTCAGTGTATGACTTTAAGAATTAAACAGATGTATGGCCAGTAACTCAGAAAGATTCAAAATATGACTTTTAAGTTTAAATGTATTTCCCACAGTCTCCTTGAGAAGATTTACACATATGGTTTTACACAGTTAGAAGTCGAAACAAAAGCTATTAGATTAAAGGTGACGTCATAGAAATCCGCCTCTTAATGATATGTTATCGCTGAAAATGAAATATATAGTTACAATTTGGGCATTAATGAGATAATTTTGTATATTTTATAATTATATTTACTAACCATATAACACCCAAATCTCATAATGACTAATGAAATAAACTAATAAATAATTATAAATAAACATACAAATATATCCCAGGCATATACGTTCCATTGAGTGCCTTGGCCTCTCAATACGACCCAGCCTTATGGTCGATACTTTGCAGATACTGGATTCTCTAGTGCTCGGACTGACGATATCCACAGCCGTAATACCGACTGCTGCTATGTAACAGTGAGGAACTACTGCTATGCAATGTCGGATTTCTGCATCAAGCAAGATTACTTTCTTAGAGAAAAGTTGTTTGTTGTTTATTATAAGTTGCTGAGCTACTGCTGAAAGAGCGTAATGAGGAGCCACGGATGCCTCGTCCCGTGTGACTGACTTAACCTGTCTCATTTCTCTGCATCTTATATTATTATTCTTATGTTAGACGTAGAGGTCGGCGAATTTACAGTCATTACTGTCTCTTTCCCGTGACGTAACCTTAACTTAATGAATTTTGTCGGATAAATACCAAATGTATCACCAGAGATCTTTTACATGCCGACATCGTACGACATGGAGTATCGAATGGACTTTCTTCCGCCCTTCAAAAATCCGACTACCTCTGCCGGGTTTGAACCCGCTATAGTGGGATCCGGAGGCCGACACTCTACCAGCCATAGACGCCCAAGAGAGATCCGGTTTACTCGTTCTGCCATCTAGTGGGCCTAGAGTAACGTCGAAATTGACGAGCAGACTGGCAGATGGCGTCAAATCGAAATGTCTGCACATGGTAGCTGAGGCCATACGATTGTTATTATTATTACCTTAACTTAATCCATCTTTCTCCAAACGTATCATTTTAGCTCCAGTATTTTATTTTTAACAGCACATTATGTCTTTCTTTGCTATTTTTGTCTTTCTCGAGGAGTTTTAGAACGTTGGATGGTCGTGAAGTGCCACAGAATTAGTTTTACGCAAGACTTGTGTCTTGTAAGGAACATACATGATTCAGCTTGAATTGTTCAAATTTCCAATTGTAATTCTGCATCGTAGCTGTCGTCAACTTTCCGGTGCCCTGTATATGACAGAGGTAGAAATATGTTAACACTCCCAACAAAAGTGAGCAAGAAACCGTGCAAATGACCAAACCAGGCAGGTCGTAACGAGCAGCACAAGTAATACTTGCAGTTTATGGGGAAGGAGGGAGGAGGCCCACGCTTGTTTATTAGTTCTGAACGTGAGAGGCGTTATTTTACAATATATCTACTGTCAGGTGCACGTGTGCACAATACCTATATCCATCTCCTGACCTCTGCGCCAAAAACTGAACATTTCGCAACTAGGAGATCTATGAGTGGAAAACATGAGACTAGAATTTTTATTAACTACACGTACGTCACTATCAAGATTTAACAGAAGTGAAATAATGTTACCCATAGATCATAAAAGAATACAACAAAGTAGTGAACTTGTACTAAACCTAAGGGAAAGATACTCAAAACGCATGCGTAAGAGCAATTCGAGAATTCTAATCCGTAGCAAGTCAATGAATATTTAGGGATGACCTTATCAGTGAATTCAATTTTTTTTTGTTACTTGCTTTACGTCGCACCGACACAGATAGGTCTTATGGCGACGATGGGGCAGGAAGGGCTAATAGTGGGAAGGAAGCGCCCGTGGCCTTAATTAAGGTACAGCCCCAGCATTTGCCTGGTGTGAAAATGGGAAACCACGGAAAACCATCTTCAGGGCTGCCGACAGTGAGGTTCGAACCCACGATCTCCCGAATACTGGATACTGGCCGCACTTAAGCGACTGCAGCTATCGAGCTCGGTAAATTCAATATTAATGATGAGGATGGGAGTTCGCACTACCTTGTTAACTGAGAGAATTCTCGTTTAAGAGTTCCACTTACCGGTACGCAAACGTAGAGAAGATGTATTTAATCTGTTAGCTTCTCTAACAGTGCTAGTACTATTTTGTTACCTTAGAAAATTCTCGCATACGGTTCTTATATTTTCAGTTTGCTTTTCGCAACACCTACACAGATAGGTTTTATGGTGAGGATGGGATAGGAAAAGACTAGGAGTGTAAAGAAAGCGGCCTTGGCCTTAATTAAATACACCCGCAGCATTTGCCTGGTGTGAAGGTGGGAAACCACGGAAAACCATCTCCGGGACTGCCGATAGTGGGGTTCGAACCGACTATTTTCCAAATGCAATCTCACAGCTACATGACCCTAACCGTATGGCCAACTCGCTCGATGTATACAGTTCTGTCACCTGGTATGTTAAGACGGAAAAACGAGTTTAATCTGTTTGCTATATCACTTTATGAATCAATAGAAGAGTACTAACGTCGGATTCCGAAGATCGTGAATTCATTTCCGCCGGAGGTTTAGTAGAAAGATAATAAAAATTTTAAAGGTGAGGAAACGTTCTTTGGGCACTCAATGATGTATGATGTCAATATGTGAAAGGGATATTTTGCTAGTGATGATGACGTTTTCCTAATATCCCTCCGATTTCTAGAGATTTTTAGAGGCACCAGAGTAACATAAATTTATCTCGTGTGATTTCTTTAATGCCAGAGGCCAACTACACGGGGCTGTCATATTTATACCAGGTGGCTCCCGAACGCCGTACTTTCTACTTATAATTGCCCCGCATACACAAGTGATGAATGGGATATCTACTAACTGATTTTCATAGGGGAACTACTGCCAGCGGGCAGGTTACGTCAGAATAAGGAGAGATAAGAACCGCACTGCCGCTCGCAGCATGTTACTCAGCGCTACAGGTCTAATGCACCCCTTGTATTAGTAAACCTCGTTTTCCACCACATATTTCTAGGCTGGTGTATGGTACACCCGCACTATATTTGCTGTCTGCATATCGTCAATGGATAGTGTGTTCAGCAGCGACATTATGTTAATCTGGACAACCTGGTCGGAATGCAGCCGAAGCTCCAAACAGACGTATGCCTTCTACATACGTATTTCGCCGAACAGTATTGGTTTGTTTCATACAAGCAACTCTTTAATCGAGTGAAATGTCTACACGTGTATAAATTAATAAGAATTTCCTTTTCTGCATCTTTGGCGTATTTACAAACAGCAGCGGCGATTAGGGGGTAGGGCGAGGAAGGACAGTCGCACCCCCCCGCCGGCCAACTTTGTGGAGTAAACATTACATTTTGATTCCACATTAGGCAGATGGAACTAGGAATTATTTTAAAAAAGCTATTTGTATAACCCTTGTTGTCTTATCTGCTAATTCGTTCCTTTATTCTCTTTAATTATTAACATAATTATCGGTGGAAATACGCACAAAATGCCTTTCGTCGCGTCAACCAATTTGTATAGCGCTACGGGAATTAGTGGAGACTTTGCATGTGCTGTGAGGAAAGGTAATAGGGGTACATATTTTTTGCCAAAGTTGTGGGCACTTAATTATAATTCACACGCTTGCCGCGCGCATTCGTCCGTCTGGCGGTCTCTTTAGTGTCCGTTAGTTTCCTAGTGTGTATTCAAATACTAAATTATTTTTAATTGCATAAGCATGCCGTGCTTTTATTTCATTGTACCGGGCAAGTTGGCCGAGTGGTTAGTTTCACGCATGAAGATGGTTTTTCGTGGTTTCCCATTTTAACACCAGACGAACTCTGGGGCTGTAAATTAATAAAGACCACGGCCGCTTCCTTGCTGTTACTTCCTTTATGTTCTCGCTGGAAAATTGATTTTTCTCCAAATTAATTGATGGAAATGCTTCCTATTTACGGTGAAGGACATCGTAATTCATAAGCTGGCGACCAATTGCACAGAGAACAATTTCCTCATCGCCAAGCCCACACAATAGGTGAACGTGCCGTTGCTGTTTACCAGCGAGTATGCGATAATGATATTGTTGTACCGTTCTATCGAGATTTTGGTCGGCAAAGATCACGGCAAATTTTTGCAACAGAAGCGGACGTTCTGGACATAACCGAATAGTACCCGGATATAACCACAAGAAGTGGTGTGTTCCAGTGGACTGTGCATCGTGTCCTGTTGAATTTTATCAACACCCGTACAGGATTGCCATTAACTCACATACGTTTCAGCAGGGACATTTTTATCGGTTATTTAGAGTGAATGTGTGGGCTGATATCATTGGGCACCACGTATTACCCACGCATCTGATAGGTGCAAAATGACCTAACGACCCTCAGAAATAAACTATCGGATTATCTTGAGAACGCATCGTTCCAAATGTATATGTGGATGCACTTCCCTCGTGATGGTGCACTTCCTCATGTGAGCCGCGATGTACGTGAATACCTATCCACGCAAGTGAAATCGACCCGAAAGATGAGCTCAATCAACGTATTTTTGGAGCAGTGGAATCCATACGGGTGAAACCATAAGTATTTGCGCGTGTTCGGGCATCAGGAAATCGTCAGTGAGAAGCAGGTTTGTGAGCAAATGATGGGCCGCCTACTTTAGTAGGTTGACTGTCATCGATGCCCATTCAAAAGTGTCCTCACTATATCCATGTTGTCTGCGTGAAGCTCAAATTCCACAGCATATAACTTGGTGGGTTTTAGACACAAACATCCGTGTCATGGTTGTTTGACAATCACCCGTATGCAGTGAGTACAAATGTGTTTACAAACTCTTGCCAAACGTGTGATGTAAAGCAAAACGGAAAACATTGACACTCGTCCTCATGTACAATAACAGGACGTTGACAGCTCTACGATGTTACAGCAAATACACTTCTTATACACCCGTCACCTCTTTGCTATAACTTTCTCTTACATCCTCTATTCATATGGAAACGGGTACTCTCGTTTTCTTATATTTATATTTGATACGATATTTAAAAACTAACTCTTAATTAAGTATATTGCACTGAATGGCCGCCCTTAAAGCGTGTTAATGAGCTTTTAAATAGCTTAAAATTCTTCAACCTTTTTCTTCAGTTGTCTGTTGGAATGAGAATAGTCAAGCTCTGTAGGGTCATCACCAGGAATAAAATATTTCTATGGTGATATTCTGACTTAAACCATATTTTGACAAAATACAATTCCATCAACTTTCCTTTCCATCTATGGAAATCAAAGTAAGTATAATTGAAACAAAAGTAATTGTAATTAGCAAATTTATAATCATGAACAGTAATTGTAACAGCCAAACCGACAGCACCTACAGCAAATATTCCTAATTGTTTCTTACAAGAAATGTGTATTCAGTCGAAGTTGAAATCCAGTATACAGTAAGTAATTAAGAGTCACGTACAAAAATATACTTATACCTTCGTCACATTAAAAAGTTTATTTTCTCTTACTCAGTCAACTCCTGGAAACAAATACTGCGATATCATGTTTTCTTCATGCTATATTACGAAGCTGAAGTCCGAATAAATACACAGTTTGGCGGACAAGAGTGATTGAGATGTGCTTATGCCAGCGTATGCTTTGTACATCATGGGTATACAATGTCCGGAAAGATAAAGTACTACAGAGAATAAATAAGGAAAATGGAGATCATGCACTAGGTATGCCTATGAGTACAGGTATGGAAAGTGAGATATCTGGTCACCTAATGCAGGACAAGGTTTACCAGTTCTTTCAGTTGAGCAATAAAGAAAAATTTACATGCAAAACAGGACCAAGAATTAGGCATATAATATAGCTGAATATTCAGTAATAGACCAACATGGTATCAGTTGAACTAATTTGACATGCTACGACACATGGTTGTGAAACACGATGACAGCCAACGTCCACTCAATACAAGGTACTGTACAGAATACGGAGAAGAGATAATTCCCGCTGAACATAGAATTAATTATTTATTTAGCGTTAGGCTTTTAGTACGGGGATTGTCCGAAGATATGTTCAGCTCTCCTGGTGGGTGTGAGGCGATGATGATGTTTAGGTAAGGAGAGGTTGAAATCTGGTGTCGGCATATAGCCTACTTCTGTCGAATAACACTAAGGGGTCTGCTGAAAGCTCAACATTCCTATTGACGGACGAACCACTATTTTCTTTTTTTTACAAGTCGTTTTACGTCGCACCGACACAGATAGGTCTTATGGCGACGACGGGAGAAGAAAGGGCTAGGATTTGGAAGGAAGCGGCCGTGGCTTTAATTAAGGTACATCCCCAGCATTTGCCTGGTGTGAAAATGGAAAACCACGGAAAACCATATTCAGGGCTGCCGACAGTGGGGTTCGAATCCACTATCTTCTGAATACTGGATACTGGCCGAATCACTATCAACGGCGTCAAAAAAAACCACTCCATACGAAAATGGCGGGGATATTTGGAATTGAATCGAGGCTTTTGCCACGCTGCCCAACATTTTGATAGTAAAATTTCTCATAAGCTAACAACGAAAAGTGAAGGTTTTTCACAGCGACAATTTAAAAGGAAATTGGGTAACTACTATGAAAAGAATATCATTAATTCTCACGGTGTCACACCACGTAGACTTGACGCCGTAACCATCATGGCCACCTGATTTCTACCGGTTTTCATCTTCTTCTTCCGTTTCTTGTAGTGCCGTATCCGTCATCGGACGTTGGCGATCATTTTGGCTATCTTAGTTTTTCTCACGGCTGCGGGAATGAGCGAAATGATTGTTTGTCCGAACTACTGTCGTCGGTTCTCCGGCCTAAACACGTTAGGTCTCCCAGGACCTCCCCCCCCCCAATCTTCCCTCGGTGGCTGATGACCTAGATGATAGGCTCCTTTAAACAACAAGCATCATCATTTACCTTCCCTTGTATAATTACAGTATTTGGAAGAGGGGCAAGTTTTCGGGTGCCTCATAATATGACCAAAGTAAGAGAGCTTAGTGATCTTAACAGACCTACACAGTTCCATTTTCTTTACACATCTTGGCCGATACTTCTAGCCAGTTGATACGAAGCATGCGACGGTAGACTTACTTCATACCTCAAGTGAAATCGGTACCAATGATCCCGAATGCATGATCTCCGAGTAACACAAATTCGTGTTCCAAACATACAGTAATTGGGCCCATTTCACTTCTTTTTTCCTCTGCCGCTTTTCCGACACAGTGAGGTCACAGGTGCAAACTGTTTTTGGACCGTATGTTCTTCCTGACGCCAACACTATGTGCAGCGTTTTCATGGTGATTGTATGTTTCTGTGTTGGTTGGTAATGCGGTGTGTTGTCTGAACACGAAGAAAAGAGTGTTGAGACAAACATGAACAACCAGTCCCCACGCCAGAAGAATTAATCAGACGAAACTAAAATCCCCCACTCGGTCGGGAATCGAATTCTGGACCTTCTGAACCAAAGGTCTCAACGCTGACCATTCAGCCAACGAGTCGGATGTTGGGCCTATTTCACTACTGTTTTCAAATACTGTTCCTACTTGTAATCCTAACTGGGCACACAAGCCGTTGCCCTAATACGCTTACAGTGATCCTTATCTATTCTTTGATCTACTTGACGAATATTTCTCATTTTAAACTCCCTGTGGGTGGGGGCGGTTGTATTAACACCCAGGGTATCCCCACCCTGTCGTAAGAGGCGACTAAAAGGGTACCCAGGGGCTCTCAACTTGGGAGCGTGGGTTCGTGACCACGGGGCCCTTAGCTGAGTCCTGGAATTGCTTCGACTTACTTGCGCCAGGCCTCTCACTTTCATCTATCTTATCCAACCTCCCTTGGTCAACTGTTGTTCTTTTACGACCCCGATGGTATTAGGTATTGAGGCCTAGAGAGCCTTACATTTTCACGCCTTTCGTGGCCCTTGTCTTTCTTTGAGCTATACCTTCATTTTATGGAGGTATCCTTCCATATTTTCTCTCAGACTAGTGTTATATACAGGATGTTTACCTAGTTGTACTTCCCCTTAAAACAATAATCACTACCACCACCACCTTTATCATTGTAAACACCAGATTCAAAACTGTGTATGTTTCACTAATGCAAACATATCTTACATTAAAATTGAAAGCAGGAAAAATCGAAAACATGTGTATGCATGTCCCGTAATGCACGTATTTCTGTTCGAGGTGCTAATAATTAGGTGTTTATCACACATAGTTGCATATTTCACTTTTTCAGATTTTTAGCAATTATCTCAACTATGTTTTTCTCTCCGATGCATGTTCTTGCATGGCTTAATGTTATCACCTACCAACATTAATTTAAACTGCAGTGTCCACAGCTTTAAAATAAATCGTCAAAAAGCGATTTATTAAATAGTGGTGTGTTTTGGTATATTTTCCGTATCTAGGACTAACTGAATGTGTAACTGATTGCTCCCAGTTTCGAGACAATGCTTGTACGTCGGAGGATACATGAGTTACTAGCGGTTTGCTTGTGGACAGGAGGAATGTTTTTCTCACCCCAGCGCTCTGCTCTAGCGGTATTTGCCGACATATCAGAGTGCTATATTTATCAACGTTCCAGACCTGCGAATAAATCATAAAGCAGAATGTATTTAAACTCAACACGGCCTCTCAACCGACCATCTCACTCTGGCTGACCCCTCACTCAGCCGTAAGTTAAACCATATTCAGCAAAATGTGCATAACTAAACTCCAAATGCACTTGCGTATCTGATAATCATAATTATTTAATGCCAGGTAATTTTTACTTTGGTTTGTTACAGTTAGTCATTACCACATATAGATTGAGTAATATAATATTAAATTATGCGTTGCCACACATAATTAAAGTTAAATTATTATTATTATTATTATTATTATTATTGTTTGTCCAAGCCTTGTCCCGTTTCCCTATGGGGTTGGGTATGAGGTGAGATGAATCCATCGTGGCGGGTTTTTATGACCGGATGCCCTTCCTGACGTCAACCTCATCAGAGGAGTTAATGAGATGAAATGAATGACGAGATGTATGATAGTAGCGAGAGGGTGAAACCCGGTGCCGGCACATAGCCTACTTCTGTCGAATAGCACCAAGGGGTCTGCTCAAGGCTTAACGTCACCATCCGACGGACAAATCACCATCAACAGCGTCATATGCCCTCACTCCATGTGAACACTATGGAGAGGTTTAGAAATTTAATCCAGGCTTTTGGCACGCAATCTAGTGATTAGAAATTGTATACAACCACCTCCCACCACCACCACTACCCTGCCGGCCAACATTCTGATAGTGAAATTTTTTTCGACCAACGGGACTCGAACCGCCTAACCTCGGGCCGTTTAGACTTCAGCGCCTTAACGATCATGGCCACCAAGCGGGCTTACCAGGCCACACGTCATTATATTGTTATAATTAGATATTACCACATCAAAACAGTTGACTATTATCTTGTTACAGTTAGTCATTACCACATATAGATTTAGTAATATATATTAAATTATGCGTTGCCACACATAATTAAAGTTAAATGTGTAGTATCACTAGGAGGTGATATTAGTGGAATGATAATTTCAGATTTATACTTTTGTGCACTATCACATTGTAATATAATTTTTTTTTATTTCGTGTGGCTATTTCGAGCCGAGTGCAGCCCTTGTAAGGCAGACCCTCCGATGAGGGTGGGCGGCATCTGCCATGTGTAGGTAACAGCGTGTTATTGTGGTGGAGGATAGTGTTATGTGTGGTATGTGAGTTGCAGGAATGTTGGGGACAGCACAAACACCCAGCCCCGGGCCATTGGAATTAACCAATGAAGGTTAAAATCCCCGACCCGGCCGGGAATCGAACCCGGGACCCTCTGAACCGAAGGCCAGTACGCTGACCATTCAGCCAACGAGTCGGACAATATAATTATGAAACCACTAGTAGGACAAGGCATATTTGTATTTTGTGTAAAGTAGTCTTGAGAACAAGTCAGTGTATGAGGACAATCATACAGTATCTCTGAATATTTACAAGGTTGATTCAATAGTTATTTTGAATTTAGATGGTCGTATTTCTGAGCACATGACTTCCAACCAATTAGCAAATATGCGAATAATCTGTCCATTTCTTATCTACTTTATTGGTAATTACAGTGGTGAATATTTCAGTTGAAACTGAAACAGTTGTGGTAATCTCCCATTTCAAAGTCAGACACGTTACATGAAAACAACGTCATGTATACATTATATTTGGTACTATTAAGAAGATAAACATTCATAAACCAGTGGTATGATTATTATATAACTATCAAGATACCCGTGCTTCGCTACGGTATTATACTGACATTTATAATTGAATGCTTAACTTTTTATATATAATCCTCCGAAATTCGCGATCTGACTCGTTTTCTGAGAGAATCCGCCAAAATTCGTGATCTGACTCGTTTTCTGAGAGATTACGGCAAAGTTCTTCACATTTTTCAGTCTTTCCTTCCAGCAATCGATTTCGTACTTCCCGGGCTAGGTCCAGGTATTCCACCCGGTGAGCTGGGTCCCTAAATCTTTGCCATCGTTTCTTATAAGCATTTTTAATATGGATCAAGTTCTTAAGGAGATCCGGCGTGGTGTCGTCTTGGGTGCCTTGGCGGTAATGAACTCGCGGCCGGACTGTATTCGTAGTCATTACCCGGCCAGGACCCGTTTCCAGCGCCGTCCGCACATTTCGACGACAGACCAGAACGTTATTGTTATTATTATTATTATTATTATTATTATTATTATTATTATTATTATTATTATTATTATTGTTATTCAGGACCCCACAGCAAGATGCAAAACCGCTACTTGGCGGTAAATTACATCTGCTGCTACTGTCATTGCTGACTATGTGGCCAGCACCATTGTCGCGCGTAGGTAAGTGAGCGTTACCGAGCGGCAGTCGCTTAAGTGTGGCCAGTATAAATCGGGAGATAGTGGGTTCGAGCCCCACTGTCGGCAGCCCTGAAGATGGTTTTCCGTGGTTTCCCATTTTCACACCAGGCAAATGCCGGTGATGTACCTTAATTAAGGCCACGGCCGCTTCCCTCCAATTCTTAGGACTTTCTTATCCCATCGTCGCCTTAAGACATATCTGTGTCGGTGCGACGTAAAGCAAAAATAAAAAATAAAAGGCAAGTGGGCGGGATTTCTGGCGATACGAATGATATACTTCCGTGCATTATTGACCTTATTATAGAGGTGAACAATTGCACCGTCAATAGCATTCCTATCATTTATTTCAAATGTGTTTAAATCTTTATTTATATGCCGGGAGAATCTACTGTAATCTAAGAAGGTTCTCCAAAGGGAAAGATGGCTCTTGAAAACGAACCCAGGAAAGATTAAAAATGATCGGTTTATGATCAGAATAAGTACATTGAAAATCCACAGCCTGTTTCCAGTCATTCGACCGGGTCAGCGGTCTGGCGGCGAGGATAGGAATTGTGCCGGCTGCAGAAGCCTGTCGAACTCCTCTGGGGCAATGGTTAATGAATCACAAATGAAATGATATTGGAGAGTGTTGCTGGAATGAATGATGACAGGGGAAGCGGAGTTCCGGAGAAAAAAATTGTCCCGCATCCGCTTTGTCCAGCACAAATCTCACATGGAGAGAGCGGGATTTGAACCACGGAACCCAGCGGTGAGATGCCGGCGCGCTGCCGCCTGAGCCACGCAGGCTCCTAATAAGTGCATTATGAACAGTAAAATCAATTGATCTCAACTCCTTTTTCACCCCGCCGCCGTTAAGTTGATTTACCCCTATCCCCCCCCCCCCCACCGAAAAAAAGAAGGCGCGTTTCTATGTTTAAAGGAGATTCCAAATACCAATGTTAACGTCTGTCACCCTCAGTTTTGAGATGTAAGTACCCCCCAAAAAGTAATTCACTTTTTCCACTTCTTTTCACAATCCCCCCCCCCCCCTCCCTAAGTGAACTTTCCGGCGAAAGTACCTGTTTCTTTAATACATATTATCAGACTCTAGCATCTTCAGTTTTTGAGATATGTGTCCTCATAAAGGAATTAAACTCCTTTTCACTCCCGCCCCACAAGTCGATTTCCCACCCCCAAAACTCGTTTTTCTTTGTTTTAGGAGATCCACATACCAATTTTCACGTCTGTAACAACTTTTGTTTTTATTATATATAAGTATCCGTATACAATTAATTCAATAAATTTTTCAATTTTTTCACCTCCCTCTCCCCTTAATTGGATTTTCCGAGAATACGTGTTTCTTTACTTTGAATGCAGATTCCAAATACCAAATTTAACGTCTGTAACATCTTCAGTTTTTGAGATATCAGTATCCTAATTAAAAGAATTCAAACCCATTTTCAGTCACATCTACCCTCCCCCACCTCCCCCGCCCACACACTGGTTTTACCGAAAACGAAAAATACACATTTTTTATTCTTAATAGAGATTTAAAAATACTATTTTTAACTTCTGTAATGTTAAGTTTTTGAGATACACTGTAGAAACTCTCATTTTAAAAGTTCACTCCCTTTTAAGTTCCCCTTAAGTGGATTTTCCGAAAACAAATCACCTATATTTCTTTACCTTTACAGGAGATTCCACATACCAATTTTTACGTCTGTAATATTTTACGTTTCTGAGATATACTGTACATAAGGTCTTTCTAAAAATTCCTCGCTATTTGTCACTCCTGTTTAACCCCATTAATTGGATTTTCCAAAATCTAAAAAATACGTGTTTCTTTATTTTTAAAGGAGATATCAGATACCAATTTCCACGTCTGTAATTACTTCAATTTCGGAGATATAAGTATCCTCATTAAAGGCATTCAACCCCCTTTTCACCCGTTTTCACCCCTCCTGTTGGGATTTTCAGAGAACGAAAAAAATGTGTTTCTTTATTTTTCAAGCATATTCTAAATATCAAATTTTACATCTGTAAACTTTTAAAGTTTTGAGATATAGATACATTTATCTTAAAAATTCACCCCCCTTTCACCCCTCTCACTATTTGGATTTTCCAAAAACAAAAATTACGTGTTACTTTATTTGCATAGGAGATCTTAAATACCATTTTTCACGTCTGTAATATCTTCAGTTTCTGAGATATAAGTATCCTCATTAAAGGCATTCAACCCGTTCTTCACCCCTTTTCACCCCTCCTATTGGGATTTTCCGAAAAAAAAAATGTGTTTATTTTTAAAGGAGATCCTAAATACCAAGTTTTACATCTGTACACTTTTGAAGTTTTGAGATATAGATACACTCATTTTAAAAAATCACCTCCCTTTTCACCCCCCATTACTTGGATTTTCCAAGAACAAAAAATACGTATTTCTTCATTTTTAAAGCAGATCCCAAACACCAATTTTCAAGTCTGTAATATCTTCAGTTTCTGAAATAGAAGTAGCCTCATTAAAGGCATTCAACCCTTTTTCACCCTTTTTCACCCCTTCTATTGGGATTTTCCAAAAACAAAAAATACGTGTTTCTTTATTTTTAAAGGAGATTCTAAATACCAATTTTTACATCTGTAAACTTTTAAAGTTTTGAGATATAGATACACTCATTTTAAAAATTCACCCCCACTTTTCACCCCCTTAACGATGGAATATCCAAAAATCCTCCCTTAGCGAGCACCAACATTGTAATATAAATGTATCCTGAAAATTTCATTTCTTTATATTCAGTAGTTTTGGCTCAGCGATGATGAATCAGTCAGTCAGTCAGTCAGTCAGTCAGGACATGTTCTTTTATATATATAGAAAAATGGTGTGATTAATCTATATATTAGGACTGGCAAAGACATTCGTTACTTCATTCATTCTACAGTTTCTTGCTGGCATCCAGATGATTTGATTACTGAGTATTATTGAAGTGTCAAAGTAACCAGCTGCATTCTTACCTATTATTGCCAACTATGCACACGTGCTTGTGTGTTTTTACTTTCACAGCTGATGTTTATCCTTTAATAAACTGGGAGATGGATCTCTCTTTGATTTTCATTATTCTTATCATTTATAGTTAGATACTATCACATTACAGTTCATTTATCAAATATGCATTCGATTTTGCTTTGGCATTATGTTGCATGTATGAATGAGCTACTTGTTCAATAGTCGTGTTGTTCCACCTAGGAACCTACTCTATGTTGAGGAGACTTTTTGCTCTTGACTTATTCAACTTGAGATTGGCTTATTTTCCACGAGAACATATGTTGAGATACCCCGGTATGACATTCTCCGCTGGGCTACCGACGATATTAACAATATTCTGGGGTGTTGCACGGCCATTACATTTTTGAAAGTGTACTTTCGGATCGCGCCCTGGATGTTACAATATATGAACAATAGGAGTAAAGAACTGGAATCACAGTTGAGACTTTTTGTGGATGATAATATACGGTATAGAGCAGGGATGGCAAACCTATGACACACGGTGACACATGAATTCAACTTCAGTTGGCACGCCGCACAACATACCAACATATTTTAATGTTTAATAGGTCGAAAATCTACCAAAATAGCATATTTTAACATTAAACTTTAATAAAGAAATCATCATCATCATCATTTCCCTTTATTCAGCTGTAGACGGGTAGGGGCAAATATGGTTCCTCTCCACTTTCTTCGGTCTATCCACCACTCCTCCTCCAACACTGTCCCAGTCCAAGTTTCTTTCTATAATACTGTGTTGGACTGAATCCTTCCATCTCAATCGTGGTCGTCCACGGCCTCTCCTTCCTTGAATTTGCATTTCCATCACGTTTTTTGGCATTCTTTCGTCACTCATTCGCTTATGTGTCCAAACTACCTTAGTCGGCTCTTCTCTATTCTATCATGCATTTTTTCCACTCGAATTTCTTCCTGGATTTTCTCATTCCTGATTTTGTCTCTTCTACTCTTCTGTATCATACTCCTCAAGAACTTTATTTTTGCCTGCCTGTATTCGACTAAGGTAGCAGGTAGGGACCCTCTTCGGAGGCAGCCCTACCCAGGGAGTGGTGCCCCTGCCTATGTGAGTCCCAGAGCACACTAACACGGTGTTTAACATCTGGTATGGGTCTCAGCTCAAGGTTACAAGTGAAGACCTCAACGCCATCTACAGGGCAGAAGGTGGACTTTGGTATGGTGGAGATGGCGGAAGGGGCAAACCTGTAGCGTCTGTACTCCAGAGGAGTGGCTATGAAAGGCGTCTGTCTCCATGTTAGGGGCGGGCTAATTTTGAACCTAGCAGTAGGTATAAAATGCCTTTGTGTGTGGCGAGCACATCGTAACTAGTAGTAGTAGTAGTAGTAGTAGTAGTAGTAGTATTTAACAGGGCCTATATTGACGAACATGGTTGAGCGCGATGCTATTTGATAGTGAGGTCATAGTCGAGACCGCTAACATTTCCGCCAGACATCGTACACAAGAATTACAAAGAAACTGGAGAAGTTGACCCTCAATGAGTTGACATACACATTACGTCTGTTGCCTCGATGAAGGCGTGTGATTCCTCCCTTCATTCCCCTCTCCCTTCATTTTCGAGCAAGTGGGACGTGTGGGCAGGCGGGGAAGCAAGTACTTTCCCCTCCGCATGTGTTTCGTTCATGCTAGATATCATCGTACTTTCGTTTTCTCCACTACCCCTCACTCTTCAGATGTGTGCATGTGTTAATGCATCTGATGGATCTGACCAAAGAGGGAGGGTATGTAAGGAGGTACTGGGTGGTTCAGAGGGCTGTACTGATTTCTTGCCTGAAATGAATATTTCTGGCCACGAGATACTAAACATTTCGAGTGTGCAAGCGAGGGACCTCACGTAAATTAGATTCCATACTCGTTAGGGCAAAATAAATGTTCCGTACACACAGTGAAAACATTCGTTGATGTAGATTATGGGAACAGGATATACAACCCCTCAAAATGAAAATGAAATATCCTCGTACCGTACTGTAGGAATGTTTCCATGATGTATTTATTCACTCCTATAGTATACTGTGTTTAGCATTCCGTATTGTAGGGATATTGTTTGTAAGACAAATTTACGCACTCCTGCAGTATACTGTATGTAAGGTTCATTTTACTTTACACATTGGCACAGGAAAATGAACACAATGAAAATAACTCTGATGGATTGCATATAAATATGTGGTTAGGAGGCATGACCATTCTAAAGTATAATGGGTAGGAAGAGCATTGGGACTTTCGCGGTTTTAAAAGAAAGCCATCGATATGTTAAAACTTTCTACCCCTAAGAGAAAACATTCCTCCATTATTGGTCGTGTTTTAAAGCATTCTAATTCTACGGGATTTAAATTATTGTTAGATCCGAAAATAAATTACCACGGAAAATCTGTTAGTACTGTACATTCTCTTGAGCTGTTATTAGTTTTTGTCTTTAACATAAATTTCTTCTTATTCTTATTCTTTTTCCGTGAATCTGTCTTGCGACAGGTATCAACTGGACATCCTCCATGATTCTCTGTCCTGAGCACCTTGTTTCAGTTGTTCTTAGCTTTACCCTTGTTTGACATCTGTTGACATCCCAAACCTTCTTCCTCTTCCTTTTATTCCATCTATTTTCCCTCCATCGCCCTCTGTTGAAGACAGTTTCTACGTAGTACGTAGTACCCAAACACGATATATCCTCTTACTTACCGGTTTCATCAGGCATCTCTTCTCTCCTACTTTTCTTAGCACTTCATCATTTCTCACTTTAACTGTCCACTGCATTCTTCCCCACAACCATACTTCAATACCTTCCAAATACTGTTTGTTTCTTTCTTAATGTCCATGTTTCAGCTCTATATGACACCGCACTCCACAAAAAACACTTCGAACCTCTTTGTTAAATCAATAGGAATTGCCGTAGACGTCAAAAGACCTCTCACCTTTCCGAAAACTTATTTTCCCGTAGATATTCTGCTTCTTACTTCTTCTGAACAGCTTTCCTTCCATGTAAACAAACTTCTCAAATATCTGGATGATCTTACTTGTTCCAACGAAATTAACATGAATATTATTATTTGTTTAAAGAAATAATTACCTTTGGATACAGAATACTATGTCTAGTAACGAGAAACTAACCCCATGACACTAGAGCCCTGAGGGGCCTTGGACTAGCAAGCGATCGCTGCCCAACCCGAAGGCCTGCAGTTTACGAGGTGTCGTATGGTCAGCACGACGAGGCCTCTCGGCCATTGTCCTTGGCTTTCCAGACCGGGGCCACTATCTCACCGTCAGATAGCTCCTCAATTGTAATAACGTCGGCTGAGTGGACCTCGAGCCAGCCCTCAGATCCAGGTAAAAATCCCTGACCTATCGAAACCGGGGCCTTCGGTTAAGAGTCAGGCGCGCTACCCCTACACCATGGGGCCAGCACCGTATCTAGTACCGATAATAATGTAAAATCTGCGGATGGCTGACTTACAACTTCGTATAAAAACGAGTCCTCATAAGTTTTCTACCAACAAAACTACAAAAGTTTGAACAAGAAAGGAAATTTTCCGGTACTTTTTACTTGGCAAATCCAAATTCTAAATTATATCTATATAAGTAAAATCGTAACGATGGTGTCTCTGTACTGAACCCATAATTCTACGATGAGAAAAATATTTTTTATTTTTCTCAATATTTATTTGAAATCAACAAGCTACTTTTATTTTTGAGGGCAGCCATGTTGCGCTCCGAGAGTCTCGATGTCGCGTGGGAACGATCTCACCCGCGGCAAGCTCGTGAAATACCGTGACACCTCGGCGGACTTCGAGTGCCCGATAATTCTTTAAATTCACGGAATTCTGCGTAACGAGGGATTTTGGCAATACAGTAAATAAAGAAATAAATAATCTAAATTACTCTTAAACCCTACGTGAAGACAGAACCCCCAGGGTAAAACATAAATGCAGTTAAGCCTAAGTACAAGTCAGCGTCAGATCAGTGGACTAGCTCCACGTGCCAAGGTCAATGGATGAAGAAAACCCGCGAAACACCCGGGAAGAAATAATTTATTTCACCTGTTGCGAGTGTGGTAAAATTATGAGGTTAACATCTAACATAATTACAAGTCTGTCCGGAATTCTGGGACAAGTCTCATAAAAATCGGTCTATTGGACGCGAAATTAGCAGATTACGCAATCAAGCTTAGTAGTGTGTGTAGCGTCCCTCCTAAGACTATAAAAGAAACCCCCCACTACATATTTTTCAGTGTCGATCTGGTTTATGAAGCGGCGGTAGCTTACGCCCGTCGTCAGCAGAAAATTGTACCAGATTGATCTACAAACAACTTAGTACATGTTCGTGGCTGAGGTCTACATATTCGGTTAGAAAGGGAAGGTGACAGAAAATTTCTAAACTTTTGCCGACAAACTGTGAAAGTATAGGCGTCTGTTAAAGTACACATCAAATTTTATTGTATGTGGGTTTGAAAGTGGTAAGAGTGTTGGGAAGCTAGTCAGAGTAGTTCTGATTTCGTTATCTGTTGAACACCTGTTGTGTAGTGGGTGACAGAGAGAGACAACTCTGGGAAGAAAGCAGACAGTCGCAGTTGACTGCAGAACAAAGGAGGTTCGTGGTACAAATTATAACGAGGAAAGTGCGTGATTTGTGTTGTAATTTAATATCGTGTGGAAAAGGCAGTGTTTGTAAGATTGATATGTTGAAGAATATGATGTTATTTGTACCAATGTACGGCTAAAGGCACGAGGTCATCTGGCGACGATGTAGCCATAATACTGAAGATGACTCCATTTTGCAGGTCTGTCTATATTTGTATTATGTTGTAGTTAGATTTTATTGTTCTGTCCCAACAAATTTTTCAAGATGATTGTCGGGTTGATATTTGCAATTATCAGGCGAAAAGTGTTATAATTTTGGTCAGCGTGTGAAAATTTTTGTTTGTAAATTTCACGTCAAGACATTGTAAAATGCGACGTTTAAATCTGGTGTTAATGTTCTATGAGATATTGTCCAAAGTGAGGAAAATTAGGAAAGCTATAATGATAAAATAGTCGTGGCGAATGTCTTAATTCCAAATGTCATTTGAATTCAGAAATGTTGGTCATTAATAATAATAATAATAATAATAATAATAATAATAATAATAATAATAATAATAATAATAATGTCTACCGCGGGATAAAGAAATTTTTTCTATGTTAAAAGTGCATTTAACCAGTGTGGTTTACAAGGATCGCAGGCATTTAGATAATTCCAGTGAAATTCGATAGAGTTATATTTGTTCATGGGAAGTAAAATTTTGTGACATCGTGTATGTCGATGATACGGAAAATCGCGGTGTGTACTTGGATTCTCGAGGTCCGAAAGTAGTAGTAACAGTAAGTAAAGAGGTGTAATTTATAATGGTTGTTGTTTTCACTAGAGAATTGAAAAATGAAAAGGGTCTTGGAAATATAAGAAAATGGATTGAGAGCGAAGAATTTATACATGTGGAGATGAGAGGGATAGGAATATAAAAGGGGAAAGGAAGCCTGGATTTAAGTGATACCGCTGGGATAAGGCGAGGAGAATAAGTTTGAGACAGGCTATGTTTGCCGAGGAAGTATGTCATTGATATAAATATTTGGAATTGACGGTAGGCGATTTGAGAGTTTCTAATGCGGTAGTGATGATTATTATTTTGAACACATCCACTAAATGGTAGACGTGTGTTGGGAATTATCATTGCTTCCCTAAAACTTCATTGCACAGGCTGAGATTGTGTTTGAGTTGGAGAATTGTTCGTCAAGTATATTTATTTTCGAGTTCACGTATTGTAACGAGATGGAGACTTACTGCATTTTCCGACTTGCATTCGTTTAGTAGTAAGAGACGTGGTTCCATGTGTATTGAAATGTCAGAGTTGGTTTGAAATTGTTAGTTCGCCTGATATGCTAGGGGATGCGTATTACGACCCATTTTTTTACGCCCGACCATAGATTTAGGACGTCACATGTTATCCTTGGAGTTACTGATGATGAGACGTCCTAGTTCACGCCCGACGATAGAATTTGGAAGGTATCGTGTACATAGAGATTAGTGTTAGGATGTACAGATTTTAAGTGAGCCCGACGATAGGTCTGGGATGTCAGCTGTACATACTCAAGTCTCAGATTAGATGTTTCTTTTGTTTTTGCGAAGTGACCTGGGCGAAGGTAGCCTCTACAGTAAAATATGAAATATGAAGAGGGTTAGATCGATAATAATGAGTCCAACTAGTGCGTAGCTCCAGCAGCTGGAAGGTGTTCCCTAAGATAACGGGGCCGCTATCGGTGAATGAGGGTTGCCCAAATATTGCATATCGACCTGACGGAGATTAAATATTTTACTATAATTCTCCATGAGTGTTGAGTTTTAATGACTTCGATATGTTATTTTATTTTACGGACTTAATTGTTTTGTCGTTCTGACGTCCGTTTCGTTTTGATAGTGTGCATATTGACACTCAGTGTATTAGTGTGAGACTTGAGTTGCGAATGCGGTTTCGATTCGTCAGCCAGTAATATTATATTTATTTTCAATCTTTGTCGTACTTTCATTTCATTCGTAGTTGAATTCGATTAAGTAATCACTTTATAGGTAGTGTGTTGGGACAGACAATAAGTAGATGGATCTGTAATGGTAGTCATTGTTTTTCAAAGGAAATAATTCCTTAAAGTTGTAATATTTTTCAATGTGGACTGGTAATTTTATTAAACGTAACATAACCATTTCTAACCTGAAAATCGGTTCAATAATACCTTTCAAGTGATTTACCACTTTTTAATTAACTTCAGTGTTTGGCATTTCTCCTAAATGCGTGATGAATTAGTGTTTCCTGCATTTCGCAGTTTGTTCCTTTAGAACGACGTAACGTAAGATCCTCGCGGACCATGTTGTTGTTGGTTCCTTCCGAACAGCTGTTTGGGTGATGCACATTTAGCATCGGGATCACCTTATCACTTAAGGGTGTCATGAATGACAAATACATGGTGGAATTTGATTTCAATTGTGAATGATGCTGTTAACTCGTAGGGAACACCATGCTTTCCCATAATATTTCGCAACCTATCCAAAGCAACTGATAGTCAATTTGGTTCGATTAAGGGTCCATTCGGCGGGTGTTCCGTATCCGTAAAGGGTATTCGACTGGTGGATAACCTTAATTGAGAGGAAATCAGGCGTTCTACTTGTTGAAAGTCAGATTTTCCACGGATCGTGTGGATTAATTCTCAGTTCTCGTTTGGAGTAATAGGTGCCCGGTTTTCAGGTCTTTCCTTTTTCAGTTTTTCAGTTTCGCTGTCCACTAATGTACTAATTTCTCCGAAGCAGCTCTTCGATATTGTGAGAAATAAATTAACACTATGCAATGTGACTGCGTTTGAAACATTCAATAATAAATAATTTATATTTTTTATTTTTTCAAGGATTTATATTAAAATAATAATGTTGTCGTGTCATTTCGATTTTAATAAAAGTTAGTAAGCACATATTTGCTCCTCATTTCAAGTAGTTAGGCTCTCTTCTGAACCCCATCATTTGGTTAAGATCGTGACCGAATTTATTCCCGCAACGACCCATGATTTAAGAGTTCTATATTGTTCTACTGTAGCAGCCGTGGTCGACCAACGATGGAATGGTAAGTTCAAGGGTTCAGTACATTGACAATTTTGGCGACATTTCCATACAGTTATTCGTTTCAGGTGTAGTAATGACCATGTGCATACTGTTCAGCTTTGGTGTCCGTTTGTTTGTCCATACGTTTATGTGTTTGTTTGTTTGTTTGTTTGTTTGTTTGTTTGTTTGTTTGTTTGTTTGTTTGTTTGTTTGTTTGTTTGTTTGTTTGTTTGTTTGTTTGTTTGTTTGTCTGTCTGTCTGTCTATAGCTTGAAAACTCCTGGATATGCAGAGCGCCAGGAAATGTTCTCCGCAGCGCCTACTTGCTGCTGCGCGAGGTGGCATCAGCAGTTAGGTTGGCAGTACGGCTGCTGCTTGTATCAAAACAAAACAAACAAACAACAAACAGTAAACTGTAAAATATTTACTCATCACAGCAATTCATAACAGATGCTGGAAGTGTTGCACTTGTGTTCGAAGAGAGACTGCAACACGTCTACACATTTTGTCGAAGACTTTCTCTAAAATTTCTTCCGTAAAGGACTGCACATAATTAATGATATTCACTTTATGTTCATCAATCTTTATTCGTCTGTTAAAAGCGTAGGCCAGCCTGTTCCCGGTACATTGTGAATTGAGTCGGTCACACGAAATTTACTTATCAAAACCCGAACGGTATCCCTGTTTGGACACTTTGAATTATGAAACCGTGCCTGAAATTTTAATTTTACATTTTCTGCAAACCGATCCCCTTCGCAAACAACGTATTCCACTAAGAAAGCTCTCTGTTCAGAAGTTAACATTACTGCTTTTATCCTGTTACACTATTCCAGTAATCAATCTGAACGGTCGCTGACGAATTGTATAGCCCACAGGTCAAACGTGTGGCCTTCCATTCACTGCTATCCTGTTGACCTTGGCCTGTCGGCGAGTGAGCGTGACAGAAATGACACCGTGCTGCCAACTACACTGCTGATGCTCCCTTATGCAGCTACGTGTAGGCACTGCGGAGAACATTTCCTTGCGCCCGTTACTTCTACCAAACTTCATATTTAGAATCCACCTGTCATTGGGTAGGTATTAGGGCCAATATTGTTTCTAAATCCCTGAACTGACTGGGGGTTTATAAGAAACAGAAACCGTGATTTGGCACTCCCACAAAATGTACAAAACCAAACTTAATGGAAATCTACTTGCCTTAATGGAAATCAGTTTCTAAACTTATTTCCTCATATACATCATTTCTATACGAGGATTAATAAGGGAGATACCATTAACGGACGGTTTTTCGGTATAAGTCCCACCGGACTTAACAGCGGGTGCGTGTAAAGCGTATTTATTATAACTTCAAAACTACTGGAGATATTTCAACCAAACTTCATGTGTGGCATCCAACTCTCCAAAGGTAAGTTTAGGTCCATACCATGTCAAATTCCCGGAATGGACTGGGGGTTTATAGGGAACTGAAACAGTGATTTTACTCTCCCACAATATACATAAGACCAGCTTGACTGGAAATCGACCGACCTTAATGAAAATCAATTTCTAAAACAATTTTCTCGCGTGCATTTTTTTCGATAGGAGGATTAATAAGGGAGATATCAAGAACGGTCGGTTTTTCAGGCTAAGTCCAGTGCACATAGCCCGAAAGGTGTTGTACGTAGAGAAGATTCCTTATCTATATAAATAAAGTCGTAACGACCGTTTGTCTGTACACTGACTATTTTAGCGAAATTTTCGTACAGTTATCCGTTTCAGGTGTAATAATGACCATCAAAAAATTTGTTACCTTTAGTTTTCTGAAAGTCCTCATATTTTTACCCTCCTCCAAAGCACGATTGAGGCAAAATCTGCCAGAAGAGCTAGAAAATTGAAACTTGGCAAAATTATATGTCTTAGCCTGTAATCGACTGAAAGCATCCAAGATCTATAATATTTCATTTTTTACCCCGAAAAATATCGGAATATTGACGCAATTTGAATGTCAGTGCAGACCTTCGTTTCGAGGTATTTAGCGGCTAAACGGTAAGTCGTACCACAAAACGGATGGCACAATCTCAGTTCAATCTGGAGTGATCTACAACTTTGGTCCTATGGGGTTTAGTCGTATCTCTATTCCTTATATATTAGATTTGTCTCTATACATAAAATTTGCTCTTTGCACACGTATAGTTCGTAGTTCGAATCACTTATGCGAAAGATAGAATCATCTAATTCTATACGAACATTGACCTACCCAGTATCCACATAAGCCAAATTCTATGTTTGCAGCTGTCACATTAGTACCCAGTAGTAACGGACTGTGAGAAAACCTTACCCAAATGTCACCTATTCAAGATTTCTAACTCAATTTACGCATACATAGATGAGACAGGAGAAATATCTTACGAACAGCCATTTAGTCCACTAAATGTGGCGTCTTATGGTATAATACGTTTGTCGATATGATGTATCGTTTAGCAGCAGTTAATCTGTAAATGAATATTTGCAATATTGTAAACATGCATATATTTCGTACGTCGATCTGTATATATTCATTGAAGTCGATTTGTAGCGATGTAGAAAGGGTGTGTTTGCTATTATACTTAATATTTTACATCAATAGTGAATCTCAGCAGGAGGGCGTCTGCTATTGTAATCATTACCCTCCACATCGTCTATGACTGGCAGTAGGAATAGGATCCTCCTCCATCTCCTTTGTAACTAGCAGTAGTAAGGAGGGACTACCAATGTAATTAATAATTCCCTTCTCGATTTGACTGGCAGAAGTCAAGGGAGCATGCAATTTTGTTCAAAACTCCTCTAATTTATTGTATTTGGGAGTAGGCAAGTGTGCCCGCCATTATAAGCAAATTTACCCATCTGAAATATGACTGGCATTAGGCATAGTGGTCTTGCTATTATAATGGAAACTCACCAACTCGGTGTGACTGTCATTTTGAAAAAGGGCCTGTCATATAATGATAACAGCACAACTCATTTTTGACTGGCAGTAGGGAAGGTGCCTGTTATTATAGTAAAAACTCCTCAACTGTAACCTGTCTGGAAGTAGGAAAGGGCGCATGCCATTTTAATGAAAACTCCCCAAATGGATTGTGGCCATGCAGTAGGTAATGGGGCCTCCCATTATAAGGAGAACTTACCTACTCGATTGTGAATGGCAGTAGGCAAGTGAGCATGCCATTATCATCACAACTCCGCAACTCGCACTTTACATTGGAAACAACGTATGGGAACCTCACCCTGCTCTTTCTGGATAACGCTAAGCGACATGCAATTTTAAAAATTCTTTTCACTGCATGTACAGTAATTTACTTCGATATCCGTATATAATGTAGAGTACCGTAGCGAAGCACGCGTACGTTTGCCAGTGAACCTAACCTACGTAACCTGCACTACGTAATCTAACAAACACAAATAGAACTACCCAAGGTAACATTTTAAATAAAAGTATCACTATCTTGTTTACTTCCAATAAAAACCAAAACAGTCTGTTGGCGGTCTGGCCGTGGGAGACGAATTCGTCATTAAAATTGCCACAAGATTCGAAAAATGTGACGAGCATGGTCTTCGCTGAGCTGCGGCTCATACTCGCCTTCTTCGATCGTGGAGATAATGGACTCTTCCATTGTGACGATTGCCGCTTTGTCCCATAGTTGTACCCGACGACCCAGAGCTCGTCATCAGTGTTGATCTTGTTCGTGATGGATGCATCTTCGTCGAAATGCTCACGGAACCTTGTCACACTGCAACGCGATGTTTCTTCTGGACAGGAGTCCGCAATTGGTGGACATTTTTGGAAGAGGCACGCCACATGGTCAATTCCGATGTTAGAATTATCTGTACTGACCCGTACGACACGCCAATAATATCTGAAATGTCGCTGAACAGTTCTCCGACGATCATGACGTACAAGTTACCGCATGCATTCCAAATTTTCGTGTGGTTATATTCGTAGAAGTCTTATAGATCGCTCCTCAACTTCAAGGGACATTCATTCACTGTGAAGCAGCCCGTAGGACTCATTCTCTCATCCTTGTATGTTTAGCGGAGCATGGTCGGTATCTGTGTGACAGATTTGCCCAGTTTAACGGAAAATTGTATGTTGGCTCATCGTCCCACCTTTCTGTCCTTGATGTAATCGCAGACTAACACACACACACACACACACACACACACACACACACACACACACACACACACACACACACACACACACACACACAGACACACACACAAGTTCACCAAAACACCACTCCTACGACTCCTGGTGATTTAAGATCAGTATTTCTGCTAGCGCAAAACCCTGTTACCATCTGTTGACACTCTAAGGAACTAGTCCGGAAATTTTTGATCCGATCTTTTATATTGAAAGAAGACGCAAAATAAGTACACAAATGAAAGGAAATATATGAAACTAGTGAATAAACATACAAATGCTCAAAACGTCTTCAAAAGTAACGCATTCCAGGGGTAATTGAAAAATCTGCATAAAGTATTATCTGCGCACCTTTTCTGGATAGATTTACACCCTAGTGCTGAATTGGTCGACCTCGGCAATCTTCGAGATTCGTACTGGTAACCTTTGAAACACAAACTATGAATCGCTTATGCATCGCTGTGCGACATCTGGCGTACACTTTACGTACTAGTACTGTTGTGATTTACACAGCAAAGCCAAACTATAGAATTCACTCTAGGAATAAAATTCGCATCGAGAAATGTTATATAATGTTATATAATGTGTGTGTGACACAGTTGTTGGCTTAAAATAACAAAGGTTCAGCAAAATTCATATCGATCGATCATATTATCGATTCAATTCAGATTTCATTTCCATTCGGTTGGCAGTACTATTGGAACCGGAATTGCTCCCTCCTTACTCCTCACACCCGTACACAAATCTACCGATAAAAAGTGCGCAGATAACAGTATTAATCTTTGAGAAATAAATTTAATTCACACATTGAGTTTTCCAGATTGAAGTGACGTTTACCATTTAGTTGACAACTTTAATATCTGTCTCGTGCCATTTTTGATGAATGGAGTATTTTTTATTTCTGGTTTTCCTATAAACTATTAAACTCTGGTGGTACTTCTTGAAGATAACACCAGCCTCTGCGTGCTGATGATTTAACAGACAGAACTTTAGGATTTTGTGGTTTGGTAGAATCCACAAATCTTTACTCAACACACGCAAGTCGGAGATTAAAGCTCACCACTCACAGAGATTTCTTTGGCGTTGTACATTTGTCTCTGAGAATAAAACATGAACGAAATGTTAAGTCGCTGTATGCACATCTACATAAACTATATCTACCCGTACTCCGTACATCAGACGTCCTCAAATATGGATCATAATTACCTTTATCCTCTTATAAAAACCGTCCTTATTCTAGGTTTCTAGATGAAGGATGATGCGTAATCGAAAAACTATTTCTTTTTTACCAATGTGTATTTGAAATAGGATTTGTAGCAATGGAAGACACAGAGACGTCAAGGGAAGAAAGGTTAAGTTTTTTGAATTTCTCGTTAATACTCTCTGTCTTATTTCTCCTCATTTAAATACCTGTGACAACGTTGTCGTCGGGTTCATATATTCAGAGCTAGAAACAAATATTGCATCCGTCTTCATTAAAGAGCATTTGATGAAAGATTACGGTACGTTCGAAGTAACTATTCATTCTTGTTGAATTCAGGGCTAATATAATTATATTCTAACCGCAAGAGTTATTTTCCCATCATGAATTTACAAAGAATATGCGGCTCTTTCTTAGGAGGTTTCTTCATTACAGTGAGCGAGTACTTATGGATCAATTTCGGTTGAGACAATATTTTGACAACATAGGTAGAGGAATGTAACTAACGGCTTCGTTTTGCGACAAAATACTAATAGCTACAGTGCATTTGTATGATCCAGGTGAGCATTTGCAGGAACTGAAAACTGCAATATAAATGTTAATTTGATTAACATAAAATAAATGTTAAGAATACAAATAGAATTCATATTCCTGAAGCAAATATTAAACCACCGGCTCTACTGATTTTATTTCAATTCATTTTTTTTTTTGCTATTTGCTTCACGTCGCACCGACATAGATAGCTCTTATGGCGACGATGGGATGGGAAATGCCTAGGAAGTGGAAGGATGCGGCCGTGGCCTTAATTAAGGTACAGCCCCGCCATTTGCCTGGTGTGAAAATGGGAAACCATGGAAAACCATCTTCAGGGCTGCTGACAGTGGGACTCGAACCCATCTCCCGATTACTGGATACTGGCCGCACTTAAGCGACTGCAGCTATCGAGCTCGGTTTTCAATTATACAAACAAAATAAAATCCTTTAAAGTATTGTATATCATACCCGGAAGTAAAGGTTATGAAGATGTGGAAGATGACGCAATAATTTCGTTACCGTAGTGTGCAGACGTGAATGATAATAGGCTGCTGGACAATGTTAAGGTAAAAAGTAACGAAGGGAAGCCACAATGTTATGGACTCTGTCTGATTTGAGGAATGGAATTGCTAACTGCATTATCTGTAGTGCTTTAGGATGGATAATATTACTAAGTGTATTTTTGAATGAAATTACATTCAAATAAGTTTTGAAGGAACTCACACCGGCATATTTCTTCTTCTTCTTCTTTTTTCTTCGTCTTCTACCTTTTTCTCCAAACCTTGGAGGGGTCGTGGTGTGACCTGTGTCGTATATGTGGACTTGGCACTGTCCACAAACCAGTGGAATCAACCAACTGACGTTAAAATCCCCGTTCTGGCTGGGAATCGAACCAGGGACTGCTTAAAAGAAAGGCCAGCATGGTAACAAGTTAGCCATGGTTCTTGACATAATCATAATAATAATGGAAGTAAACTCGTGTTGTCAAACCGGGGTGGTGCAGCTCTTTTCGGGCACAACTCCCATGGAGGTGAGCTATATGTACCATTTTAACTACATACCAGGCATTCATTCCGAAATTTCAGATGGTACTCGGAATAGAACCCGGATATCCGTGGACGGCAGCTAATTGTGCTAACCGTTACTCTACGGAGGTGGAAATAATAATAATAATAATAATAATAATAATAATAATAATAATAATAATAATAATAATAATAATAATAATAATAATAATAATAATAATAATAATAATCCGGACCTTCACTCACTTGCCTAGCTTCGATACTTTGTAAGGAATCATCCCAGTTTTACAAGTTGTTTTACGTCACACAGACACAGAGAGAGGTCTTATAGCGACGATGGGATAGGAAAGGGCTAGGAGTGGGAAGGGAGCGTCCGTGGCCTTAATTAAGGTACAACGGAAACCATCTTTAGGGCTGCCGACAGTGGGGTTCAAACCCACTATCTCCCGAATACTGGATACTGGCCACATTTAAGCGACTGCAGCTATCGAGCTCAGTCCCAGTTTTACGGCCGGATGTCTTTCCTAACACCAATCCTAAGTGGAGGGATACATTCACGGTTGCATATTTCTGTGGTGGTTTGTAGTGTGATCCATTGTGTGTATATCAATATTTGTATTGAGACAAACACAAATGAGCAGTCCCCGAATTGGAGGTATTCACTGTACATATTTAAAATCACCGACTCGATAGGGAATCGAACTTGCGGCTGTCTGAACAGAAGGGGAGCACGCTCATCATTTATCTAAGGAGCCAGAATAGAACAAGAAGAAGATTAAGTTGAAATTCATTATTCAAGGACAGGACCAGTCCTCCTTGCGCTGATGTTTAAGTTAATATATACCCGATTTTAATTCTGTATTTTTGGACGAATATTCTGGTAGAGGCGATTATTTTTTACTTGCCTTACGTCACACTAAGTCACACACGTCTTGTAGTGACTATGGGATAACACGGCTATGGCTGGCAAAGATGCGGTCGTGGCCTTAAATAAGATGCAGCCCCAATATTTGCCTGATGCGAAAAGATAAAACCACGGAAAACTATCTGTCAGGGCTGTCGACAATGAGGTTCGAACTCACTGTCCCACGAATGCAAGCTAACAGCTACATGTCTCGAAGCGCGTAGCCAACTCACCCGGTAGTAGTGGTGATACAGGACTGAAAGTCCTCTTGGTACTCCTTATTGTTGGTAGATGTGACGTGGCGACTAGGAAATTCAAAGTTTTGCAGGTGCTGGATAACAAGCATCTTAGGCTATATAATCGCCCTTTACTCTATAGCCTACTTATCTTCAAAACGCCATGAACCCAGAAAACTGCGCTATATAGAGTAGCATTTAATGGCAAAAAATGTTATGGGTTTTTCGTTCTACCAACTACTTTTACGGTTTTCAGAGACGCCGAGCTGCCAGAAATTTGTCCCGCAGGAGTTCTTTTACTTGCCGTAAATCTATCGTCACAAAGCTGACGTATTTGACCACGTTCAATTACCACTGGACTGAGTCAGGGTTGAACCTGCAAACTCGGCTCAGAAAGGCAGCGTCCTACCGACGCCAGGCAGAATACCGTTTACCGGGTTCCATATTTTCGTCAGTTCCTTATTTTTTAAAGGAAATCTGCAAGAAAAAGTATTAGGACTACTATACGCATGCTCTATTTTTTTACAAACACAGGCAGCATAACTCCGCTAATCACCAAATACTGCGTACTTCACTAATAAAAATATTTGAAATATAGTATAGGCCTATCCTTCGCGCTTTTTTGCCGGGCTGAGTGGCTCAGACCGTTGAGGAGCTGGCCTTCTGACTTCAACTTGGCAGGTCCAATCCTGGCTCAGTTCGGTGGTATTTGAAGATTTTACTGGCATGTAAAAGAACTTCTGCGGTACTAAATACCGGCACCTCGGTGTCTAGGAAACCCGAAAGGGTAGTTACTTGTCCTAATTTCCCAACCGCTAAATCTGTCCACATCATTCGCTCACTTACGTGTCTAACCGAAACTATGTTGCATGGTGCTAAATAAACAGTCCAATCCCACAATCTGTCCTCCTCATTTTCACCCCTGTTAGAACACTTTATAATCTGTTCCTCGTAACCTCTCCTTACCCCAGCATCATTAAATCGTAACACATCCAACCGCATCCTCTTTGCTGACTCAGCAAGTTCTAATTTCTTTCTCCCATAAACTGCATTAATATTGACAGCTCCAAATGGAATTTCAATCCCATCGCCAATTTTTTTCTAAATAGTCACTGGTCTGTCATATGGAAGTGGGACTCCATCACTCTCATAGGTCCGAGGTTCGCTTAGAACATCCTGACGTATGTGAATTTCTATGAAGTAGGACGCTACCCTAATCTACATATAGTCCAAGAGAGAATTTCTCCTCTAACGGTTTGGGTACACCCGACGGATTGTACAGTTCTAGCCGTCTGAGCACAAGAAAGGCTGCGGCTCAAAATATGCCCAAAATACCCACTCCTGTTCCATAGCAACTGGTAACCCGACTCTCAGTACCACTTACTAGGCCACTCAGCCATTGTTCATGGTCCGCGAACTAGGACGTAACTGCAGTAACCAACATCATGAACCATATATATTTGGCACTGAAGGAAAAATGACACATACGTACTTAGAATGGGTTTATCTACTAATTAGACTTTAGTGATAGGAGTTCAATTTCACACCTTAACTGAGTACGACTCCTCACTCATCCGTCAAGATAAACAGTTCTAATATAAATGGCAGCCTGTGTCATATTAAAGAGTAGTAGATAAAGTGGTGAACAAAGTATCCTATTTAGGATAGAGCACTCTACTTATCAGGATTGAGGGTTCCTTTGGATGCGCGTGAAAATTGATGATCCGGTCCGTAGACAAAACAAATAGCAGACCAACAAGCGTTCAGTATAATGTATTGTCCTCCGCATCACTCAATCCATTCACGTGCCTGTTAATACTGCAATTCCATATTGCTGATATTGGCGTGAAATTGCGCGACATTAGCGTTCCGGAGGAAGCTTCTCTTTGCTGTCTAATGTTGGAAAGATCCAAATAATTGATAATCGTTTCCGATCAAATTTTCATATAAATCACATAAGAAGTAATCTAACTTCGATTTACGCTCATCTACTGAACTGCAAATGCTGTACTGGCCAGACAGCCTTCGCTATCTCAGCGTGGTCAGAAATCTGTATGTGTGAGTGTGACATAGAAGTGTAAAGTAAAATAATAAAGTCATGCATAGAAACCTCCCATAATGTATGATATAATCTATGAACATCTCCCAGCACTTGTGAAACATGCATAAATTCAAGACATCTCTCCAAAGTTGCACAAATTAATCTCTGTTGGATACAGCTACACCATCCCTCTGAGAGTCAAACTGACTGATGCTTCTGTTTGTTGAGGATAAACTTCTCGCTTATCTTTGAAAGGCCATGGTGATTCTATCCATGCTATTAGCAATAATTGTATGAAGAAATTTTCTATGTACTATCTCAAGGTAGGGATTGGACTATCCATTATAGTAATTGTGTCACAGAGTGGTTTTAATGCACAATTCACTTTCTCAAATTTTTGAGGTAGATTATTAGAAAAGAATGATTAAACAAAGAACGTAAAGTAAATATTGAAACTACACTTGAGGATAGAGGAGAGTTGTGAAGATTGAATTTCATATAGGGTACACAAAGTGGCGCAAAAGTCATAAGAAGTTCTGCAGCACTTCTGAAGTTTTTAAAGTACCTTTCACGAAAAATAAGTTCTTATTAATCGGATACCCGAAATTCCTCCACATACAGCAGTATCTGGAACACGGGATCTATCCTCGTTATCTCATGGAGGTTTGTGTCGGGCCGATAAACACAATTATGGCGAATACCACGTCCATTTGGTTTGAAGATTGCATCACCCGTCCATAAAATTGACCGCCGAAATTTCGATCCGCTTCGTTCTGGAATTCAAATCACTCACAAAGATCAAGTCTTCTATCATAATTACCTTAATGCATGCGTATGGTTAGTTTGGGCGAAAAAGCTTTCAATTTTAGCTCTTTCAGGATTCTCTGTAGGCTACTTCGAGATACCAACTGAGCTGACGCCTTCCTCATTGACTTTTGAGGACTTTCTACAAATTCTCGAGTAACCAACCGAGCAATTTCTGCATTGCGGACATTACGCAGCCGACCAGATATTGATACATTTCTAACGGTTTCTTTCAAATTTTAGGTCAAGACTTTGTAAGTGTTGGTAATGGTGAATTATGAAACCTCATACTGAAGTCGTTATGAAGTCTGGAAGTTCCTTTATCATACTTACACCATAATTGAAGCATATAAATTCGTTTCTCACTAATAAACTTGTATACCGTTTCAAATAACAGAACACAGATTTCACTTAGTAATAACAACAACAGCTGACTCACGGCTGACCTAGCGCTGCCAACTATTGTAGCCCAATTGAACCTAAATCGAAACATGCCTTGTCTCTTTATTTATTACTGCATAAGGGGTAACTTACTTTTGCCCCATCCTATATATAAAGTTTAAAACATGTATTTACATTATTTACTAAATGAATAAATCATATAAACAAACAAACAAACAAACTCTTGACACATACGGCTGGTAAAATGTCTGGGCTAGTCAAGACCATTGCTCTCCTGTGGCCAACTGGTGTAGAAGTGTCAGGTGGTCAATGTGACGTCATCATGAGCCCCATTGCTACGTATTCTTGACAGGAATCGCCGACTTTCATTCAGACAGCTCTTAAGCTGCTCTCATGAAACTGAGTGAACCGATTCCAGCCATCAGTCCAGAATTGAATTCCCTCAAATTGTCAGAATGAAAACCAGGGCTATCCGAGTAAGCACAGACACACTACCCCCACAAAATGTGTATGACCTAACAAACAAATACGTTTATTACAAATATAATTTGTTACCGAAAATTCATTTTCTCAATCGACCTGTTGAACAATCACGGACCCTTCTATTAGTTTCAGATATTAATTCACTCATTCATGTACTTACATTCCTCAATTACTCTACCAGTCTCTCGTTCACTAATTCTCTCACACACTCACAGATGCATGCTGTAGATCCTTTAATGATTTCTTTCCGTTACTTATAATTTAAATTTTGGAAGAGAATCGTCGAAATTCTTCTCATTGTTCTACGTGTCTCTACTTGGAGCACTGATCGCTTTGTCAACCACAGTAGTGTGATCGTGGAACAAGAGTAAAGAATGTATGAGCAACCGAATTATTGTGAACTCAAAGACCCTGAGATTTTTCTATGATATTTCTGCAATTGCCTCTAGATTTAAAATATCGTGGAACCTTTCCCAATGCAAATTTATGCCATATAAGCAAATGAACGACAATATTAGAACATTGATTTCATGTCATTCATGAAGTTGTTTATTACATCTATTATTTACATAACTAATAAATTAAGTGATAGGTAACAGGGAGACTGCAATGCACGTTTTATTCTATAGTAGGTAGTTGAAAATCTTGATTTAATTCGAAGCAATGTGGAGTATTCTTACTGGAAAACTCTGTCTTCCTTATACGACGATATTCCCGTAATACAGAGGGAGAAATGGAGAACTGTGTTCTGAAGTCACTCCCAAGTTCATACGCGTCCTCCGCAACAAATTGAAACTCAGCTCCCAATTGGACTCTTCTCTGTCTCATGCAAATTAGCTGCAAACAAAAGCATGAAACTTCAACTGTGTAGTTGAACTGGGTCGCCTAAGAATGTACCGTTTTGATATTTCCACCACAGTGTTAGTTTCGCAAACTCAGGTTTGTTTGGAAGTAATGTTAATAAAAAGACGGTGCTACTCCACTTCTGCCACCAACACCCATGGGAAATTCCTTCTGCTAGCAGTGCGATGGTAGCATTTAGCGTTCCCTATCTAGCTGATTAATTTGAACATGCATGGCAGAGTTCCGCTTGAAGTGGGTCATGATTAACGTCAGGTGTGTGCAAGAGAATAATAATGGAAGACAATTGCTATACACACAATGACGTAATTCATCACCGGCATGAAAATGTGCGTCTTCCAAGTGTACACTTCTATCAGGGACGGCAAACTGATTATATTCAAGACAGGTCACATGCCCGAAAATGCACAGTTTAGGTGCAGTAGGGCGTTCAAATTTAACAGCAGTTTGGATGTGGTAATAGGTCTGGATTCCCTATCTTGACAAGAAACAGCCACGAACCTAACAAGAGTATCAAACTGTGCATTAAATTACAAAATGCGCTTGAACTTTCACCTCCAACTCTATTACAGAGTCTACATCGGAGATGCAGAGACAAGTGGTTTTGTGGCCAGGATTTCAGTTACATTCAGGAAAGACAAGAACCTAAGACATATAGGCTAATCCCATCCTGAAAGGGGAGACTAAAAGGAGAAAGTTTAAAGGCCGAGACAATTTTCCAAAATTTAGACGTTAAAAAACTTTAGTCACCCAGCTCAAAAGTAGAAGGGTTGAGTTCCGAGGGTCACCACCCGTGCTTTCTTTCCAAATAGGAAACATGACTCTTGTTCACCATAACCTACAACAGTACCCAGACAGAAGCGTAGCTTCTGTTTCCAAGACAGTGTATTCGAACCCAAATTATTATTACTATTATTATTATTATTGATACTGGGATTATCGTGGAATGCATAGGTAAGGAAGCGCGTGGGATGAACGGCAGGTGACTTAGAGCAATAATTTACTTTAACAAAATATATTGGTAATTTTATTTCTTTCCTCTCGTAAAATCCAAATGGAATAATCTAGTGATTTAACAAAAGGTAGTTGAAAAATTACTTGAGAATATTCACATTTAACAACGAGCTCACCGCTCTTACAATACACTGTAATTAGAAGTCCTCAGTCAGGTACAAGATTAATTAGAACAAACTCCCAGTCGTTAACCTATATATGAAGGAGCATAATTGCTCCTAACAGATACACATTATAGAGTCTGAGCTCCAAACACGCAGAAGCTAGCCTTAATAAGGAGAAGCACCACTTGTTACATTCTCTCTTACACTAGTAAGCAACTGGGAGACTCCACTTAATCTTGTTCATGTCCGGCTCCGGGGTTAAATGGTTAGCGTACTGGCCTTTGGTCGCAGGAGTCCCGGGTTCGATTCCCGGAAGGTCGGGAATTTTAACCATAATTGGTTAATTTCCCTGGCCCGGGTCTGTGTATGTGTGCCGACTTCATCATCATTCCATCCTCATCAGGACGCGCAAATCACCTAGCGCGTCAAATCAGGAGACCTGCACCAGGCTCTCAGGGGGCAACACGCCATTAAGAAGTCTTGTTAATATACAAGTTGCCCCATAGTAAGCCCATTAATTACAAAAGTACGGACAGGTGGAATGCTGTTCCACAAGGGAACCTAAATGTAGACACGGTTACCCGCAAAACCACAATAAATGTACAGCGGCATATTGTCCATCCTACGAGTACTTGGTCTAAAGAAAGAAAAGGGAAAACGTTAACAGCAAAAGTAGGCCATTAGCAAAAGGAAAGGACGTGAAAAACCAGCACTCCTTAAAAGATCATTCGGGAAAGACAAGAACCTAAGACATAGAGGCTAATCCCATCCTGAAAGGGGAGACTAAAAGGAGAAAGTTTAAAGGCCAAGACAATTTTCCAAAATTTAGATGTAAAAACCTTTAGTCACCAAGCTCAAAAGTAGAAGGTTTGAGTTCCGAGGGTCACCACCCATGCTTTCTTTCCAAATAAGAAATATAAATTTAGTCCGAGGTTTGTACAGAAGGTCCTAAATTTCAGCGAAAAGTGAAAATATTACATACTATAATTTAAAGAAAACCGCTGAAATCTTCCCCTCAGAACACACGCCGGCACAATCACATATTCAGCTAAACTCTACCATTACTTATCAGCGCTGGATATTCTTCAAGCCGACCACCCTCTGCCTCCTGCACCCTACCCTATCTAACTTTGTTGCGTTTTGGTAACTTTTTTAGTGATAATTTTAGTGCATGTACCTAAACAGTACAGTATTGGCACGCGAGGCGACGTGACTAATCAATGACGCTTGACACCAAACTTAAGGTATTAATTGGTAGAAACTAGTATCTAATTTTGGCATGAAACACCAGACCATAGCACCTAAGTCGATGAGGTGAGTAAACTCCATAATATAAAAAGGAGAGTCAACCTCCTTATTGGAAATCACAAAACACGAACTTTGTAGCGATAACAGAGCAAGGAAGCAGTGCTGGAAAAAAGGAGAGAAATCCGTGGTATGTACAAAGTGATTTACAAAGTACAAAAATATTGAAGAGGAACAGAAAAATTTCAAGAAACGTATTCTAACAAATATATTTTGTTTTCATAGTGAGTGATAACAAGAGAGTTACAATAAAAATTTTTGAAGTAAAGACCAATTTCAAAAAGTATAGATTATATTAATTTGACACCAAGAAGGAACACATCACAATGAAGTTTTAGAATACAATGACTAGATACAGAAGAATTAAATTCTAACAATTTAGAACCAAGAAATAAGACATTTGTTTAGATACAATAACTAATTCCAAAAGGGTTAGAATTTAACAATTTGATATACAAGATTTGAGATCAAAGACCACAATAGGATCACACATCCAGGGTGTTTAATAAACGTTTCACCAACAACACGTATAATTGAAAGAGAGATTGTCACGAAGAAAGGAACGGGAAAAGGAGGAAGAAGGAGAAAGGACATTGAATCCTTCATGAATGTAATTATAGGCTATAAAAATAAGGAAAGCACCTGAACGCGGTGTTTTGCTCTAGGCGAACCACATCTTGACGTACATTCCAGAATAACTGTGTTAACTTTAAAGAAATAGACAGTTTAAGTTCTCACTTTTAAAAGACGAACACAAGCCACCAAAAGGCAGCAAGATAGAAAGTTATCGATACAGCCTAAAGGGCAAGCAGGAACGTTATAGTTCCTGCGTGTAAGTGAAAAATGAATTAGCTCACCCAGTCCTCATGCTTGATGGATTTTTCCAGATTGACGGAAAAATAATAAAGTCCATGCAAGGAACACGCACTAAATTTGGAGCTCCCTCCAATCCAAACCACAGTCGAAGCCAGACTGATTTCACCTGGAAAAGTTGGCCCATTTATAGGAAGACACCAGAACCGTCCTCGAAGAGGAAGGAAGCATCGAGAAAGTTTGATGACATCACAGATGACGTAGCGCAAAAACAGCAGGAAAGACAGGCTGCTCAGTGTGTACCGAGAGCATGATGATGGCGCAGCAAGAGACAGGCGAGGAGGTAGCGAAAATATACGTAGTAGCAGGAACAAGAGATGACGGTGGATGGAGCAGATAAAAAGGTACAACACAATATTGCAGATTGTTATAGATTAGGAGGAGCACGTTACAACTTCAGTCAAGTCGCAGTCCCAATCACCGGAGCAATCAAACTAAACGGCCCGAAAGGGCTCACCTGATATAGCTGTGCAGGGAAAAGTTCTGGATTATATTGGAATATAGAGCGCTGATAGGCTAAATTTCCATACACTCCCCTGGATATTGATTGGTTAGAGAACTGAGTTACAGGCACGTGATAGGCGGATTATATTAGAGGAGGAACTAGGTGAGCTATTGACAACTTCGGCACCATAAAAAACAATAACCAGTAAAAATGTTTACCAACTACGACAAATTAAATTCCTTCGTAAATTTATTTGGTTGTAGCCCACGGGGGGCCGCTAGGAAATAGATGCCAGAGCCATCTAACCATCGGAGAAGAAAACTTTAGTCTTAAAAGTTCTCAATTAGTGTCAGAGATGGCCATAGTGGAGAAGGGGCACAGATTAAGCAGCCAGAGAAAGTGTACCCCTGGTACAAATAACAAGCAACAACTTAAGATCAATATATACGTGGTTTATATAAATTTCTACGGTGGGAATGGCATTAAATAATTAACTCTTCTATATATATCTTTTACTTTATTTTTTTGAATTCGCTTCACGTCACACCGACATAGATAGGTCTAATGGCGATGCTGGTACAGGAAAGGGCTAGGTGTGGGAAGGAAGTGGCCGTGGCCTTAATAAGGTACTCTCCCAGCAATTGCCTAATGTCAAAGTTCGGCTCGTTGGCTGAACGGTCAGCGTACTGGCCTTCGGTTCAGAGGGTCCCGGGTTCGATTCCCGGCCGGGTCGGGGATTTTAACCTTAATTGGTTAATTCCACTGGCACGGGGGCTGGGTGTATGTGTTGTCTTCATCATCATTTCATCCTCATCATGACGCGCAGGACGCCTACGGCCGTCAAAAAGAAAGACCTGCACCTGGCGAGCCGAACCCGTTCTGGGATATCCTGGCACTAAAAGCCATACGGCATTTCATTCCTGATGTCAAAGTTGGAAACCACGGAAAAAAACATATTCAGGGCTACCGACAGTGGGGTTCGAACGCACTGTCTCCCGAATGCAAGCTCACAGCTGCGTGATCCTAACTGCGCTGCCAACTGGCTCAGTCCTCTATATTTTAATCAGAATAGGACAGTCCTGACCTTTGGAAGAACTGAAGTAACGGCAAAGATATGGGAGCGATCACCAAGGACGTAGACGTGAATATCTTCCTAGGCCTCTTAAGTCTAGTACCTTTGGGGTTCATAGAACAAGAGTTGATCAAGAGAGGTCCGACATGAAATACAAATATGAAGATACTGGCATAGATAACTAGGAACACTATCCCTCAGCTCGGATCTCCACATTTCCCAATCCAACCTCACAAGTTGAGCCCGTTGGAAATCACCCCATTTGGTTGCGTATTACGACAGGCAAGTGATGTCGTGAGTTTATTCTGCGCCCCTACCTACAGCAGATTGTATTTCTTTGCCGAAATGTGTTGTACTTTGTATTCTCCGAAACTACCTGCTGATAGTGATACTGATACTCGTGAGAAGTTACCGACGTGTTTACAGAAGTGATTTCGTTCAGACGACCTCAGTAGAGCATTCGATTAGTCTTCGTCCTTCTGTTTCCACAAGAAAGTGTATTCGGTCCTGGCTGAGATCGTTCACATTTGAGGGCGTTTATATGCGACAGTTCTGCACCGCAGGCTTCCGGTTCATTAAGGAATCTGGCGGGACAAACATTTCACACCCTCTCATAGCGTTAAATCTGTTAGCAATGTAAGTGATTATGTACAAAAAACATTATATTTACAAAGTTTTTCGACAGGAGTGGTAATTACATATTTGCCTTCTGTGCGGACGACTGTGGGTACAAATTTCGGTACAGCCAACACAGTCGTGCCTTCATTTTCCTATCATGTTATAGAACAGATTTTCAGCAAATGTAACTGATAGTCTTGAATCATTGTTATATTCCAAAACGCTTCTTTTAAAGCCTCATCACTGCAATCACTTTGGTATATTCACTTTTCCTGCTTGTCTTTGAATGTCTTTATATGTTCTATTTCCCTTATTTTCATTCACAACACTTTCCTATCAAAAATATTGCTGAGATGTTTATTGCGTACTATAACGTTTAAGGACAGTCCCTCGCCAATGAAGTGAAGCACCACACACACCAAGGCGAACGTGAATTATTGTTTTAGGAGGAAGTAAAACCGGGAAACCATCCATGAACTTGAATTTGAGCGTGAACGCGAATATAGATTACCAGATACGTGGATTTAAAAGGCGTGGGAAACAGAGAGAGCAGGCGATTCGCGCGGGCAGGTGAGGTGCGCGCTCAGGATACGCGATCAGGTGAACAGATCACGCATATTCACTCGGTTCGCAGACATTGGTTGGAACTGTAAACACTGAATGTTTTCTTTTTTCACTTGCCTTGGTATCATGATCACAGTAACTGCGGAACGTCTTATTATACAGTGTTGTTTATATAAACAGGGTGGTCTTCAGACCGACCCAATTTCTGTCTGGTAGCAGACAGGAAGATGCAACTTACGTTCCAAATATGCAAAAACTATAGGAGATTCGCTTACGTTCATCACGTGATGTGTAGACACAGCCGTACCCGTCGCTCCATGCTTCTGCAAATCACTACAACGTTTCCTCGCCTATTACATTGATTTCAGTCATGGTGTTGGTCTTCAAATCTTCAGTTGTTTTTGGTCCATTTCAATACATTTTATCCTTGATATAACCCCACAAAATAATCTGGTGTCGTTAAGTCTAGTGGTCTTGGCGACATAAAATGTTAGAGATTATCCTTTCTCAAAGAAGCTACTTATCCAAGCGTGACACAGTCGACTTGTGACAATCCGCGCACCGTCTTGCTGAAAATAACCCCGAGTTAGACAATGTCGTCAAATTGCTCGACAAATTGTAGGAAAATATCCTTGTACCAGTATGTGTTCATCGTATCCGGGAAGATTAATGGATCCACCATTGGGTTCGCCTAGATTTCCACCAAACCCCAAGCTTCCATGGGTGTAGGTGTCTTTCATGAATAACTTGTGGGTTATGTGTGGCCCAAATTTTGAGAATTCAAGTAAACCGTCAGATGACTTCAGGCGTCATCTGTGAACCACGTGATGTTCAGATATCCCGGTAGTTGTACAATAAAATCGAAGGACCTTGTGCAGTAACGGACCCGTTTTTCCTTGTCTGGCTCCTGCAACTCATGAGTGGTACCCATGTTGTGTGGCCACAGATTCTGCAGCATGTTTGCACTTTGACATATGGAATACGAATACCTCGATTGCTGAGAAAAATGACGTAACAATATCTTAGGAGACCGAAGTAAACGAGTCTGAAAAACTCCTGCCACGTATGCCAAACAAGATTTGCGATGGTTGCCGGACTTGCTCAACAAAACCCCGTTGTTTCCAACTTCCTCACAATATCCAGTATAGTGCCAAGATCGCACACGCCATATTTTCTCCTTTACACCTTTAGTGTGGCTAGGATGGACTTCGGAATCCGATAATGATTCACTATAACGCACGCTGAGGCAATGGGGACTGCATCTTGAACGGGTGCACGGAAAAACAAGGAGCAAGGCAGCAACATACAAAATTGAGGAAATAAGTGACATCTACACCAGCTACCTATCCTGGATCGGTCGAAACTGGCTAAAAAATGCCAGGAGCTGAATATGGGCGTCTTAGACTTACTCACAATATCCAGTATAGTGCCAAGATCGCACACGCCATATTTTCTACTTTACATCTTTAGTGTGGCTACGATGGACTTCGGAATCCGATAATGATTCACTATAACGCACGCTGAGGCAATGGGTACTGCATCTTGAACGGGTGCACGGAAAAACAAGTGTAAAAGACATGTCCCCAAAGCAGAGAGACAATAACGTACAGAAGAGAGCGAATAAGGTTCATAACATTAGCTTAGCAAGAAAAGATTGAGATATGGGCATAGATCAAGCGAAATGGAGAAACACAGGTGAGTTGAATACTCGCATACATAGTTCGTGAAGATATATCAATCGCAATCTAGTCGTCTGACTCATCAAACTGGATCTCATGAAATTTTACACTGTCGCAACAGAGGTATGATGAAAATTGATACAGTTATATTCAATCATTACCAGACAGTGGTAATTAAAACGTGATCGACAATATTTCTTTCCTAGGAACCAGATGTCATAAAGAGGTGAAAGTAGCAGCTTTCACACAAGAAAATATTATCACGGCTCCCCAGATAAAGTCAGGACTTTTATAAAAGGAAACATGGCTCCCAACAGTCTCCATAGAGACTGCATCCGCAGAAATCGAAAACGCCAGTGAAGCAATGCTGGCAGAAAAGGAAACAAATATGGAACACAAAGAGGTTAAAATGGAGTTGCCATAGTTACGGAAACAAATAAACATGAATCAAATGAACAAGTAAAATGAGAGTAAAATCCCGAAATAAGCATGTAAATCGACTGAGCAAGCCGGAAACAATAGCGAGATAAAATAATAATAATGATAAAAGCAAACATCCATAACCATAAGATACTGAAAAATAACACAGGTCCGATAACAGTACTACACCCACACACACAATCAGAGACCGAATATGCGAAGCAGAATGAATAAATAATATAATATCAAGACACGTTATGACATGAATCGTAACAGCGTGACAAGAATCAGTCGATGGCTCATGAGCTTGATCTGAGAGCACAGATCAGATATCCAGGTCGCCACAAGTAGGCCTGGTTCACCCAGTCGACACCACAAGCAAAACTTACAAGCCGGATGACACGCATTCATACCACACATCAAGGGAACATGAATAGTACAGCATCAGCGTTAAACCATATCGCAGAACATGAGCTCAAAGCAGAATTTGAAGCCGAAGAGAAAAAAGTCTCCAGTCAAAAACTACAAACAAACTCATCACACACACGAAGCAATCGGATCAATGCTACCGTTCGCTCAACGTAGGAACGATAACATAATAAGCAGACAGGAAGAAAAAGGAATGACAGTGAAATAAGTCTGCAGGAAATAAATAAAAGAATAATACACAGAACAGGGATCTCTCAGTAATCAAAACCAGCATAACTATGGCAAGCCAAGGAAGTATGAATAGGATAAATAACTGGATATTGAAGAAATCAATTGCATTGCTTCTAAGCAATCATATTCATTGACTCATTGACTCTGAACTGAGAGAGCCATACAAGGTGAAGTATGAATATTTTTGATTTACCATTTATAAGAGATGAAAATCATCTCGTAGACCAACGTCTCCATATTTTTTAACCAAGCCGTAACTGTCCCCAGATCAGAGATCGCAAGAATCAAAGATAAGCTAGAAAGAAATGCTTTGGCAATGCTCTGATACATGAGGTGCCATCTGTCTAATCGGGATGAACTAGACGTTAAGTAAGGAATGCGATATCAGTAAAGTAAGATATGAAGTTAATGAAGTATGGCACACACCTAACAAAGTATAACTTGCTGATTGTTGGCAGATGATGATAAGAGCATTCAGATTTAGATTCAGATTCAGATTTAGAAAGCAATCGCATCTTCCTATCTGCTATCAGGTGGAAATGGTGTCATTCTGAATACCACCCGGTTTATATATAAAAAACCGATAGAACCAGTTAAAATGAAAGAAATACTTTACGACATGTGTATGGACAGATATGAGAACAAAAAAATTATCACTCTCGTTACATCGTTAATTTCTCGCCATCTTCCAAGACTAATGCAAGGTGAATGCATTCTTCTTCAAATGGAAAGACGTTCTTAACCTCGCTACGCTGAGCATAAGGCTCAATGAATAAAGACCTGGTCGCATGAACTGGTCGCTTTGATGTGCACTAACGAGTTGGCAGACGGTTCGCGTTCACTTCGGTGCGTGCGGTGCTTGAGGGAGGCATACGACCTGTCAAACGGCTTTGAATTGACAGCGCATCGCGCCTTCCTTTTGAAAGGCATAGTGCTGCAAATGATATGTTCTCCGGATGACAGTAATGACAATATACAATAATTTATGAAATAACAATTAAAATATACAATCAATTATAATAAATACGACGAGAATAATGCAAAAATACAAATCAATGGACGTGTGTTCCAGCTCACAACATCAGTTACAGTACATGCCGGAAGAGTTCGACATATTCTGTAAAGTTTCCTAACGAATATGACTTTTACCTGTAGTCCAAATTGTCAGCGGTAATTGGAGACGTCAGAAACCGGAGCATTTTGGATATAATTCCTTCCCCGAGGAAATTCTCTAAAATCGCTGTTGTATGAAGCGTTGTATGGGCCGTTTCGTTGTATTGCTGAAATATTTTAGTTCATCTTACTTTCACCTATCTGGGTAAATATTAGGTAGGCCTATGTTATGTATAATCAATCGATATTTGAATCGACGAAAACGTCAAACATGGTCTTACTACTCCATATTCGTGCTCTCGATATGGCCACTCATATAATAATTATATTAGGGCTGAATCACATTTCTCGAACTACATGAGGATTTTCGTACGACCAAATGAATGCATTCTAAATGTCCGATATATCAACTCCATATCAGTTGATGAACACTTGAAACCACGTACAATATACCTACTTCATTGCTTCTCGTGACCAGGAATACTACTGCACGGAACATATTAGGTAGGCCTATGTTATGTATAAGCAATTGATATTTGAATCGACGAAAACGTCAAACATGGTCTTACTACTCCATATTCGTGCTCTCGATATGGCCACTCATATAATAATTATATTAGGGCTGAATCACATTTCTCGAACCACATGAGGATTTTCGTACGACCAAATGAATGCATTCTAAATGTCCGATATATCAACTCCATATCAGTTGATGAACACTTGAAACCACGTACAATATACCTACTTCATTGCTTCTCGTGACGAGGAATACTACTGCACGGAACATATTAGGTAGGCCTATGTTATGTATAAGCAATTGATATTTGAATCGACGAAAACGTCAAACATGGTCTTACTACTCCATATTCGTGCTCTCGATATGGCCACTCATATAATAATTATATTAGGGCTGAATCACATTTCTCGAACCACATGAGGATTTTCGTACGACCAAATGAATGCATTCTAAATGTCCGATATATCAACTCCATATCAGTTGATGAACACTTGAAACCACGTACAATATACCTACTTCATTGCTTCTCGTGACGAGGAATACTACTGCACGGAACATATTAGGTAGGCCTATGTTATGTATAAGCAATTGATATTTGAATCGACGAAAACGTCAAACATGGTCATACTACTCCATATTCGTGCTCTCGATATGGCCACTCATATAATAATTATATTAGGGCTGAATCACATTTCTCGAACCACATGAGGATTTTCGTACGACCAAATGAATGCATTCTAAATGTCCGATATATCAACTCCATATCAGTTGATGAACACTTGAAACCACGTACAATATACCTACTTCATTGCTTCTCGTGACCAGGAATACTACTGCACGGAACATATTAGGTAGGCCTATGTTATGTATAAGCAATTGATATTTGAATCGACGAAAACGTCAAACATGGTCATAATACTCCATATTCGTGCTCTCGATATGGCCACTCATATAATAATTATATTAGGGCTGAATCACATTTCTCGAACTACATGAGGATTTTCGTACGACCAAATGAATGCATTCTAAATGTCCGATATATCAACTCCATATCAGTTGATGAACACTTGAAACCACGTACAATATACCTACTTCATTGCTTCTCGTGACCAGGAATACTACTGCACGGAACATATTAGGTAGGCCTATGTTATGTATAAGCAATTGATATTTGAATCGACGAAAACGTCAAACATGGTCATACTACTCCATATTCGTGCTCTCGATATGGCCACTCATATAATAATTATATTAGGGCTGAATCACATTTCTCGAACTACATGAGGATTTTCGTACGACCAAATGAATGCATTCTAAATGTCCGATATATCAACTCCATATCAGTTGATGAACACTTGAAACCACGTACAATATACCTACTTCATTGCTTCTCGTGACCAGCGGTCCATAATTCATGGACAAGTGCATATTACAGTAGACGTGAAATTGGAGATTTCTTACTACGATCTCATATGCTTTCCACAAAGGCACAGAGATTGTTGCTATAATTCATATATTGACTTACTGGGGCCTCCTTGAACTTGGCGAACGAAATAGAATTCGATGAGGAGATATCAATATTAATGGGGCGTATGGAAGAAAGAAAGTAGAATTGGCTGAGTCAGCAAAGATGATGCATCTGTATGTGATAGGAGTTAATGATGTCCGGGTTAGGGGTGATAACGAGGAAGAAAGGAGATTATAAGGTGTCACTGACGGGTTTTAAAAAAGGAAGAGTGGAGTGTGTGGTACGATTGTTCATCAGGAATACTACTGCACGGAACAGAGCTTCAATTGGGCACGTGATTGAGGGAATGGTGTAGACAGATTTATATTTTTGGAGCAAATAGGACGAGAATTATCTCAGTGTACTCTCCATGTGAGGGAGCAGATGAGGATGAAGTTGACAGGTTTTATGAAGCACTGAGTGACATCGTAGTAAGGGAATACAGCAAGGATAGGATAACTAATTTAATGCGAGAGTCGGAAATATAACTGAATGGTAGAAAAATGTTATGGGTAAATGTGGGGAAGATATCAGAGCTAATAGAAATGCGAAGCATTTATTGGACCACTGTGCTAAAATAGGATAGCAATTACGAATTCTTCAAGCAATTCAACGATAAGCATAGTAAAGTATGGGTACCAAATCCATAATAGACTATATCATAACCGACTTAGAATTCAGGAAGTCTGCTTGCAATGTGCGGGTATTCCAGTGCTTTTTTATGATGCAGACCGCTAACTGATTTGTAGTGAACTAAGCATCTTTAGGCCTAGGACAGAGAAATTGAAATCTGTCTGCAGACGAATAAGGGTAGAACATTTCTAGGATGAGTAAATTAGGCAGATATACATGGATATGATAAGTGAAAAGTTCAAAAAATAGACAGTCAGCAGGTTCAGGATATAGAAAGAGAATGGGTGTCATACAACGAGGATGTAGAAACAGCAAGGGAATGCCTAGGAAAACTGTGTGTAATGATGTGAAAAATCGAACACCTTGGTGGAATGTTGAAGCGAGTGCAGCTTGCAAACGCGAAAAGAAGGCGTATCAAAAATGGCTCAAAACAAGGACATATGCAGGCAGTGCATTCTACGTAGATTAGAAAAAGAAGAGGCAAGGAGAAATCGTGGGAAGATTTCGTCAATAATCTGGAAAGGCTAAGTCAAGCGGCAGGGAAACCTTTCTGGACAGTAGTGAAGATTCTTAGAAAGGGAGGGAAAAAGGAAATGAATAGTGTTTTGGGTCAATGAGGCAAAATCATAATTGATCCCAATGTATCACTAGATAGGCGGAAAGAATATTTTGAAATATTCTCAACGTAAAGGGAAATCATTCTGGTGACGTCACTTCACAATCGAGCTCATGGGGTGGGGGGGGGTTATAATTTAAGTGGAATTACGGTTGAGGAAGTGAAAAGAATAGTAAATAAACACAATGGTCATTAAGCTGCAGTAATAGATGAAAGTATATATAAAATGGTGAAATACTGTTGGAAGGCAGGGATGGCTTCATAGAGTAATAAGATTAGCAAGGAATATCGGCGAGCTACCTGCTGATTGGAAGAAAGCAGCAATTGCACCTATCTATAAGGAAGGGAACAGGAAGGATTGCAACAACTATCGAGATATTTCATTGATCAGCATACCAGGCAAGTTGTTCACTGGCATCTTTTTTTTTTTTTTTTTTGGCTAGTTGTTTTACGTCGCACCGACACAGATAGGTCTTACGGCGATGACGGGACAGGAAAGGGCTAGGAGTGGGAAGGAAGCGGCCGTGGCCTTAATTAGGGTACAGCCTCGTGTGAAAATGGGAAACCACGGAAAACCATTTTCAGGGCTGCCGACAGTGGGGTTCGAACCTACTATCTCCCGAATACTGGATACTGGCCACACTTAAGCGACTGCAGCTATCGAGCTCGGTCACTGGCATCATGGAAGGGATCATGGTTGAAAGTACGTTGGATGAAAACCAGTGTGGTTTCAGACTGCAGACGAGCCATCACGATCACATTTTCATTATGCACCAGGAAACTTAAAAATGCTACGAGAAAAGGCAGCAATATTCTTGTTTTGTAGATCTAGAGAAGGTATATTGTGGAGTACCGGGGGAAAAGATGTTCACCGTACTGGAGAACTATGGAATTAAGGGTAGATTATTGAAATAAATCAAAGGCGTTTATGTTTATAAATGGGCTGCAGGAGCCTCCCTGACTCAGGCGGCAGCGCGCCGGCCTCTCTCCCCTGGGTTCCGTGGTTCAAATTCCGGTCACTCCCTGTGAGATTTGTACTAGACAAAGCGGAGGAGGTAAAGGGTTTTCCCCCGGTACCCCAGTTTCCCTGCCATCTTTCATTCCAGCAACACTCTCCAATATAATTTCATTTCATCTGTCAGGGGAGTGCGACAGGTTTCGGCAGCGGTCACAATGCCAATCCTCGACGCTAGATGGGAACTTCATTCCTTTCCAGACCCGCTCGAATGACTGGAAAAAATGAAATGGCGTATGCCTTTTAGTGCCGGAAGTGCCCAAGGACAAGTTCGGCTCGCCAGATGGAGGTCTTTTGATTTGACTCCCGTAGGCAATCTGCGCGTCGTGATGAGGATGAAAAATGAAGATGAAGACGACACATACACCCAGCCCCGTGCCCAGCGGAATTAACCAATAACGGTTAAAATTCCCGACCCAGCCTGGAATCGAACCCGCGAGCCCTGTGACCAAAGGACACCACGCTAACCATTTAGCCATGGAGCCGGACGAATGATTGGAAATAAGCTGGAAATCTTCATTTTCAATTGGGTTGCAGTGAGAACTGATGGTAGAATGAGTTCATGGTTCAAGGTACTTTCAGGGGTTATACATTTTATTCACTTTTGTCTTTCATAGTTTACATGAACCACCTACTGAAAGGTTTAAAAAAGGCAGGGAAGTCTTCAGTTATATTGAAATATAGTAAGCACTTTGGCCTATGCCAATGACTTGGTCTAAAAGGCAGTTTGTGCTGAAAGCCTGCAGTCTATTATCTTGTAACTAGTAAGTATGTGTAATGAGAACGATACGACTAAGACTAAAGTGATGTCAGTAGGTAAGAAAGCTAAGAGAATTGAATGTCAGGTTGTAAATTCAAATCTGGAACATTTAGATAATTTCAAGTGTTTAAGATGTGTATTCTCCCAGGATGGTATTATTGTAAGTGAGATTGAATCAAGGTGCAGTAAAGCTAATGCAGTGAGTTCACAATTACGATCAACATTATTCTGTAAGATGGAAGTCAGCTCCCTGAGAAAATCTTTACACCGGTCGGTTTTCAGACCAACTTTGCTTTACATTCTTTTTTATTACGAGTTGCTTTACCTTTCACCGACACACATAGGTCTTATCGCGACGATGGGACAGGAAGGGGCTAGGAGTGGTAAGGAAGCGGTCGTGGCCTTTATTAAGGTACAGCCCCAGCATTTGCCTCGTGTGAAAATGGGAAACCACGGAAAACCATCTCCAGGGCTGCCGACAGTGGGATTCGAACCCACTATCTCCCGAATATTGGATACTGGCCGCACTTAAGCCACTGCAGCTATCGAGCTCGGTACTTTGCTTTACAGGCGTGAAAGCTGGGTGTATTCACAGTTCTGTATTCTGTTTATATTTAGAAGTATCAGACATGAAAGTAGCGAAAATTATCGCTAGTACAAACAGGAGGAAACAATGGAATGGGCGTACTCGGAATGAGGAGATAAAGACCGCTAGCAATGAACTCGACTGAAGAAGTTGTACTCGTAAACCGGCTTTGGTGATATACCATATGTAAACTTCAACCACTAAGTGCAGATAACCGTTTATCACAACAGAGCACGTCTCCAGGAATAATCAATAACACCATATGGAGAAAAGGCTAAAGAATTTTCCATGCCTACTATTTTAGTCCCGAAATAGCTTGTTATCCTTTGTAACCCTTTATTTTAGAATAAATAACAGAAAAATCCGAAAGCTATCTCCATGTTTATGCACCTTTAAGTATGTATCCGTTGTTCCGGGATACGATCCTACAACCTTGTAGTCAGTAAGTGAGACCTTAAGTACCTACACCTGTTGAATATCGTCAGATAACGCAGCTAGCTCACAGTTCTGTATTCTGTAATTTTATTCATAAATTGGAAGTAACAGACAAAAGGGAAGCGAGAATATTTTCCGGTAGAAAGAGGTGTGAACAATGCCATGAGGATATTCGGAATGAGGAGAGCAATGCTAAGTTTTGAAGCTGTACTCATAGACTGACTTCTGTAATGGTGTATTGGGATGTAAATGGAGGAGGATATGTTACGTGCGAGAAGAGCGGACTCCACCGTGGTAGGTAAGAGATGTGGAGAAGGACCAAAACAATGATAGTTAAGACTCGACTTTTAATTAATCAAGGCCGGGCTGAGTGGCTCAGACGGTTGAGGCGCTGGCCTTCTGACCCCAACTTCGCAGGTTCGATCCTGGCTCAGTCCGTTTTTATTTGAAGGTGCTCAAATATGTCAGCCTCGTGTCGGTAGATTTACTGGCATGTAAAAGACGAAATTCCGGCACCTAGGCGTCTCCGAAAACCGTGAAAGTAGTTAGTGGGACGTAAAGCAAGTAGCATGATTATTTAATTGTTTAATGATGTGTGGATCTAACGAGGCCACACAGATAGTTGAGAATACAGGGTTCTGGAGGCCGTCAGTTAATTTCTATATACGTGCATGATGGACCCTGAAAGGCATAACAGTCAATAATATAGATTTATTATTATTATTATTATTATTATTATTATTATTATTATTATTATTATTATTAAGTCTGGAATACGTTCGAGGTAGTTTCCTGGATATTGAAGTTGTAAAACCAGGTCACGTTTCAAACCAGAGAGAAGTTGTCCCTGTGTTATCGACCTTCCCCCTTTCCCAAGTTATGCCCCCCTCCCCACCTCTGCCGCTGAACGCGTTTTAACCAGCCCAGTCCTGAGGGCAATGAACAATTTAGGCAGATGAAAATTTCCTTTCCGTTATTGGGAAGGCTTGTGACATCTTGAGCCTTATAAGATAACAAATTCAATTTTCCACGAGCCACTTTGTGTGACACTTCCGTCAGGCTTTCTCTGACAGTTAAATTAACATATCAGATTGTCAAGAGGTTGATACGTTTGCTCTTGATTTCAGATGGCAGAAGGAGCCTGTTATAATAGTATTACTCACGTAGTGATGTATTCTGTTCTATTAATGCCAAAATATAAATGTCAAACATTTATAAGGTTACCTAGTGAAGAAATCAAGTGATAGACATATGAGATTTTGGGCTTTTACCGTGTCAAGAAAACGGGGTGAAATACTTTACGTTCCGCAGAGAACTTCGCTCCAGAAGAAAAACCTCAACTGTTCATGAGGAAGACTTCTATATATATAAAATAAGAGTTTTGTCTGTACATTGTTCAGAATTTAAAAAAATGGTATTTTTGTATCGGTCATGTCCACAGTAACAAGGAAATGCAATTGTTATGCTTCCGTAATTTCTATCTGTCTTCTGTATGTACACACATCTCGAGAAAACGGTTGAAGAGAATTTAATGAAAATCGGCATGTAAAGTCGGGGGATGAGCCACTACAGTCTAGGCTATAAATCATTTTATTTACGCTGAGTGATATGGTAGTTTATGGTAAGGCCTAAAATTTAATTCTCAAATATTTACATTATTAGTGGTCCTATCGATAAATACTACATAACTAAAGTTATATAGTATTACATTTCCGATCATTTATGTCATACATTTTACCGTATCGGCTATGCTAACACAGATATTCATGAATTTGTATTTTTATTGCTAAGTCCATATCAACGCCGAGTCGCGAGAAAATGGGTAAACAGAATTGAATGAAAATCGGTATATACAGTCGGGGAATAAGAAACAACAGTCCAAGCTATAAACAAATTTATTAACCCTGGATGAAATTGTAGTTTAGGGGACCTATGTTATTGGTCCTATCGAAAAGTACTGTATAACAAAAATTATAGAGAATATATATTCGGATCATTTATGTTTTATTCAGTTTTGCCGTACCGAGGATGATAAGAGTGGTATTGGAGAGTCGGAAGAAAACTAAATATGAAGGCCTACAATATCGGAAGCGCATACCATTGATCAACATTAACATTACATTTACCACGATTAGTTGTGATGCTCTTTGCCTTTTATGCTGCCACTCAACTCCGATAGACAGAATTACTGCTGCGTACCGAGTATAACAGCCTGACTGAATATTGGTGGGAAATACTATAGCTGGGGAGTTAGAAATCTTCCTTCTTTAGCATGTCATTCCTCTGATTCATACATTTTCTGATACTGCTGGTACGTTACACACTGGTTCATCATAGTATTCCAGATATTCGATCCCTACTCTGACGCGTTGTTTTGAGTGAGCAGTGTGCAAACTTAAGACAGAGGCTCACTTAGCAGTAGTAGTAGTAGTAGTAGTAGTCTGGTCTAGAATTTCAATTTACGCCTGTTCCAAATTATAGCATCACAATTCACTAAATAACTCAAAATTCTACCCTGAAAAGAGCCGTTACTTAAGAAAAGCTTTATAATCTTCACTTTTCTTAAATTATGCATTTATTTTATTCCAAATTAGCAGTGATGAGGGGGTTTCTCCTCTGGCTCGGAGGAAAGATTTGTCTCCAAGTCAGATAGATTTTTCCGCCACCAGTGTAGTGAATTGAGATTTTCCGACTAATCAGGTACTCCTAGGAAACATATTAGTAAAAGGGCAGGTGTCCTGGGTTCGATTTCGGGCAGGGTCGGGAATTTTAACCATCATTGGTTAATTTTGCTGGCACGGGGCTGGGTGTATGTCATCTTCATCATCATTTCATCCTCATCACGACGCGCAGTTCGCCAACGGGAGTCAAATCAAAAGACCTGCACCTGGCAAGCCGAACTTGTCCTCGGACGCTCTCGGCACTAAAACCCATACGCCATTTCATTCCAGGTCTGGAACTGTGGACTGTTAGATCGGCAGCGTAGTATTGTTGGTCAAAAGTGAGAAAATGTGTGGTTTTTCATTTGATCGAGTATTTCATGTAAAAGCATTGCTTTTTATGGTGCCATTCTCACTGACGTCATTGTAATGACCTATGTTCATTTCTGTTGGGAAAACCACTAAGACAGTCTTTCTGAGTATGTAAAAAGACAGGTGGAGAGGGAGTGTGTCATTATAATGAAAACTCCCCAAGCTGATGGTGACTGATGGTTGGGAAGCGGACGTACCATTAACTTGAATATTCCCTAACCCAGTCTTTATATGAGGAAAGACGATTGGTGACTTACCCGTCGCGTTCCTAGGGTAGCGTTAAGAGCTATGCAATTTAATAGAATCTTACTCACAACGTGTACACTACCTAACCTAGAATTCTGTATACAGTGTAGAATTCCGTAGCGAAGCAGGGGTACATCAGCTAGCCTTCAATAAAATGAAGGTTTGAATTTAAGAATGCTACGGTTAGTCTGTAGTACGTGGTAAGCTCATTCATCACTAGATGGCTTGCTAAACGGTAACGCATGCTCTAACATTCCAAGAGGGAGCTGACGACACCATCGAAGCTCTAATTAAGATGTTTCTTGTTACACCGTATGTGCGTAGCGAAGTAACGGCATGGTCATCAGACGAATCAGGGACGAAGGTGGTAGAAGAAATAAATAAAGATAATGTAATAATGTGTAACGAAAAACTCACAGGGTAGAAGGATAGAACAGAGCTAGATAATGAAAAGGAAATGTGTAGAAAAAAAAACAGAGGATAAGGAGTGTGAGCTGCTCTGTCGGGGGGATACGATGGACAGAAGTACCGTACCTGATTTTTCTGCTACTATATTAAATGACGACTTACGTAGTCATCACCTGCTTTTTTGTTTTTGCTAGTGGCTTTAAGTCGCACCGACACAGATAGATCTTATGGTGACGATGGGATAGGAAAGCCCTAGGAGTGGGAAGGAAGTGGCCGTGGTCTTAATTAAGGTACAGGCCCGGCATTTGCCGGGTGTGAAAATGGGAAACCACGGAAAACCATCTTCAAGGCTGCCAACAGTGGGGTTCGAACCCACTATTTCCCGAATACTGGATACTGGTCGCACCTAAGCGACCGCAGCTATCGATCTCGGTAGTCAAAACCTGTTGTTTGATTCAACATGACCAGACGATTGCCTACGATTTACTTTCAGTTCTGGAGAGTTCGGTTGTGTTCTAGTGGGCACACAGTGATAGCACCTACATTCAACGGACTGAGAACCAGCATTTCTCAAGTACCTTGTATAGAATATACAGGTTGAGGTCGGGAGAGCTGAAGCCCAGAGAGCAACCATGCAAACAATAGCATTTTGTTACTACCAGTTCCAAGATGTTCATCATCTGGGGATGTCACGAATTAAACGTAGTTATCATTGTCAAGCTTAAGACCTTTTCATGTTATTGCCGAGTTCTTCCTGAATTATAGGTGTATAATAAATTGTTTTTAATTACAAATATATGTTATATTTACAGCTTATTCATGTCAGCAAATTGACACCCGTTTACGGTATTCTTGTATTCTAACAAAAAGAATATGCATGCTTCAACTCGCTAATATTTGCCTTATTTAGCTGAGCTAAAAGTAGGAGAGATCGCTAGTGTCTAGTGTTAACCGATAGGTATAAGTAACCCTGTTGTCCGATTTTGATCCCCTCCTCTCAGATAACCAACCGACTGGGAAAAGACTAACATTCTCACTGATAATACGTGGTACTGAAACGTATGGCGTTCGCCGGTAATATTACTCTCTGTAAAAATATTTCCAAGGCTCATACATAGGTATTTCCTTAATCATTGGCTGTTTCCATCGCGAGGGTTAGTTCTCTATCACTTTATTTGTAACTTCCTCTGCTAAACAGTTTGGTCTGAACGTGATTCTATGTGTCACGATACGTTTGATTATTGTGTTTGTATAAGTTGGTTTTCTTCCGCTCTTAATTCGGCTTATTTTTCAGCGTTTGTTCCGGAATCTACGGCTCAGATCTGAATAATGTCCTTTCCCCCATAGCACGGACTGAAAACCACAGTCATTCCAACATAATGAGTCTTCGGGTTGTGGCAAGTTGGAAAACTAAAACGATGAGATCATAATAATTTTAGAATGTAAACCTCGAAATAATTTAGATTTTCCTGATTATATCTGTACATCATTGAAAAGGAATATTCTTGAAACACGATTATGATGCCCACTATGTAATAAATAGTTCATTTTCACATGCTTCCCTTGAATCAATTTATGTGAAACAAATGATAGAAAAGTCGATATTCACTAATGTGTAGACAACGTAATTGCCTACTTTGGTAGCCTTTCTATAACGAAAATGATATCTTGTTTCTAATCCCGTGCTTCAAGGAATTCCTAAAAAAAATCATTAGTCCCTATCATTTGACTGTTTGGTATATTAGATACGTATATATCGCAAACTACAAATTGCACAATTGAAGTGTTTACCAGTATATAAATGCACCACTTGTCTAAAATTGTAGCAAGGATTTTCTGTATACCTGAGTTAGTCGCAATTTTGTAATACAGTACAAACCCGAAAACTAGACCCAATGTAGACTGAGAGGATGTCAAGTTTCCGAAATGTTGAGTTATACGGAACTGCAGATTACTCTAATGAAAGTTCTAGGACAGTGCAGGATACAGAACAGTACAATATATCCTAAAGTAACGATTTAAAATTTTAAAAGGAAATTTACATACAAAACTGAAGAAATGACTACTTTTCTGTAGGAAAATTAGTCGTGAAGCTTAACTTTCCCTCACGCTCCACTTCTTGCAGTTTCGTCACGTAGGTTATGGGGATGCAGATGCACCTTGGTCCTCCGTGTATTTCAGTGGCCTGTAATCTGTCACTGTGAGTCATGTTTTCAACTTTTCCATCGTCTTCCATCTCCTCGTCTTCTAATTCGTCTTTATTTTTACCTTCATTCTCTTTCACTAGTAACGGGATGACTGGCTCAGACGGTTGAACTTGGCAGGTTCGATCCTGGCTCAGTCCTTTAGTATTTGAAGGTGCTCAAATACGTCAGCCTCCTGTCCATAGATTTACTGGCACGTAAAGGAACTCCTGCGGGACTAAATTCTGGCACCTCGCCGTCTCCGAAAACCGTGATAGTAGTTACTTGGAAGTAAAGAGCAATAACATTAAATTATTATTCTTTCACTAGAGCAACTAGAGCAACTATTTCACTATCTAAAAGTTCGCAAGTTACATCCTAACCTATCCATTCTCCAACATCACTACCAGTAATATTTTCACAGTCTGGGATCTTCTTCAGTAGTCCACCATTTCACAATTTCCTGTCCTTTCCCGTCATTATTACAGGTAAAATAGTCCAGTACCGTTATTTTAATATCGGTATATAAAAGTCAAATTACAGGTAAAAACTGCGGGCAGAAGTAATCGTAAATAAATACTTTATCGGCGATTGAATCTATACATTAGTATCTAAATCTCGAAGAGAGAGATTCCAGATCAAAGGTTCGCGACCATAGATGTACAGAGCCGAGTCAAAAACAAAACAAAAAGATTTTTCATATCAACTAAAATAAAAGTTCGTAATTATCGTCCTCCTCATCGTTCCAACGTACAAGGTGATATACTAGAAAATGTCTTATTAATCAGGACCAACGCACAGTAAGTGTTGTTGTCTGGTTAACATTGCATTTCAGAACACATCCACATGACATTCAGCCGTGCCTTGCCGATTTGATAGTGAAGGCACACGAAAGCAAATTATAAAGGAGGCACCATGGCCTTTTCCCTTGCTTGTGCGGATGGAATCGTCGTGAACTCGTCTGTATGCATGTTGCTGAAATACACCTCAATTACTCCCATGATTGCCCTAAAAATAAATTATTCCGTATAAGGCTCGCATTTTTATTATTATACTCTCAGCAGTTATTCATCCTAGATACAGCAGATCATAGATTCGCCCAAAAGCACTGAACCAATAGATAAACGCAGGAATGTTGAAATTATTAAGTATAGTTCTCACATGTTTTCTGTAAGTCTGCGATGTTCAGGAATTCAAGTATTATTATTATTATTATTATTATTATTATTATTATTATTATTATTATTATTATTATTATTATTATTATTATTATTATTATTATTATTATTATTATTATTATTATTATTATAGAAATTTGGCTCACACAAGAAGAGGTAGGAAGGAAAAGGGCAAAGGCTTTGGCTCTTAGTCGCAGAATGCAACGATGGCAAACAAGATGGGAAGATCACTCTAGAGGGAAATGGACGAAAAGACTGATACCTTCTCTGGGCGTATGGATTGGCCGAAATCATGGTGAAGTGAACTACTATCTCACACAGTTCTTGACAGGTCATGGATACTTCCGAAAATTTCTTCATAGACTAGGGCTAGCAACTAGTCCGGTGTGCATATACAATGGTGATATCGATGACGTATTACATACTTTCTTTGTTTGTGTTCATTGGCTGCCACAAAGAAGATGCTTAGGAGTTATGCAGGTAGAATTGACGCCAGAAGGGATCGTATCAGTAATGGTACGAAGTCAAGAATCTTGGGACCAGGTGGCAGTCTACGTAGAAAATATTCTGCGTCAGAAGAAGAAGGACCTTGATGATTACGACAGATAGTAAAGCAGAAGAAGGAAGATGAAGCACAAGATGCATTAAGCACGATATCCGTCCTGAAGTAATGAGAGAGCGGTTTCCGGGGCGTAGATAAACGTCGTCGGAAAAGGTAGTGTGGTTTTTAGGGGGTAAGAATCTCCACACACTTGTTGAGTGCGGACCCTCACAAGCGTCTCATGAAAGATTTTCCACATTCCCTAGCAAAAAATTATTATTATTATTATTATTATTATTATTATTATTATTATTATTGCACAAACCTTCACAACACGCAGTCAGTTGTTTATTATGTATCTGGATGTGGATGTGTTTGATGTTCGCTGATATTCAAAGTACCGGTATACGGGATATGTTTTCTACCCATTTTAAATTGCTCACCACACATTGAGAGTAACGACTGCACAAGACATTGATTACCTCAATGAAATAATAAGCAGTCGGTCAGAACTTCTTTACCATGTACAATCATGGAAATAAATACTAATACACTGCAGTATAGAATGATACACGTTATTTTTGCCATTAAGAAAACAAAAATGCTCATTGCATTTGGGACACATACATATTTCATCCACAACTATACCTATGCAGATAGAAGAAACAGGCATTTACAAAACCTAATATAGAAAAATGCTGTTAGGTGCTCCTTTTCACTGCGAAATAGGTTTTCATACAGTAATTGAAAATACAACTTACAACAAAGCCACAACTAGTTTAATACAGTGTATGAATCCCTCTCCAATGCATAACTTCTCTTAACCTCTTTGGCACAGAATTTACCGATCTTTTTTGTACTCTGGATCAATACTTTGCCATTCTCGTAATAGGCATTCTTTCAAAGCTTTCTTACACTGAATTTCGTGTTTTTAACTCTTGCTCCAAGTTCACACCGCAGGTGCTCGATTAGGTTCAGCTCTGCTCTCTCGTTGTTGTTTGAGTCATCAGACCATAGAGTGGTTTGATGCAGATCTCCATGCCATCCTATCTTGTGCTAACCTTTTCATTTCTACGTAACTATTGCATCCTACATCTGCTCTAATCTGCTTGTCATATTCATACCTTGGTCTACCCCTACCGTTCTTACCACCTACACTTCCTTCAAAAACCAACTGAACTGGTCCTGGGTGTCTTATGATGTGTCCTATCATTCTGTCTCTTCTTCTCGTCAAATTTAGCCAAATCGATCTCCTCTCACCAATTCGATTTAGTATCCCTTCAATCGTGACTCGATCTATCCATCTCACCTTCAGCATTCTTCTGTAACACCACATTTCAAAAGCTTCTATTCTCTTTCTATCTCAGCTAGTTATCGTCCATGTTTCACTTCCATACATTGTCACGCTTCACACGAAAGTCTTCAAAAACATCTTTCTAATTCCTATATCAATGTTTGAAGCGAGCAAATTTCTTTTCTTAAGAAAGATCTTCTTTGCTTGTCCTAATCTGCATTTTATGTCCTCCTTACTTCTGCCATCGTTAGTTATTTTACTACCCAAGTAACAATATCCATCTACTTCTTTTAAGACTTCATTTCCTAATTTAATATTTCCTGGATCGCCTGCCTTCGTTCGACTGCACTCCATTACTTTTGTTTTGGACTTATTTATTTTCATCTTGTACTCCTTACCCAAGACTTCGTCCATACCATTCAGCAGCATCTCGAGATCTTCTGCAGTCTCAGATAGAATAACAATATCATCGGCAAATTTCAAGGTTTTGATTTCCTCTCCTTGGATTGTGATTCCCCTTCCAAATTCCTCTTTGATTTCCTTTACTGCTTATTCTATGTAAACATTGAAAAGTAGGGGGACAAACCGCAGCCTTGACTCACTCCTGCTTCTTTTTCAAAGCCCTCGTTTCTTATCACTGCAGACTGATTTTTATACAGATTGTAGATAATGCTTCGTTCTCGGTGTCTGGTCCCAATCACCTTCAGAATTTTAAACAGCTTGGTCCGATCAACATTATTGAATGCCTTTTCTAAATCCACGAATGCCATGAACGTGGGCTTGTCCTTCTTGATTAGATCCTCTAAGATCAGACGTAAAGTCAGTATTGCATCACGTATTCCTACATTTCTTCTGAAGCCAAATTGATCTTCCACCAACACAGCTTCAACTTGTTTTATCATTCTTCTGTAAATAACACGTGTTAAAATTTTGCAGGCAAGAGATAATAAACTAATGGTGCGGTAGTTTTCACACCTGTCAACACCGACTTTCTTGGGAATATGTATAACAACATTCTGCCGAAAATCGGATGGGAGTTCTCTTGTCTCATACATCTTACACACTAAATGGAATAGCCTTGCCATGTTGGTTTCTCCTAAGGCAGTCAGTAATTCAGAGGGAATGTCATCAATTCGAGGTGCCTTGTTCCTATTTAGGTCACTCGCAGCTCTGTTAAACTCTGACCTCAAAATTGGGTCTCCCATTTCATCAGCATCAACAGCCTCTTCTTTTTCCAGAACCAAGTTATCTACATCATTTCCTTGATACAACTATTGGATATGTTCCTGCCATCATTTTGCTTTGTCTTCTTTGCCTAGAAGTGGCTTTCCATCTGAGCTCTTAATATTCATACACCTAGATTTCCTTTCTCCAAAGGTTTCCTTGATTTTCCTGTATGCAGCATCTACCTTTCCTAGGACAATACAACCTTTGACATCCTTGCACTTCTCCTTGATCCATTCTTCCTTAGCTACCTTGCGCTTTCTACTCACATCACTCTTTAATCGCCTGTATTCTTTTCTGCCCTCTTCATTTCTAGCATTCTTGTATTTTTGTCGTTCATCAATCAGGTCTAGTATCTCCTGAGTTATCCACTGATTCTTTGTTGATCTTTCCTTCCTTCATAACATTTCTTCAGCAGCCCTACTGACTTCATTTTTTATGACTATACACTCTTCCTCTATTGTGTTTCCTTCAGCCTTTTCATTTAGTTCCCGTGCAACATGTTGCTTGAAACAATCCCTCACACTCTTTTCTTTCAAGTCGTCTAGATCCCATCTTTTTGCATTCTTTCCTTCCTTCAATTTCTTCAGCTTCAGATGGCATTTCATGACCAACAAGTTGTGGTCAGAGTCTACGTCTGCTCCTGGGAACGTTTTGCAATCCAAAACCTGGTTTCTGAATCTCTGCCTAATCAAAATTGAGTCTATTTGGTACCTTCCAGTTTCTCCAGGTCTCATCCACGTATATAGCCGTCGTTTGTGGTGTTTGAACCAAGTATTGGCAAGGACTAAATTATGATCAGTGCAGAATTCTACCAGACGACTTCCTCTTTCGTTCCTTTGTCCAAATCCGAATTCTCCTACTGCATTACCTTCTCTTCCTTGGCCTACCACTGCATTCTATTCTCCCATCACAATTAGATTCTCGTCACCTTTTACATATTGTATTCATATACTCTTTCGATTTCCTCATTATCCGCTTAGCTAGTAGGCATATAGACCTGCACTATTGTGGTGGGCATTGGTTTGGTGTCTATCTTGACGACAATAATTCTTTCACTATGCTGGTGGTAGTAGCTTACCTGTTGTCCTATTATCTTATTGATTATTAAACCAACTCCTGCATTTCCCCTGTTTGATTTTGTATTGTCTGGTATTTTGATAGTATGTAGAGTTGTACAGCAGCCATAGACGTACAATGCCCACTGTATGTTTCAAGTCATTATGTTGTTGAAAGTAATTATTTCTCGCAAGGCCCAAGGCATCAACACTCGGTTGTACGATCTCTTTGAGAATATTGAAATACACAAATCTGACCTTATTACCTTCAACACTAGTTTCCCAACACCGGAGAGAGTCATGCATTCCCATACCATGACTGCTTCACTGCGGCTTGAAGGTTTTGAGGGTCTAGATCAGTACTCGATCTCCTTCAGAATCGATGTGAAATTTATTTTATTTACTTTCATCCATAAATTATGCCGTATACCATCAATCGTTGCCTATGATACGTAGTCCTGTGCGAATCGCAATCTCCATATCTTTTTCTCTTTACTAATGTAGAGTCTCCATCTGGGACTCTGTAGCCCGAATGGTTCATAATGGTACGAAGTGCCGTTGGAGTGGTGTCCTTCCCGAAATGGCCATGCATACGTGAAGATAGTAAGACGCTACCAATTTAAGTAATTTCCGGATCATTATCAGAATAATTCCAGTCTCTCTTATCGTAAGCCTCTGTGGAAGAGCTCTTCTGTCACCGTTGACTGTTTTTCTGTCCTTATATCGCTTAATGATGGATTGCACGGTCGCTCGACTTCTTCTAATTATATTTGCAATTTCAGAATATAACTTGCATTGAAGAGTTTGGAAGACAAGAATGTTTCTTTCCTCTACGGTCGTTTCTTTCCTTTTGCAGCCCATTCTGCTGTTTCACAGGACGCATGGCTTGTCAGCTGATACTTCATGATACACCACACCCCTACACAAGTGTTCCTTACACTACGAGGTTGAACCAGCTGTTGTATTGGTTGCAGCTAGTCTTGGTTTGCTGTATAACCAATGATTTAGTTATATTACGCTACAACATGGTACCTATCAGCTTGTATGTGGTTTTTTAATTTACTATTAGAAACACGCACTTTGTTTTGCAGCACATGGTGTATGAATACTTATTTCTATGACTGTAAACGTGAATAATGAGTAGCCCTATCAGAAAAACTTAAGTGTTCAGGTTTCTTTAGTGGCTTTACTTCGCACCGACACAGATCTTATGGCGACGATGGGGTAGGAAAGGCCTAGGAGTTGGAAGGAAGCGGCCTTGGCCTTAATTAAGGTAAAGCCCCAGCATTTGCCTGGTGTGCAAATGGCAAACCACGGAAAACTACTTCAGGGCTGCCGACAGTGGGATTCGAACCCACTGTCTCCCGAGTGCAAGCTCACAGACGCGCGCTTTTAACCGCACGGCCAACTCGCCCGATTGTTCAGGTTTTACTCTTTCATCTTATATGGTAATTTAAGGGTGTATTCTGCCCGAAGTCAGGTCCGAACCTCCACAGAGGTGTGCCTGAACCGGAGTTAACGTACGGTAGGGTGGCCAGTTCCTTTCCGCTCCTCCATTCCCTTACCCCCCACCAACAGCGCGTGGCAACCCATCCACCACGCCCAATGTTGCTTAACTTCGGAGATCTCACTGGGTCCGGTGTTTCAACACAGCTACGGCCGTTGTCCATCTTATATGCGTTACCGATGTTATACCGGTATATCGTCGATGTACATCTGTTCCGGTACCGGTATGCACTTCCTATTACGACATAATACCGATACTAACGATGCACGTTTTACTATAGCGGTACTGGCAAGTACCGAAATACACTGACTGACAGAGCAAATGCAACACCAAGAAGGAGTGGTCAGAACTTTATGCCAATTGCAGGGTAGACTGACGTCACTGAGGTATGCTCATGATGTGAAATGCGCCGCTGTGCTGCGCACGTAGCGAACGATAAATGGGACACGGCGTTGGCGAATGGCCCACTTCGTACCGTGATTTCTCAGCCGACAGTCATTGTAGAACGTGTTGTCGTGTGCCACAGGACACGTGTATAGCTAAGAATGCCAGGCCGCCGTCAACGGAGGCATTTCCAGCAGACAGACGACTTTACGAGGGGTATGGTGATCGGGCTGAGAAGGGCAGGTTGGTCGCTTCGTCAAATCGCAGCCGATACCCATAGGGATGTGTCCACGGTGCAGCGCCTGTGGCGAAGATGGTTGGCGCAGGGACATGTGGCACGTGCGAGGGGTCCAGGCGCAGCCCGAGTGACGTCAGCACGCGAGGATCGGCGCATCCGCCGCCAAGCGGTGGCAGCCCCGCACGCCACGTCAACCGCCATTCTTCAGCATGTGCAAGACACCCTGGCTGTTCCAATATCGACCAGAACAATTTCCCGTCGATTGGTTGAAGGAGGCCTGCACTCCCGGCGTCCGCTCAGAAGACTACCATTGACTCCACAGCATAGACGTGCACGCCTGGCATGGTGCCGGGCAAGGCCCCACACCGCTGGCTGCGCAGAAGCGTGTGACTGGGGAAGATATGTCCATGCGCGTACCGCCATGTTGCGGACACTCCACAGCTCGCTGTGGACACCGTAGTATGGAATTCATGCATAAACTTACATTTCGCACATATGAAAACACCTGCCCTAGTAAATTAATGACAGACTATCATGTACATACGCAATAAATATACATAATATCAAGACTGCGGTAAAATTAAAAATACTTATGTATAAAAACTGAACACATTTTGCATTTTACTGAACAATCTAGACAAATCCTTTGGATAGCGTATAAGTGGCCCACATAAAAGAAAATTTAAAAATATGAAAACCTTTAGCAGACTGAATACGAAGACTGAAAAATACACCACAAAAAAATATGCATAACTCCTATTTGAAATTCAATCCCCGAAAACAGAAAAAAAGCAGTATATAGGCCTAGCGGTACTTAAACATAATCATGTCGCTCATTTTCATATAAGGGTCATGTTTGTAACTGATATGTTTGAACATTCGGAACAGATACATGTAATTGAAACCTAGGCTCTACACTTTAGCTTTATTGAGAATACGAAGGCATGTTCAAATGACAGCGGTCTACAACTTAAGTACGATTACATATCGCGAGAGAAAAATTGCCCGTCTCTCAGCAGACTGGAGAACACATTAGTTAAATATTTACAAACTCCTGTACCGATAACAATAATTTTCAGTATCAACAAAAAGAAACCTGTGAAATAAAATATCTCTATGAACGGTAGGCCTACATAGCTTATAATTCCTCTCTGATAAGTCATTACAGCAAATTTTACTCAAGTCTCTGCACACTTTGTTTAAAAAGCACATAACTGCGAAAATCTTTATAAAATATTAGATACATTTATCATTTTCTGAATATGAAATACCGGCTCCGCGGTGTAGGGGTAGCGTGCCTACCACTTACCCGGAGGAGCCGGGTTCAGTCCCCACCCAGGTTAGAGAATTTTACCTGGATCTTAGGGCTAGTTCGAGGTCCACTCAGCCTACGTGATTGCAATTGTGGAGCTATCTGCGGGTGAGATAGCGTCCCCGGTCTAGAAAGCCAAGAATAAGTCCGAGATGATTCGTCGTGCTGACCACATGACACCTCGTAATGTGCAGGCCTTCAGGCTGAGCAGCTCTCGCTTGGTAGGCCATGGCCTTTAGGTTTGGTTTGGTTTATATATGATATAACGCAATGGTATGAGTAGAACTTAAATGATCATTCCTGTGTGATTTGGATTTAGGAGAACTTAAGATATAAGTTACGACACCAATAAATCATTTTACAGATAACTGATGATAATTTGAAGCAATACCTTACCCTAATATTAAAAGGGTTTTATCAAGCTTTATCAGTCATATCTTACGGATTCTAGGCCCAAGTTTATCAAATTTGTAAAACCGGTACACCGTGTGTACGAAAAATATGTGTGCTTTTTCAGAAAAACTGTTTAGTTCTAAAAGGTTATCCCCGATGAATTGGAAAGAGGCGAAGAGGGAAAAGAAGAAGCCTAAAAATTCTAAATTTAATGTCCATACGTTGTCTGAATCAACCACCTTGTAACCTGTTTAGTTTTCTAATATGGTCATTGAAAGTCATTTTATAACAGTTCAATTTTTACTCACATGTGAAAAGAAATACCAGATCCCTTCTGACAGCGATCTGTTCAAATAAAGGTTGCACACGAATTCACCCTGGTGAATACGGTACCTTTCCATTCCACTCGTAAGGCCTAACTTACTTCCATTTAATATTCCCGAAAAATTTAACTAGCGTGTCGTACAAGTTCTCACATTCCTTGACGATATTAGACAATATAGTATCACTCCGTCACATATAATACCACAACAGATCCACTAACAGACATGATTCAAAACGAAAACATGCAAGGGACAGTAAACATTACCACGTGCTAACCATGCATTCGAAGCTGAAGCGCCCGCAACATGGCGATGCGCGAATGTGTTCAATATTCCTCATAGCATCAGCGCGCTCTGTGAGTCTAGATAAGTAATATTAAAGTCTTTGGTGCCGGGCTAGAGCGACTTGGATGAGGGAATGGCGGAACGTCGTGTTCTCCGATGAGTCACGCTTCTGTTCTGTCAGTGATAGTCACCGCAGACGAGTGTGGCGTCGGTGTGGAGAAAGGTCGAATCCGGCAGTAACTGTGGAGCGCCCTACCGCTAGACAACGCGGCATCATGGTTTGGGGCGCTATTGCGTATGATTCCACGTCACCTCTAGTGCGTATTCAAGGCACGTTAAATGCCCACCGCTACGTGCAGCATGTGCTGCGGCCGGTGGCACTCCCGTACCTTCAGGGGCTACCCAATGCTCTGTTTCAGCAGGATAATGCCAGCCCACACACCGCTCGCATCTCCCAACAGGCTCTACGAGGTGTACAGATGCTTCCGTGGCCAGCGTACTCTCCGGATCTCTCACCAATCGAACACGTGAGGGATCTCATTGGACGCCGTTTGCAAACTCTGCCCCAGCCTCGTACGGACGACCAACTGTGGCAAATGGTTGACAGAGAATGGAGAACCATCCCTCAGGACACCATCCGCACTCTTATTGACTCTGTACCTCGACGTGTTTCTGCGTGCATCGCCGCTCGCGGTGGTCCTACATCCTACTGAGTCGATGCCGTGCGCATTGTGTAACCTGCATATCGGTTTGAAATAAACATCAATTATTCGTCCGTGCCGTCTCTGTTTTTCCCCAACTTTCATCCCTTTCGAACCACTCCTCCTTATTGTTGCATTTGCTCTGTCAGTCAGTGTATTTCCTGTATGTTACTGATATTCTTTGCAGCAATACGGTCTCTGAGGACAGTATCCTCCATTGTCGCCATTTGAATAAACAGGAAAACCAATTTCAGGAGTCAGTCTACGCAGAAAATTTTGAACCCTTGAACTTACCGTTCCATCGTTGGTCGTCTGCCTCGGCTGCTTCGGTAGACCAATATCGTACTCTCGGTTCTTGTGGTCGTCGTGAGTTTTCGTCGGTCACTTTATTGACCAAACGGCAGGGTTTAGAGGAGAGAACAACTACTTCAAATGAGGAGAAAAATGTGTTTATTAAAATATTTATTCAATGCAAATCACGATAATTTGTTTATTAAATAGGCAATCAATGCCAGTTAAATTTTTCACAACATGTTATAACGCAGTCGCAATGCATAACGTGAGTGGTAAATATATTTTTAGATTGTTTATTATTTTCTTCCAAAGAATGAAAACGCAATGTAAAATTCGTGGACTGAAAAACTAGACAACGAATAGAAAACCTGAAAATCGGGCAACATTGATTCGAACGATAACTGAGAGTTAACCCGCACAATCCGTGGAAAATCTGACCTTCATCAAGTAGAATTCCCGATTCACATTTAATTTTATCCACCAGTTGACAATCCTTTCGGATATTGAAACATTCCCCGAATAAATCCTTAATAGAACCAAATCCACTATCAGTTGCTTTGGATAGGTTGCGAAATATTACTTGAAAGCATGGTGTTCATTTCAAGTTAACAGCAATTGTCACGATCAAAAATAAAATTCCACCATATATTGTCATCTCGCGACACCCTTAAGTTAAAGAGGAATCCCGAGGATGAAACATACATCGCCCCAAACAGATGTTCAGAAGGAACCAACAACACTTGATTCGATGGTATTTTACGTTACATCGTTATGACGGAAGAAAACTGCGAAATGCAGGAAAGCATTAATTCATTCTGCTTTTAGAAGAACCGCCAAACACTAAAGTTAAGGAAAAGTGACAAATCACTTGAAAATGTTCTTACTAAACCAACTTTCAGGTTATGAAACTGTTACGTCCTTAAATTCGTTAAAATACCAGTCTACAATGTAAAATATATAACAGGAAGTTTTCCAATTTTTTATAACTACGGCTACAATTACAAATCTGTTTACCTACACTTGTAACATTACACCAAACTACAAGTGAACGGTAGATCAACGTCTTACATAAATAATGTGAATAACGAAAAATAAAAATTAGATATAATAAATAATAAGTAATACATATATTTCGTATATATGTATATTAACAGCTGACAAATCGAAACCGCATTCGTAGTGTACATCCTAAATGAATCAACTAAGTGTCAACTCACGACCCTGTCATAATATACTGGACACCAAACAATAAATCTTAAAATAAAGAAAAGAAAAACTAGAATTGGAAGTGCGTCGAAATTGAACACACGTGGCTGAGTGGTAGGGTTCAATCTCCATTAGCCAGGTTTCCACGCGGGACAACCCTTACATTCATGCCGTTGCTGATGCAACACTATTATGGAAACACCTTCTGGCTAGTAAGAGTTATGCCTAAACGTGGCCTAAATAGCACCTGCTATATCTCCCACACTCGTATCCACTACTGCAAACACTAACATTGCTCGGTCATTCGCAAAAATGCCCAACGCATGACTCGACTATGTGCAGATGGCGTGCTAATCCTGTCATTGAGTCAACGTTACTGTGTCTATTCATCCTTAATGATAATTATAATACACGCGGCATCCTAAATCTAACGTTGAGCCAACGTAATGTTATCTACACATCCCTCATACAGCCAGGCGAAATCGCAATTTTAACACGATGTCCGGACATATAAATCTTCTCCTCGTTGAAATTCTAACACTTTAAGTGAGATTCGGTACAAAAATGAACTCTTGTCTGAAAATACTACTGTCTATTTCTCAGAATAAAGCGTGAAGACGAAATTAAATAACATGTTCGAACAGCTTAATCTATTCCTCATTACAATTTAAACATATGTGGTGAAGTTTGCTAAATAAAATTAAACTCAAATCTCGTTTGGAATTACGTATTACGTATTATGTAATATCCCTGAAAACAATAATGACCATCATCACGATATTTAAGGCATAACACGAGTTTGAGGCTCCAACTGATCTGCAATGTCAACACTTCAAACATGAATCATCGTGAACTGTCCAGTGAAGTAACTTCTCATCAACATACGCAAGCTAAACTCTCATTCTAATAAAATTCATTTTCACACCCTCAGTGTTTCCAGTCAGCGATGTTTTCCTCTCGTCAAGATACAGAACAGAATTCAATTTACAATAATTAAGTATTTTTTGACGGTGTGTCAGAATATATTTTGTTCGTGAGGTCACTGTCACAAAATGCAGTTCGCTGGTATCAAATAGAACTGTCACCTAGACTTAACTGCCGTTACCTACGGTCCTACATAAAATAGTAATCATGGGAGAACATAAACATGTAAAAACAGGCCTTACGACTCACTCACTTGGATTTGACAACCCTTACATTCTTCAATAGTTCTGCACATCGTTCCTCTTATACAGCTTGTCTCAGAAATATGACATCTCAACTTCTACACCATGTCACAAAAATTCGTCTCCGTCGAACTACAGGGCTTCTTACTCTCAGCGTCCTATTTATTCTACATCACTGATAAAATACAGGCTTACTCTGCCTTTAACACCTTCGTAATTATTCTCATAACATTTCTATTGTAATCTATTTTCTTCTTCCTTGAAACTTTTTTAAATACAAGTGATCCCATGACCAAACTACTTTATAATGATCTCACAATTAACTTCTGAAAATTTTTCAGGACCTTAGAAGCTAAACAACACGCCGTGATTTTTCCATGCCATAAATACACGCTGTCACAAAATTTAAATTTTCCAAAATGCCAATTTTATCATACTTCAATGGATTTCGATATAAATCTCAAATCTTGCTTACGTAACTGCTGACCACATTATTATCATCTGAATGTTTTATCTTGACGTGAAATAATAATAATAATAATTATTATGATTATTAGTATTATTATTATTATTGGATAGGTTTTTATATCACTTTATCACACTCACACTATTTTATCGTTATCAGTATTATAACATTTACCGGCTCGAACATTATGTCTTTGATTTTCATTTTAATATTTAACATTTTTCATTTTTTAAGAAATTTAAACACAGTTGAAAGTCTCGCGCTCTGACATGAGTAACAGACAATTCGCCTCCACAATAGAATAACCACAAGGCACATTATAGTCATCGCAACATTCTTAACTTTATATACGCCACATATACAATGCTATGTTATGATTAATTAATTAATTAATTTAAAGATACAAGCATTTACATCTCTAACAGCAAAACAAAATATTTAAATTAAACAGACCTTTAAATGAGCCGCTTGGCGTGGCATTATCTTGGCTTCATCTTACGCCAGCCACCTCTGACTTAGCCCCTCATAATTGCAGAATACATTCTTCGCTTAAATACTACTTTATAAATACACTAATTCTGCACTAGACCTGAAGCAACACACATTGATTTCCTTTATGGAACTTAACAATAAATTTTATTCTGTACACACATACAACATTTAAACCGCCCAGCCTCATGTCGAGAATTCAACTGGTACAGTTAGTGAAAATTTCCAACTCCTTTCGTCCAGGTGTCCGACAGATGTGAATGACCGTGAGGCCAAAATCTTACCTCTGCCAGACTACAACAGTACTCCGTTACCGTTTACCAAAATAACCTTGTCCGCAATAATTCAAAGAGCTATTTATGATTCTTCCGTCTCCCTACGCAGAAGTTCAGAACGCCTACAATTATTTATCTTATTATTTTCCCCCGACCGGGATGGATGTCAGAAATACAATGTTTCAGTATCTAAGTTGTCTTCGCTCACCATTGCCACTTGATAAAATATTCATCACTCAAGCCAACTGTCTTCAGAAATTCTCCAAGTCTACTTCGCACACTTTAAGTCCTCTTCTTAATGTCACGCGACGTAGGTTCACCCTCTCGGATGACTGAATGATGACTGACTCTCTTAGTTGAGGACGGGGTATTTATGCCTTCTCTAGGGACGCTCTGCGTGTCGTTATCTACGGTTGTGCAATCATTCCCTTGAGGCTCACCCCAGAGATTTCACCTATTTTTCCAGTCAATACGATGTTGCTCGCTGATTTTCCTGTGTCTTTAACAGACATAATTAATTTCTTGCACGGTGGTTCTAGCGCATTTTGACCGTACGTCCTTGACACGTGTGTTCAACTCGGCCAGGTTAGATGCTACCTTCTCTCCAAGCCTGATTAAATACATTTCCATCCTGAGGACTTGGCTTCATCAAATATTTCCCAAAATTCTTAATTACTTATTTCTTTGTTAATGATAGTACCGAAATATCTCACAATGAGGTTATTAGTCAGAATTTCATAATTAATTACCCGAGGTCTTCCGAAATGTTCCGACCTTGTTCGATAATTTGGTGGGCCGCCTCCCGCTGTGAGTTGGCATGCCACGGAACACGAGGTGAGCTTGCAATAAAAATATGGATGCACTCCATCTTGTAGTTGACATTTCATCAACGTAGAATAATGGACTCAGTATTAGGGACGATATAATGTGTCACGGTTGCACAATAGGTGAAAGATAGCCGAACTGAGTTCCCTCCAAGGGATTCAAAATGGATATATCCGCTCTGAACATCTTGTTTCACTGTTCTTTCTCTGCAAACCTTCCCACTCCATCATATTTATTTTCATAGTTTTCGCTCATTAATTCGCTTGTTGTCAGGTCAAGTGAGAGGTGCTTAGTGTAGCCGTAATCTTCTGTTTTAAATGAATAAAACGCACATAAACGTACCTTGAACTGCTAAAACTACTTAATGCAGGCTTTACTTGTGCTATTTCGAAGGACACAGATTTCTGTATTTCTTTAAGAACAACGTTCAACAATGTATGAATTTCTCCTATTCCAGTGACCAGAAAGCTATGATTCAACCCATGTGTTTTACAATTCTCCACGTGCACACCTGTAAATCAACAAAAAATTCAACGCCTATATTGATCTTCATAGTATGAAGATTATTCTAATGGTTTACTCCCCGTCAGTGAGGACATAAGCAAGTTTTAACCATACTTACCTGATGAAGAAAATTAATCGCATTCCCTTTCGTATGCTATATAAGGAAAGTAATTGAGTATGTCTTGTACTTTTAACAATGTTTCCTGTGAACGATTAAGGAAATACATTTTAAAATTTTCAAGTAATAGTATAGTAGTTATTATCTTCTATTGTTTCTGAAATAACCAATTCATTTGTTCTCAAAAATATGTCAACCCGTAAAGGTCATGTGAGTCTAATTCATTGAAATTAAAACAGGTACAAAAGCTAGATCGAAAGAATGAAAATTTCTTTCAGTAGAAATCCTTAAAAGGATATACATTTTAATTTTTTCAAATAATAGTACAGTAGTTATTATCTTCTATTGTTTCTGAAACAACCAATTCATTTGTTTCTCTAAAATATGTCAAACCGTAAAGATCATGTGAGTCTAATTCATTGAAATTAAAACACATACAGGAAAATATAAATTTTTACATTGTTGATGTGGTCGTTCCAACTCCGCTTAAGGTGGCATGACAATCTGTACAGTGCTGTAACTGTTGAGTAGAGAACGTCTATTGATAAACAGAAGAACGGCGGGCTTTGTGTGGACAAGTACAAAGTGATATTGATTTTCCAGTGAGCTAACCTGTAATATATTCCATGTTCATTAGTTCAACGACTGCCCTTTCAACCTGCACTTGACAAATCTGCCGAACGTACAGAGATCAACAGACATAACAAGACAAAGAGCAAAGCCATAAAAGGTATGGAGAGTTAGAATTAACAAGGCGTGTGATACAAAGGCCTGGTCGGGCCTGATTTGGAGCAGAGGAGAATGAGGTAATGAAGACAAACGTGTTTGCTTTCACTATATGAGGCAAGGCAGAGAAGAAGCCCGATGAAACCTAACATTATCAGACGGTAACATAGTCTTAATTCTAATAACAGTTGCCTACAGTTGCTGTAGACATCTTGGGCTGAATTTAAGTGATTTGATTCAAGACTACAGAAGATTTTGGCGCCTAATTTCCTTCTAAAAGATTCATTAAAGACATGTCTCCAAGGTAAGCAGGCTTCACATATTCCAGAGCAAGTGTCTCTCAACTCTCGAGTGGTCAGGATTGACGCTTGCCACAAACATCAGGTACATGCTGTTTGCCGCTTCAGTGCAGTCTGTTATTCCAAGTCTAAGTGAACAAATACTCCTTAAGCTATATACTTAGACACGTTGACGCATTTGGGAGTTAATATAGTGGAAACTATAATGATAAACACAATTATATTACCGGTACCCTACATTTAATTTGAGTATGTTTTAACAATGAAATAACCAAATAATAAAACAATGGACTGTCTAACATATAGGCATAAAAATGAACCGGTAACTTGTAATGCTTCTTATCCATGCCATAAAATAGAACCGATGTTTGTGATGCCCGAAAACAATACAAATTAAATTCGACAATATCCCATTACCGAAAGAAAAAAAGAAGAATCATGAGCTACACTTTAGTGTCGGTTGCTACAAAGTAAAACAAAGTATGAGAAGTAATACTGAGGATGACGAAATATACTAGCCATACGGGATTGCGTGTAAAACAATGAAACAGGCTAGCTTTCTGAAGGAAAAAGACCAGTCAAATTTAATAATAATTACCGAGGTAAGGAAATCCCAAAATATGTTTTAATATAATTATGAAAAGCAAGAAGATGCTTTGTTAGCAACGTTTATATTTCCATTCTCTAAAGGCACTTGTCACAAAATATTCAGCAAATTCACCTCTAAATTCCTTTGTTTTTATGCTGGACTATCCTGGTACTCCATTTTACATAGTAGAAGGATAACATGTCATCTCACTTTTAACTTCATGAATTTTGTATAGTATTTCCATCTTCTTTAAAAAACAGATGTGCACAGTGGAGTGAGTTTTAATGTGATGATCAGCTCGATGTTCATCAAATACCAGGGGTATGCATAAGTTTTTCCGGTTTCACTAAGAGACGGCGCCAGCGAACAGTACGCAGCGTATGAATTTGACACATACGTCAGTTCGTTATTCTGAGATTAACCTACCAACACACACAAGTTGAGTCCCCCAAACACTAGCGTCTGTGTTGTACCGTTCAGTGATCATGTCGACGTTTGTGCCTGAAAAAGAACATTTGTGGCACGCATTGCTTTTCTTATTTACTGAAAAGAAAAAGGCTGTGAAAAATCATCGTTTGCTGGTAGAAACATATGGTGAACACGCTCCATCGATTAGAATATGTGAGACATTGTTTCGACAATTTAAACGTAGTGATTTCAATGTGAAAGACAGTGTGCGCTCTGTTAGACCACAAAAGTGTAAAGACGAGCGATTGCGGCGAAACCATTAATGCACAACGCTGTCGCCAATACGTGATTAATTCAAATCACGCATTGATCGAAAGACAACCGAAATTGGCCAGAAGACATGGCAAAGTTACTTTATTCCACGACAATGCACCATCTCACACAGCAAAACCGATGAAACATACCTTGAAATCGCTTGGATAGGACCTCCTTCCGCACCCGCCGTACTTTCCGGACCTGGCGCCATCTATCACCTCTTCATATCAATGGGCCACGCGCTCGCAGAGGAGCACTTCAGCAATTACGAGGAAGTTGGAAAATGGCTCGACGAATGGTTTGCCGCAAAAGACAAGCAGTTTTTCTACCTGAAAGGTGGACGAAGTGTAGAGAAGCCGATGGCCAATATTTTGAATAAACACAAAATGTATTTCCCTTAAAAATAACGTGTTTTCTTTACTACAAAACTGGCAAAAACGTATGCGTACACTTGGTATATGAATGTACCTAAACGTGTGCTCGTCCTTTCACAAGTACATCCTGTCATGCACTTCTCAAGTACCGAGTATGTGTGTGTATGTGTTAACTCAACCAGATTTTATCTCCATTTGAAAGGGAGGAAGTGTTATTTAGGAATCATGTCACAGTTACGTTTTGCTCTCTAATTAGAGATGGAGGGTGTAGTTGCACACTAAGGGAGGATTTTTGGATATTCCGTCGCTAAGGGAGTGAAAATGGGAGTGAATTTTTAAAATGAGGATATCTATATCTCCAAAACTTAAAAGTTAAAACTGGGATTTGGAATCTCCTTTTTTTTGTTTTTGGAAAATACATTTAAATGGGGTTGGGGAAAGGACTGATCAAGAGGTTGAATTATTCTTATTTGGGATACGTGTGCATATCTCAAAAACTGAAGATGTTACAGATGTGCTAATAGGTATTTTGAATCTCCTTTAAAAATAAAGAAATATGTATTTATTTTTCGACTTGAGAGAAGACTGTTTCTCACATGTACAGTTCTATGCCACATGGTCGTCTTAGCCCCAAAAGGTAATACCACAAACATCGTTTACAAAGAATTTCTGGGGAAAATGAAACTCACTTCTTGGGTGAGCTTTTATACTTTAGGAATTTTCAGATGATATCTTAGTGCAATGCCGAGGAACGATTACTTTGATCAAATTACGAAATCCACGCGAGCGAAGCGCGTTTATTGCTAGTATTGTTATAAAAGTGATGCCGCATTTGGGCATCCCTGTCATACTCTCAGTGTCAGTTGCCTGGAGACCCTAACTCATATTCATTAAAATAAGATGAACTTCTGTATTTGGAGTGCGAATGCCCCATCAATAAAAATTAAGAGGACTTTTCCTCTTGGTGAAACTTACAACCTGAGTTGCTATCTGACTGGAATAACTTTTCCTAAACCCGAACTACCTTCTATCAAACCAGTTAGTAATTTTTCAAACGTGTCTAATATAATCACATAGAATGATTTCCAATATCTTATCAAAAACACGAGTCAAGCTGACTGGACTGTAATTTTCCACTTTATGTTTGTTACCCTTTCTCTTGTAGACTGGGGCTACTATTGGAACTCTCCATTCATTCGGCATCGCTCCTTCATGAAACAGATATCAAATAAGTATTTCGGATATGGTACTATATCTTAATATATTTATTTATATACCGAGTGGTACAGCTGCCCCTATTCGCATTGTATAGCCTAACCCCAAAACATTCACCTTGACTACTCACAGCGATGTCTGGTCTTACTACGTTCGCTATAATTCGTTTATCCGTGTTAAAGAATTTAGCATTAACGATAAAATACCGAATGATGGTAAAGAATCGTGAAAATTCTGTATCACAGAAACTTCATGTACATAGAATATGATGAGTGAATGACTAGAAGTAGTGTTGATATAACGGCGGTAAACAACAGCATCTGATAGACGAGCTTGCTTGAAGTTAGAAGGCAAAGTAGTGATCGTAAGTCGGAGGTTCCAGTCCGGTGTAGTACGATTTCTTAATTTCGTTGTTAAATGTTCGTGTGAATCGCATCGTTGAGGACAAATCTATATCAGGATCAGTACTTATGTCGCAAGTACTCTGTTATATCTGTTTCTAAGTAGCTCTTAAAAAGGATACTTGCAGTTAAATAAGCTATTACCGACAGAGGTGCAATGGGCTTTTGCATGGCCAATCGATTAATGAAAGAAATGTTCAAAATGACCATCTATTTCGGTAATGCATATCTGAGTACGGTAGAGGTGAGTCATTCTTGCTTCCTGCAACGTACTCTGCAGTATGTGGTGGAACCTGCCTGCACTTCGCTGTAAAAATTACTATGTGCTGTTTAATGTGCCCTACGTACGAAGTCCAGTCGTTCTTCGAGTCAAACATTCTCAGTTGCTTGGTTGAATGGGTGTGTCATAACGCTGACAGTAAGTGCAGTGCACTCCACTCATTGTAGCCGTTTGCCATAGGAAAGCCGCATGTTATTATTCGTTTTTTATGTATGCTTTCTTCGATCAGTCACTGCTGATCTTCATTTAGGGCAGTCGCCCAGGTGGCAGATTACTTGCCTGTTGATTTCCTAGTCTTTTCTTAAATTCTTTCAAAGAAATTGGAAATTTATTTAACATCTCCCTCAGTATTTTTTCCAATCCCTAACTCACCTTCCTTAGACTTAAGGAAGTTAAACCTTAATTACGAAAGCCTTTAAGAGTATAAAAATAAAAAATAAAAGTTTGTAGATAGATTCCAACTCTGAATAAATTGAAAAATTCACATGCTGGCTGCGATTAGTACCATGCATCCACTCCAGGCGACGAAGAGCGAGTCTCGTATCTCTGTACTAATGGAATAATCTGCGCTATCGCTTCGAAAATCATCTTGTTTGTTACAGGTTCTGAACTCGAATGTGCAGACAGGTTTACCTTGCTGCAAACACCACAGTATGGTAAAGAATCATGTCTCCTTTAAGCCGAGATATTTGCAACCATTCCCTACGCAGAGAGTATGTACCTTTTACTTGGTTAAATGAGTCCAGCATAATGTTTCAGGTGGTGTTCGCAATGGATTTGTCCGTAGTCGGTGCATACATGGCGATAATTACTAGGTCCGTTTATTATAACTTCCCTAGAAGAATATCTAGTCCACCTCTGTGGTGTAGTGGTTAGTGTGATTAGCTGCCACACCCGGAGGTCCGGGTTCGATTCCCGGCCCTCCCACGAAATTTGAAAAGTGGTACGAGAGCTGGAATGAGGTCCACTCAGCCTCGGGAGTTAGTTGAGTAGAGGTGGGTTCTATTCCCACCTCAGCCACCCTGGAAGTGGTTTTCCTGGTTTTCCACTTCTCCTCCAGGAAAATGGCGGGATGGTACCTAACTTAAGGCCACAACCGCTTCCTTCCCCTCTTCCTTGTCTATTCATTACAATCGTCCCATTCTCCACCAAGACCCCTGTTCAGCAAAGCAGGTGAGGCCGCCTGGGCGAGGTACTGGTCACCCTCCCCAGTTTCATCCTCCGACCCAATATCACACGCCCCAGGACACTGCCTTTGTGGTGGTAGATGTGGGACCCCCTCGCTGAGTCCGAGGGAGAAACAAACCCTGGAGTGTAAGCATATCAAGAATGAATGAAAGAAAGAAAGAAGTATATCTTAGACTTCGGAAATGCCAAGTTTTCGTAAAGGATGCCTAGAAAAGTACGAAATTAAAAATAAAAGGGGCATGACTCAGCAAATTTTGAACCCTCACTGCTCCATATAGCTTATTCAGATGCATCACACATGCCTAATTCCGTGCAGCTACTTCCTGCTCTAACGTCCTCCTCTTACAACTCTGTGTTCACGAGGAGAGCGAAAGTTCTGGCTTCGTAAAGTTACTGATGGCTTACAACCGTATGATCCAGTTTTATGACTTGATTGAACGCTGCAACGGTAGTAATTACATGGCGTAAGCTATCACATCTGCTGTACAGTATATGCGTGCCATAGATTATAAAACAGCTGTGAGAAACGCGTTTCTATCTATTTCGATGTGATGAGACTATACAAAATGGCGATGAATTCACATGTCTGTAATTGGTCCCAACCTATCATGTTTTCTATGATACCGTGACCACCATTTTCCATCAAAATAAAATGGCCTCTTGAACCAATCAGATGCGCAATACTCTACCGACATCTAAAGGGGGGGGGTTATGGTTTGTACAGTACAGTAACATTTCGTTAAAATGACTAGAGTATTGACTCCGCTCTACATAAAATGGTAGTGTTTTTGAGATGTGCCTGACCTACCGCCCATTGTACCATTTTTCCATTTTGCAGCGAAGTCTGATGACGATGATGATGATGATGATGCTTGTTGTTTTAAGGGGCCTAACATCGAAGGTCATCGGCCCCACAGGGAAGTCTATGTCGGGCTAACTACACATAAAATTGCTGTAAGATGTTGCGCAAGATAGGACTAGAAGGCATTTAATTTCTGGCTGGTTTCATACGTTCGGAAAAAATAGGGGCAGCTGTACCACTCGATATATATATCGTCCCTTAAGAAACAACACCGCGTATCTGACAATACTGTTCCTATCCATTATGTTTCTTAAGATTGGTCACGTCTCCCAACCACATATTTATATGCAGTCCATCAGTACAACTTTCGTTGAGTTAATTTTCCTGAGCACGTGAGTAAAGGAAAACGAACCTTACTATATCGTATTGTAGGAATGTATTATCCACTGTCCCCTACTAAATGGACTCACCGATCGTTGCGCTGTGTCATGGTGATTTTTTTCACGTATTTCTGGAGTACACGTCTCCATGTATTTGATAACTAGAATCCGTCTTCCCTGTTGAAGTCATTTGGGTGCTGCTCTATCTGTATAGCTTCCCTCGCAAGTGGAGCATAGAAAACTTTTACAGACGCGATGACCCTCGCCTTGTCAAAGGATTTGATGATCTGTACTGTAGAACTGTTCTGCTACGGCATTCAGGCTTATAGCATTTTCCGTGGAAGATGAAAGCGTGATATTATTGACGGACCTGATATGTTCTTTCACCTGGTGGTAACAAGCCTTTTTGTCATGCCAATGTATGAGCGACCACAACCACATGGAACTTCATAGACGCGCGGTGATTCAAGAGGTGACTTTTTTTTTTACGCTCTGTGATGAAAACTTGGATTATATTGTACTTCTTAAGAACGCGTCCTATTCTGTTTGTTGTACCTGCCACATAAGGAAAGAATACTTGTTTTTTCTCTTTTTTTCTCTAGTCCTGGTTTGTACTATCCCTGTTGGGCTCCTTGATCTGCACAGCTCGTGCTATGTCTCCTGACGTATAGGTTTCTTTTCCTTCATGGATGTTGTCAGTTCTCTTAATGCTCTCAAGTGGTTACTAGTGTCTGTAACGTTATTAACCCTAATAAGCAACGTTCGAAGGACAATGATTAAGAGAAACGAAGGGACATAAAGAGCTACATTTAGTTCTCAATTACATCACAGTAAGAGGCATAGAATCATAAGAATCCACAGTCCAGTTCCTCGGCGTTGTGCTCCTCGATTCAGAGGTCCCCGGGTTCGATTCCTGGCCGGGTCGGAGATTTTAATCTTAAATTGATAACTGGCCCGCGAACTGGATGTTTGTACTGTCCCCAAATACCTGCAACTCATACACCACACACAACACCGTCCTCCACTAAAATAGCACGCAATATCGCATTCACGGCAGATGCCGCCCACTTTCGTCGGAGGATCTGCCTTAGAAGGGCTGCTCCAGGCTAGAAATAGCCACACAAAATTACGTAATTAATAAGAACCCGCAGATCTAGTTGAAGCTAGATAGATATGAGGCACTTACTTCAATAAAAGAGCCTTAAAGGCCGAACTCTGAAAGAAATAACAGGTTACTGTTTCTATATATGTACATATGAAGCTAACCCAGATGTCATGGCTTCGATTCCCAGTCACTCTAATTATGTTAATTCTGGGCTGTAGGGTGCAACGGGTTCGACTCACTCTCGTAAGACTAATAAAACAAAGCAATCTTGTAGTATTACGTGAATGTGGATATTGAGATTATAGTCGCAACCACAGGAACGTGACTTTTCATTTCAAAATTCTCACGTGCCTTCACTGGGATTTGAACCTCAGCCACTTTGCTGAGAAGTCATTGACTATGCCACTCTATCGTACCTTTCCCTGGGAGACAAACTGAAGAGCTGTCTGAAGAGAGAGAGGCAGTGGACATAGTCACGAAAGCTAAGATATATGGCTTAGATTATCGGCACACTGATCATGTGCAGCTCGCTTCAATATCTGCGGGACTTCTAACTATTTGGGCAGCTGTGTTATGGTAAGCAAAGGTCCATGAAGTGCCATGGATGCTTTTTGGGGTACGTATGTGAATTCTTCCAATGATAAAGGAATGTAGTTAACTAGCTTATTACACAATGATGGTGATTTTTAAGATAATTGTTATCACTTCCTTCGTTTTCATCTTTTCTTGTAAAAAAGCGTATTGTTTTGAGTCAGAGTGGGTAGTTAATTCGTAACATTTTGATAACGCCAGAGGAAGTTGGAAACTTATCTTAGTAAAAGGCTAATTAAAACGAATACAACATTCGTTAGCAGTGTTCCTTATATAAAAATAGTCAGAGGGTAAGTCATTTGTGTGTATTCTTCTAACCTCATGCGAGTACTTAGATCTGACATCGCTGATCCAGATAGCATATAACAGTCATATAATACACCTGAACCTTTGGGACTTGTACTCCCAAACGTAATTAGAAAGCGACTAATCCCAGTTGAGTAATACCTGTCTGTTCGAATAATCTCTCTCATCCTTCATTAATGGAGCCGAGGGAAGTAAGCAATAATGCAGCATGTCAGTTGTCTCCTGCGTTGTGCTCGAATTATCATTCTACTACCGTCAGAATGCTACTCCACGCAGTACATCACAGGTTAGAGTTCAGATACTAAATATAACACACTATACACTATAGTCTCAAGGTAATTGTCTTCAAATAATGATGTCTGAGTAAGAGAAAAATTCCTTTGAGTGGAACAAATATAATTGGCTTAATAAGAAAACCTCCTATCTTTCAATGCTCTTCCTGTACATTATTTCCCTTACGACAGGTCTCACGTCCAAGCCACATATGGATATCGACGGCTTACTTTTAAAACCTCGTATGTCCCAATGCTCTTCCTACACATTATATTCCTTAAGACTGGTCACGCCTCCCAGCCACACGTTTATACGTAGTCCATCAGAATAATTTTCGTTGTGTTCATTTTCCTGTGCTAATGTACAAAGGGAAATAAACCTTACCATACCGAATTGTAGGGATGTTGTTTGCAAACGAATTTACGCACTCCTACTGCATAATGTATTTAAGGTCCAATTTCCTTTACAAACAACCATAATAAAATGAACACAACGAGCATTGTTCTGAGGGGCTGCATATCCACATGTGGCTGGGAGGCGTGACCACTCTGAAGGAATATAATGGATAAGGACGAGCATTGGGACATACGAGGTTTCAGAAGCAAGCCATCGATATGTAGTCCATCAGAACACTTTTCTAATAATAATAATAATAATAATAATAATAATAATAATAATAATAATAATAATAATAATAATAATAATGTTACCGGGCGAGTTGGCCGTGAGCGTAGAGGCGCGCGGCTGTGAGCTTGCATCCGGTAGATAGTAGGTTCGAATCCCACTATCGGCAGCCCTGAAAATGGTTTTCCGTGGTTTCCCATTTTCACACCAGGCAAATGCTGGGGCTGTACCTTGATTAAGGCCACGGCCGCTTCCTTCCAACTCCTAGGCCTTTCCTATCCCATCGTCGCCATAAGACCTATCTGTGTCGGTGCGACGTAAAGCCCATCGCAAAAAATAATAATAATGTTATTTGGTTTACGTCCCACTAACTACTTTTTAAGGTCTTCGGAGACGCCGAGGTGCCGGAATTTAGTCCCGCAGGAGTTCTTTTACGTGCCAGTAAATCTACCGACACGGGGCTGTCGTATTTGAGCACCTTCAAATACCACCGGACTGAGCCAGGATCGAACCTGCCAAGTTGGGGTTAAAAAGCCAGCGCCTACACTGTAGGAGTGCGTCAGTACGTCACCAAACATACATTCCTATAGTACGGTACGACATGGGTCATTTTCCTTCACGAATCCAACGAACAATGTTATGATGGACTACATATCCATATGTGGCTAGGAGGCGTGACCAGTCTTAAGGGAAATAATGGCTAGGAAGAGCATTGGGAGACACGAGGTTTTCTAATTGGGCTCTTGATAGGTTATATTTAATGTTACCATCACCATCTCATCCAAACGCGCAGCTCACATCTTGCCCATGTGCGTAAAAAGAAAGGACCTGCACCAGGAGAGACAAACACATCTTCAATCAATCAGTCGCTACTGATCTGCATTTAGGGCAGTCGCCCTGGAGGCAGATTCCCTATCTGTTGTTTTCCTAGCATTTTCTTAAATGATTGCAAAGAAATTGGAAATTTACTGAACATCTCCCTTGGTAAGTTATTCCAATCCCTAACTCCCCTTCCTATAAACCAATATTTGCCCCAATTTGTCCTGTTGGATTCCAACTTTTTCTTCATATTGTGATATATCCTGCTTTTAAAGACACCACTCAAACTTATTCGTGTACTGATGTCCTCCACGCCATCTCTCCATTGACGGCTCGGAACATACCACTTAGTCTAGCAGTTCGTCTCCTTTCTCTCAAGTCTTCCCACCCCAAACTTTGCAACATTTTTGTAACGCTACTCTTTGTCGGAAATCGCCCAGAACAAATCGAGCTGCTTTACTTTAGAGTTTTTCCATTTCTTGAATCAAGTAATCCTGCTAAGGGTCCCATACACTGGGACCACACTCTTGTTGGGGTCTTTCCAGAGACTTAGGTACTTACAATGATCCCCAAAGGGAACTTTCACGCCATCAGCGCAGTAATTAAAAATGAGAAGCCTTTTCATCGCACTCTTCGCACTAAAACTCATACGATATGATAAAATTAAGAACAAGAATAAGAAGTAGAAGGTCACCGGTGTGGGTGGCTTAGACGGTTTTCGCTTACGCCGAAATGCAGCAGTTTTGTCCCGTTCGATTTCATTTAGGTGACAGTAAGTCGGCAAACTGGCCGTTCGGTTAGAGACACACGCAGCTGTGAGTTTGCATCCGGGAAAAAGTGGGTTCGAATCACACTGTCAGCAGCCCTAAAGATGGTTTTCTCTGGTTTACCATTTTCACACCAGGCAAATACTGGGTCTGTACCTTTATTAAGGTCACGGTCGTTTCCTTCCCACTTCTAGCCCTTTCCTATCCCATCGTCGCCGTAAGACCTATGTGTGTCGGTGTGACGTAAAACAAAAATTGTAATAACGTCATATCTGAGCACCTCCATGTACCCCGGAAATGAGTCGGGATCGAGCACGCCAGCTTGGGCTCAGGAGACCAATGCTTGTACCATCTGCCAGGCTGTGTGGCTCAGACGGCTCAGACCCAAACGTGGCAGGTTTGGCCCTGGCTTAGTCCGGTGGTATATGAAGGTGCTCAAATACGTCATCCTCGTGTCTGTAGATTTATTGTCACGTAAAAGATCTCCTGCGGGAATAAATTCCGGCACCTGGACGTCTCAGAAAACGGTAAAAGTAGTTCGTGGGACGTAAAGTAAATAGCATTATTATTATTATCACTTCTACTGTCTGGGCTCCTCAGCCCGGCTCTAATTTAAGACAACCGTATATATGACCTGAACTACCGATGTATGTATGTATGTATGTATGTATGTATGTATGTATGCACATACGACTTACTATCAGGAGAAGATACTGTGGGGGTAAGACACCACTAGGATAGGGGTGAAATATAAAAACTAATGAAAAACAACCAATATTAGTGTTGAACACACAGTTTTCGGAGATGCTCATATGAATAGTAACACATTCCGGATATCGTTTAAGTCGAAGTTCAACCTTCATCGGGATGGGAACGAGGAGTGAAAAATGTATGTCCAAAGTGACCCACATTATGGATGTTTGTGTGTACGTGTGAATGTTTCAGTACAGCACCCAACCGAACTTTTTACACATATTAGTTACTACCAGAAAACAATACGGTGGTATGGTGGGTAGACGCCCCTAACACCCCTCGGAATGCTGACATGTAGATAAAATGGAAAACGTCCGATATTTATTTAGAATCCATAGATTTCGGAGTTGTTGACATATTTCGTGACACTCTGGATGCCATTCCAGCCTCCATCGTAAGAGGGTGAGAAGGAGTGAAAAACAAAATGTTGAAACTGACCGAGATTAGTGTTGAATCCAATGTTTTTAGGGTCCTGATGCTGATTGGTGACAATCCCAGTGAGGGTTGGAATCGTGTACATCATATGTATGTCGCGACGGGTAAATACATATATTCATCACCTATTTTTATTATTTGTTTGAAAGGATCAACTCATTCCCAGATAATCCCAGCTGCCACGAGGCCATAGTTTAATTAATGCGAAACAAAATAATCTAGGACTAAACACATAACAATAATTCTTAATCTACCAAATAGTTCGTAGAAGGCCAATGAACGTCACAATAAAGAAATGTACAAAAATTCGATTCATACATAATTAACCGGTAATACAAGTACTATAAGAAAACATTCAACAAAGCACTCGAGCAGTGCCAGGTAATATAGCTAGTGCATAAATAAGTATTTAGAAAATACCCCAAATAACCATATAATAACGTATTAGGCCTATACCTGAAGGAAACATATAATAACGGTTTAGGCCTATACCTAAAAGCATATAATAACGTATTAGAGCTATACCTGAAGGAAACATAAAACGGTTTAGACCTATACCTAAAAAGCATATAAAACGGTTTAGGCCTATACCTAAAAAGCATATAATAACGTATTAGGCCTATACCTGAAAAAGCATATAATAACGTATTAGACCTATACCTAAAAAGCATATAATAACGTATTAGGCCTATACCTGAAGGAAACATATAATAACGGTTTAGGCCTATACCTAAACACATGTAATAACGGTTTAGGCCTATACCTAAGAAGTATATAATTACGTATTAGGCCTATACCTAAAAAGCATATAATAACGTATTAGGCATATACCTGAAAAAGCATATACTAACGGATTAGGCTATACCTGAAAAAGCATATAATAACGGATTAGGCCTATTCCTATGGAAAGCATATAATAACGGTTTAGTCCTATACCTGAAGGAAACATATAAAACGGTTTAGGCCTATACGTAAAAGCATATAATTGCGTATTAGGCCTATACCTGAAAAAGCGTATAATAACGGAATAGGCCTATAACTGTACAAGGAATATAACAACCGATTAAGTCTATACCTGAAAAAGCATATAATAAGAGATTAGGCCTATACCTGAAAAAGCATGTAATAACGGATTAGGCCTATACCTGAAAAAGCATATAATAACAGATTAGGCCTATACCTGAAAAATATATGTAAACGATTTAGGTCTATACTTAAGAAAGCGTATAATAACGTATTAGGCCTATACCTGAAGGAAACACATAAAACGGTTTAGGCCTCTACCTAAAAAAGCATATAATAACGGATTAGGCCTATACCTGTAGAAAGCATATAACAACGGATTAGGCCTATCCCTGAAAAAGCACATAATAATGGATTAGGCCTATACCTGAAAAAGCATATAATAACGGATTAGGCCTTAATTAAAGTTTTAGGTGTAAGATGTTATGTTTCATTTTTCAGGTGCTTTCTAAATTGTATTTTTTCATAAATTAGCTTGGATAGAATGAAGAGCAAAATTAACTGAGTCGAAGCTGGGAAAGAAATGGCTTCCACAATAGCAAATTTAAATCTGTATCAGCATCCTTGTTTTCTCCAATGTAAAGTGAATGTAAATACCAAATGTATCAACCATAATACATTAGTATGAATCCCAGTAGGAAGCAACACCATAAGCAAAGTTCCTGCAGTCAAGTACTTAGGAGAATGAATCTCAGCAAGCGGGAGTGAAACTTTGGCCACAGACACCAGGTGCACCAAGTTAGAGAGGGTCTATCATTCCTGTAAGAACATCTACACCTCCAAGTACCGCTCGAAGAACCTAAAACTGAAGCGCTACAGCTCAGTAGTAAGACCCTTTGTACTCTACACCTCTGAGTGCCTCTTGATGAATTGAAAGGGCCCACTCAGAAAACTAGAACTTAGGAAGATCTTGAGGATGATACTAGGACCCATAAGAGAGAAGGATGGCATCTACAGGATCAGGCACAACAACGAGCTCTACGAACATCAGGAAGACATAGTCACGTGTAAAAGGTGACTGACCTTCTAAGATCACATGACCCGCCTGAAACCCTGCAAGCTCACCAAGAGAATCCTCACAGTAACAAATAGGGGAAAGGCTTCCAAGACCAAGTGGATCACCTCAGTAAAATCAGACCTAGAGGAACTACAGATCCGATTAGAGACCGCAGAGAACCGATCTCTGTACCGACATCCCAGGAGTCTTCCCACTGTCCCTGAAAAGCAAAAAAGAGTAAAGGGGGCCACCAGGCCTCAGTGAACGGATGGAAGGAAGCAGGCACATAGACAGAAAATGAAAGCATACTGGGCCAAGAAAGAGCAGAAGATCATAGCTAAGAGTTAAAACGAACCCAGTGGTCCCCAGTAGGCCAAAACGAACCAAAAATAAACAACATTAGTCTGACGGTAATTCACGATATTGTCTTTTCCTCCTTCCCTTTCAACCGATATTCCTTCTAATCCCACGTCCCGTCGGCCCGTTTACGTCAAATAAGAGGGACTCTATTTCATTATTTTGTTAATACGTATGAATTGTATAAGCTGGGAAGTATCCACTTTGGTTCTTGTTCGTTGTAAATTGCGTGGTACTCTGGGGAAGCAATGTTATTTAAGGAACGGTATATAACAACAGCGGGAATTTGTACGAGTTATCCGGGAAGGTGCAATAGCTCACCGCTTGTTGGATGTGGCATTTCCGTGGAAGTGGACGTGTAATAAGCTATATGGGAAGAGGGATTGAACAGCCCTTCATTAAATTCAGGGGAGCACCATGATGCAGTAGGAATGGTAATCTGTGGAACCTGTGAATCTTATCGTTGCTCAGTTGGATTTAGCTCTTGATATCAGGGTAGTCTTGTGCTACCTGGACTGTCTTTCGCAGTGGCCGATCTTGAGTGTCTTGATACTCTGACCGAGTCTGATATTTCTTGTTTTCTAAGACAATGTGTGTTGTTGCAGAACTTTCTACAGTTTGCTTACATGTGAAGACAATATATTACCTATAGACGGCATGTACTATGTGTTGAAGTATATGTATACTTGAAAATTAATGACTCATTTTTTACGTTATATATGTGTGGATAAAGTTCTCCTGCACAGATAATATCATTGTCAAAATATAAATGGTTTATTTTAAATGAGTGTGGAGAATTCAATGGAGAAACTGGGTGCAGCTGCAACCAGTTTAATCGTTTTCAGAGGGTTACGTACGCCACAGCGGACGTACCAGTACACACGCCTTAGGAGAGAAGAAACAATTTAATATTTTCTACTAAATTCAAGGAATCCATTTTGGTAAACTATGAAACCCAAATTACGGACATTTCAAATTATTATCATTTTAACTTCAAGTCAAAGTCTCAAATAGCATCCACCTGTGGGAAAAATAGGTTTTTACGTTACGATGTTGACTGACTTGAAAAGAACGCCGGTATACATTGATGATTACTATCATGTGTTTCAAAATATGCTGTATAATATTCTTCTAACACAAAAACAAGAATTAACTCCGTTCAAATAAGTGTGCATGTTTGAAAATTATACATAGATATTCTGTATCTTACAATGTTAACCCCACGCTGATTTGTTCTATGACCAATGATAGTAATTTATGAAATTTCCCATGAAAGACATGGACAAATTCCAGAATGAACATCGTAAGTGAAAATTTCGAAAAAAATCACAGCATGAATACTTTTTTTTATTTACTGAAGTTTTGCAGTAAAACGTGAACAATTGCTTATTCCACAGGAATAGTTTTAAGAATAGCACCAAAAGTGAAGACTTGTCAAGCCGTGAATAGTGGAACAAGTTTATGATAATACTCAATCTTCGCACATCCTAGTCCACATGTACGAAGGCAGAAAGAATAAAAAATGGAAGGAAAGGAAATCGAAATTTGTTAAATAAAGGTAGTTGTACGTCTCGTTCCCGAGACGAATGTGTGGGCGTCATGGACGGTAACCACTTACCCAGTGGTTGCAAAGGTACTCTTGCGCAAACTGCCAATATGTATGCTGGCTGATAAAGTTAAAGGGCCATTTTCTCTTTCATTAGGTGCCAATGGCACAAATCCTAGCACAAGGATTCTGTTTAATTTTTCGCATGTCAGTATCCCCTAAATTTGAACAAAATAGGTGATCCCTTACCTGTGGTCTCCCATTGCGAGTTCCTTCTTATAGCTAGAAGAGAACAGTAGATTTAGTGTATTGCGACAGGAGTCGAACGAACTATCTCTTTAAGCATGTCACTGCTCGCTGGAGGGTGATACTCTGTGAACTTCTGCTTCAATGTTTGATTCGTTAAATAAGTAAAGGGCTTTCCTACGCACTCCATCATACCACAGGGGGTTGTGTCGAGAGAAGTGTGTTGTTCTTTGTTTATTTATATTATAGTCATCAGCCTCGCGTATTTGTCGGTGCAGGACATGTACGGTAGTCTATATTCCTGTAACTGTAATTGCTTGTCCTGGCGCCTCTGGTTACAACTAACTCTGCAGCCTGGTTTAATTCCACACTAACTATATTTAAATCATTAAAATCGTGACTAACCTCCGTCATCCTTGTCTCCCACTGCTTTTCTTATCGTCTATGGCGAAGTCCATTTTTTTCAGCAGAAATTGATAGATTCTATTGTTATCCATTTGTTTAATTCAATCGAAATCATCAAGTCTACGAGGTGAAATGAGGAGGTACGTTTATTAATTTTTTATCGACTACCCAGTGTAAACTAATAATGTTATCAATGATGAGTCGAAAGCCGGACTCGTGGTATAGGGGTAGCGTGCCTGCCTCTTACCTGGAGACCCCAGGTTCGATTCCCGGCCAGATCAGGGATTTTTACCTGGACCTGAGGCTGGTTCGAGGTCCACTCAGCCTACGTGATTATAATTGAGGAGCTATCTGACGGTGAGATAGCGGCCGTGGTCTAGAAAGCCATGAATAACGAACGAGAGGATTTGTCGTGCTGACCACACGACACCTCTAACCTTCAGGCCTTCGGGCTGAGCAGCAGTCGCTTGGTAGGCCAAAGCCCTTCAAGGGCTTTACTGCCATGGGGTTTGGTTTGGTTTGGTTGAGTCGAGATGTAGTATCACTTCGTCAGTTAGTGGGTCAGTGACTTTAACTATCTTGTTTAACCAGATTAGATTGTCGTATCAATATGGACATGAAGTGGATACTTTGTAATTTAACTATCTTTTTTTAAATTCACTGTCAAAAGGCAGATTTTTTTAGGGAAGCAGCTATCATCTGGGATTAACAGTGTCCTTAGTGTACTTGTTGCTGTTTTCCATAAAAGTACTAATCATAATCCCGATATTGTTCTATCAAGAAGCATACATACGTCTGCGTCTGAAAATGTTATAAATGGTTTATCCTTAGCAGTGGATATTTCTTCTCCATAGGAAGTTTCTGTAGTCACTTTACAGTTAATTACTACGTTAAGCTCGTGATATTTAATAACAAGAGAAGAGATAGGAATGACTTATTTGATTGTAAAGCGATGATTTATCGTACACAGAAAGACATTACTTGGACTTGAAGTTGGCACATAAAGCTTCATTAAGTTCCTTGGCTTGCCACGGCGTCTGCTGTTCAGCTAGATTCTGCATATTATGTGGTCGATGACCTAGATGTTAGATCCCTTTAAACGACAAGCATCATTATCATCATCGTCAGATTCTGCAGACACTGATGCGCCACTTGGTCAGAATAAAATAACATTAGCTATATTGCTTGGCTTCGTTTAAAAGTGTCATAGAGCTCCTCGGATGGTTTCAAGAGTCCTCAGTCCGGGATTAAAATCATTGGAGGTGCCACGAATCGAACAGTAAACCTCCGTGTAAGAAGAGACTCGCAACCACTACATTAGAGGGTTGGCACTGACGATAAAGGACTCTTGAAAGTGTAATTCGAAGCAATAATTATCTGTTCAAAATCAGTTCAAATAAAATCTCTCCTGTGATACTGTACCAGGTGGTACACCTCCATGCCGCTAATTCAAACTTTGCGCCAGTTGAAACTCTTCTTCTGGAGGAAGTCTGAATTTTATCTACTCTGTTAATTTTCTAGTTCCTCAGAAGATGTCACTATTTGTAAATTTTGAAGTTTCTGAACTGTGTCGTTTTCGATGTATTTTGTTTTACCTGTGGTAAGAAGTGTGAACATTCTCTTCTAGAGGACACTACTGAAGAACTACAATTGTGCACCCTAGTGCGAAGTGAAAGAACTATGTATTTGAAGAAATTTTGTGTTCATAAGTTTGTTCTTTGTTAAATTTCTTTCAGTTATTGTTTATGTTGGCAATATTAACCCCTTCCTTCCGCCAGGTTTGAATTTAGCCAATCCCGAATTTCTTTAATTAATTTACGACCAATCAGGTGTATCTTCTTCAACTTGGATATGTTGCTTAATCCTAGCCAATAAAATTCTTGTGGGAGGGTGTTCTCATTCCTGAAACGCCTCGAACTTTCCGCGAGGGTTTATAAACTGCTGATTTTTGGGTCTCCAGGCCACTTCAGTAACATCTTTCAGTGTGTAAAGTACGTAGCAGGGGGCGGGAAGCGCCTCTTTCTTCGGGCAGCAGTTCATCCACAAGGTAATAGCCTTTTAATAACTTCTTTTCTTGCTAGCTCAGCAGTTTAACTCTCGGGGCAGGTCCGAGGCTTTTCCACCATGTAGCTTTTCCCCTAAAATGTAAAGACACTTAGTATCTATTCTATTTTTCAAACTACATATTGGGATAGAGAGTGCTTATCCCTCTCGAGCTCCCACTCATATTGCATTGAGGTGAACTTATTTTCACAACCGTTTCTTCCTTAACGTAACGTAAATTGTCTTCTCATATAAGTCACCTCTTTAGTACGGTATGGGATTAGCCCTTGCATTAACGGCCTAGTGCCAAGTAGGTTTTAAACAAAATGTATTAGGAGTGCAGCTTCGCCTCCTCTCAAATTGGTATTTTAGAGGCCAGGTAATTAACCTGTTTCTTTGCTTAATAGGCCTCAGTAGGTTGGGTATGTTACCCCTGTTTTCATGTCCTGGGAGGAAAACTTGAAAGTGGAGTTTGGTGTGGCCTTTGATAGGCTGGAACTTAAGAGCGGGTGCTCTTTTGAAATTGATTTTTGATGCCTCGAGGAGGCTTTATTTTGTAATTGGGAGCAAGTGTTCCTGAACATGATTGGGGTCTTCTGCCCCTTTGTGGAATCTTGCTTTTGGGTAAAGTTGGGCTAATTGCTCAAGAATTGTGAATCCGGGGCTCGAAGCCCAAATTCTGTGAATACTGTAATTGTACATTTGTTGCCTTGCTACTCTGTACCTGCCATTCTTGTTATTTCTTAATCTTTAAAAGAAAATATAACCTTGCTAAATTTTATCTTAACTTTAATTTCGTATTTTGGGACCTGTTCACCCCCGCACCTTCTTTCACCTCTGCCGTTCCACAGATACCTCGGAACAGATACTATCTGACGACCAGCCGGCTGAGCATCCTTCGTGCAGCAGTGGAGCTCCACGGACTGCGTAACGTGTGGACCAAAGACTGCACAGTCATCATTCGCAAACCAGACGGCAGCAGCAAAATCCGAGCAACACGGATGGAACACATCACATTGTAAATATTAAGATAACATTATTTTCCATAGTTATGAAACTCCGTTGCCCACTATTCTGAACTGTAACTTTGAAATTTCAGTATTACTATATTTGTATATACATTTCCTATTCTTAACACTTCATTTTTAATTTTAATTAACTTTTGAATTGAATCAAATGCGTGTATTTGCGTTCTTATTTTTTTATGATTAGTATTAATGTAATATTTTTTAAATAGTTTCAATACTTTGTGACTTCCCCTCTCGGAGAACAATCATCGAACGAGAAATGCAACCATTCAAGCTAAGGGCGCCAATCTTTAAGTTGAGGACTTAAAGATAAAAATTTATAATCAAGCTTGGACGGACTCTTATCACAGGGGTGGGGTGATAGTGCACTAATCATTAAGCAGGAGAATTAGAAATCAAAAGGCTAATTAAGGCAGATTGATTAAAGTGAACTAGAAAAATACTATTTATTATATTTAATATAAATGACGACGGTTTAACGAGAACTGAATTTAAAATAGAAAATGAATTTAACAAAAAAAATGAATGCCTCTACTTCGCAAAAACTTGCAATATCTTTAACTCGCTTGCTCACCATGTAGTCTTGTTCTGCTGGTCCTTGGAAAGCTTCCCTCCTTGTAGCTGGAACATCACCGGTCGTCTTTGAGATCTCTTCATCTGCAGCTAAGTACCATTCCTGCCTTGCACATTGCACCTCCCACTAATTGGAAGATGGCTTCAAAACTAACACTCCCTATTATGCTCTATCCCATATATTGGAGATAAGCCCTATATCATAGTTAGAAGAACCACCTTGGGTTATATGGAGAGGATACTCAATTAAGAATCCTTCCAACTTTACTGAAAATGTTCTCTGAAGTTTCATTTCTATCTAGATTAATACTACCTATTGACTTAGACTGGTTCAAACCGGTCTCGTAGCCGAGCTGTACGTACTTCCTGATGAGAGTGGCTATACGCCCCTCATTCAGAATTTCTAAGTACCACGTCGTGGTAAATGAAGTAATTAATGTAGAATACTAATGCAGAATCAAACGAAGAATCCGAAGAATCAAGTAGAGAATCAAGTAGAAGATCACGTAGAAGATGAAGCCAAGAGCTCCAACACGCCCTTTTATAACCTTCTCTCGCGCTAATTACAGGTCGCTAGACGTGGTCCAATCAGATGACACGTCTCTCCCCACTCCAGATATTAGAGTTGACGGGTCTTAACCATGATATCAACTGTTCTTCTATTAGTCCTTTCACTCAGTATCCATGGCAACATGACGCTCCTTTGAAAATATAGGCGGTGATCAGTTTGAATAATTCTGGTCGAAATACGGTAGCTAGCGTTACAACGCTTGCACACGTGCTCGCTTTTCCCAGAACTTGATGTCTAAAATTTGTCCTTCCTTCTTCCTCGGTGATGTGGCAAGATAGAGGAAATCTACTGCAAGTTAATTTTAACCGAATGTCGCAAGAATCTAAGTGAATATTAGGATATTCAGCCCTCGTTTACAAGTCGTAGTTACAAAGTAATGAAATGATAGTGAGCAAATGATTAAACATGAATTATAATACAATTACATACCAAGATAAATATCATGACGTTAAATTCCTGAATTAATTACACATAATAAAATTAACATAATTACACTGTAACGTCTGGAACGTTACATACGCCCCCATGAGTTCTTAACAAATATCACATGAGTTGAGAACTCACACACTTACTCCCACATTGACTTGAAATACCTCTATTACCTGCCCATTACGAGCGACATTATTTTCATACAACTAATTATATCTCACGGTTTCCATATCTCTCTTAGACTGCTTACCATTGCGAATGTCTGTTATTTCAGTTCATCTTGAGATTTAGATACTAAATTATGCCCAACACAAGCAACTTTCCATTTTTGTAAAAAACAAGATTATCCTAGAGAATATAACATAATATATATACAATTCAGATTACAAACTCTGCCGAGTGTCTATTTGTCCTTTTACTCTCCATCTTTCCGACATTCTTTGCTAGATAGCAGTAACACGTTCTCTTCCAATCTTTTACATTAAAACCATGGAAAACAAATGATACAAACAATTTACACTTTTATCACTCTTTCGAATGTTTCAACCTTATCTTGAAGCAGTATGCAATACACTCCACACGAATACACACGTGATTTAAGCTCACGGTAAAATTATTGCAAGTTAGAAATGCACATACGGGAAAATTAATTATTTGCCGTCGTCAGCTTTAATTAGCCTTCGGTAACATCTCAGAAAACAAATAATATATAAAATTTCATGGCCTCACATACGGAAAACAGATGATCTATTGTCAATGAACGAGCGTAACTCTACCGCTACACACAAACACCTCCCTTGTTTACAAATCGTAGTCTGACATAACAAGTAGCAACTTCCCCGAGTTACTGACCTATATCTCACAATCCGGTTCAGCCACCTCACACGACAGGTATCTCCGTAAACTACTAATGTTATATGAACCATTCATTACGCTCTCGCCATCCGCTAACTTGTAAGCACAGGGTCCTAGTTTTCTATGTACTTTATAAGGGCCTTGATATAAAAGAAAAAATTTCTTTGTTACCTTATCCTCACTGTTTGACAACATGGGAACTCTCACCAAAACCATATCACCTACCTCAAAGTTATCAAGTACCTTACGTTTCTGCTGCCTTTTACGTTTATCTCCAGATTTAATCAGGTTCTCCCGTGCCAGTCGGACGTAAAATTCAGCATTACGAGGTGGTTCCTCAGGCAAACCTAACACTCTCACTAGTTCATTCTGAGGCTTACAACCAAAATGAACTTGTGACGGCGTCAATCTAGTGCTTTCATGTTGAACTGCATTGATCCATGTCTCTATGCGGGATAAATGAGCCACCCAGGCTGTATGCTTATCGAACACTAAGCATCTAAACATGCGAGATAACTCTTTCATAACGCGCTCACACATATTGCCCTGAGGGTATCTAATGGATGAATGAACCTGTGTAATACCTAGCTCTCTAATTATGGACTTCCATTTTCTCGAAATAAATTGCGGTCCACTGTCTGATAATATTCTAAGAGGAGTACCTAATTCAGGGATATACTTCTCTTTGATTATACGACTACAAGATTTTCCAGTGGCTTTTCTCATACCGTATAATCTGACCAACTTCGAGAAAGCATCAATAATGACTAAAATATATTGGAAGCCGAACTGTCCCTTTACCACAGGTCCAAATAAATCAGTACACACCAAGTCACCAGGTCTTTCTGAGATTACTGCCTGACGAGGTCCTGCTAAATAGCGGTTAGGAACTTTGCTACGCTGACACAGATCGCAAGTGGAAAGAATTTTTCTTATATCTCTTCCCATCTTGTCCCATATAAAATTCTGTCGGATCTCATACAGAACTTTATTAGCTCCATAATGTCCTAATTCCTTGTGGATAAACCAAATCAATTCCACACGTAGCGCTTTGGGTACACAAATCCCCCAGAGATCCTCGCCACATTTCCTGGCTAGAAACCCGTTAACCAGTTTGTACGTGTGCCTACCATGCGACACAGTGAGCTGCTCTCCTCCCTGAAGTACAGACAAAGGTTCCCGACATTCTTCGTCTACCGACTGTTCAACCAATAGGTTACGTAGTCTATTTAGAGCAGTTTCATTTTCCTTAGACAGACATGTACATATAATAATGCCCTCACGTGGCTCTAGAAGGCTACCTTCTTCGCACAACTTCGGATCACGTGACAATAAATCAGCAAGGACATTATTCTTTCCCTTAATGTGAGTTACCTTAAAATCATACTCTTGTAGGGCGAGTATCCATCTACTAACTCTGTTAGATGATAATTTACACTTGGATACAAAAGAAAGAGCATGATGATCCGTCCTAATTTCAAATTCGGTACCTAAAACATACATCCTAAATTTACTGAGGGAGTATACGATAGCTAGGAATTCAAGTTCCGTTATAGTATAACGCTTTTCAGCAGCACTTAAACCTCTGGAAGCTAAAGACACAATCCCTAAATTACCATCATCATCTACTTGACATAGTGCACCAGCGATACCACAGTGAGATGCGTCCGTCAGCAACACATACTTCCTATCGGGCATGGGGTATCTCAAAACAACCGCCTGCCTGAATCCTTCTTTTAATTTTAGGAAAGCTCTATCATGATCTTGTGTCCATTCCCACTTACTGCCAGCTTTCAATAGTTCTCTAAATGGCTCTAGTAAGTTACCAAATCTCACTACAAATCGTCTGAAAAAATTACATACACCAATATACGATCTGAGCTCCTTAATATTTCTAGGTGTCGTAGTATTCAATATTTTTCAATTCTTGTGCTCTCAGGCGTCACTCCCATTGCCGATACACGGTGCCCCAAAAAAGTCACCTCTCGTCTACTGAAAACACATTTGTCAAGTTTCAGAGTAAAACCAGCATACTCTAATTTAGAAAAAACCCTATCCAAGTGGTCCAAGTGCTCTTCAAAGGTACTAGATCCTATAACCAAATCATCGATATAAATAGTAGCATAATCTCCAGTATCATCTCCCAAGGCAATACTAAGTGCGCGAATTAGAGCTGCCGAACTCGTACGGGTCCCAAAAGGAACACGCCTAAATTGGTACAAACTATGCTTATAGCTGAAAGCAGTAAGAGGCCTGTCTTCTGATCTCAAAGGTATCTGCCAAAAACTACTCCTAAGATCTAACGTAGAAAACCAACTCTTACCCTGAAAACTCTGTATCAACTCTTCAATGGTTTGTGATCTCAACTGATCAGCACCAATACGTCTGTTCATCTCCCTGCCATCAATACACAAACGTATTGGTCCATCAGACTTAGGCACAACAATTAAGGGATTAACGTATTGACTGTTTGATAATTCAATCACATCGTCTGCTAACATAGCTTGAATTTGATCCTCTACGGCTTTGGCATATTTGTGTGGTATCGGATACCGCGGTCCGCTGAATGGAGTCTTATCCAGCACAGAAAAAGAATGTTCATACAGATGGGTAACACCAGGTTTCTCGGAGAAAATCTCCACTTGTTCACATAACACTTCAAATAACTTGTCCTTCTGGACTTCATTCAACTGATTTCTACTTACGGCTTCTTTCAAGCCACATATTTTATCCTCATTAATCCACAACTGGCACAACTTCAGGCCCTCACTAGCCTCTTCATTAACTTTAGAAACCTCTCTCATTCTCCACACTGTACTAACTTCCGTTTTCCTCTGAATTTCCTCCTCAAACTTGACCTTGATATCCTCATTATTCCACCTCAAATTTAGCACTAGATCATTGTAATTTAACTGAGCCAATTTTAACGTTAGCCAGTCAGATCCCAAGATAAGATCAAATATCAAATGCGGAATTACCAAACATATCTGAACGCTAATAAAATTATTAATGCATATCGGAACAGCTACTTGTTTACAAACTTGCTTAGACTTCTTTCCAACAGCCGTAATGATGAAAGTAGACTTAACGGGCATTTCCTCCAACTGAATACCCTGTTTCACTAATGACTCATACCACTGAGAACTAATACATGATATTTGGCTACCAGAATCAATCAAAACTTTAACCCACGCCCCCCAAACTTTCAATTTAACAACGGGATTGACTACTTTATTACTGCTCGGGTTCATACAACAAATCGTCTCTAACATCTAGGTCATGTGGTAACACTTTCATGACAAGACACTTCGCTACCTTCGTACTTGGCTGGAATTCTGACCTAACATTACAGCCTCTAGTTAGTTTAAAGGTTCCCTTTGTGTATTGACGTTGGACTCATTAGTACATTGCTCTGGCCTCCGTTGGGAATTGCCTGTCCTATATTCAGGTGCTCCGCTCCTGCTGTTATGCTGAGGTCTGAACTGATTGCGAGCTTCGTGATTCTGTATTCTTCCGTTATGTCTCATTCCGTTGTGATGACTAAAGTTCTGAATATTCTCCGTTCTACTCCTAAGGTTACCTAAAGCATCAAAACTGCCTAGTAGGTTCTCCATCTCCTGAACAGTACCAACTTTTTGCATGCAGGCCGCTTCTCTCACCCTGTCCGGAAAATGTCTTAAAAGTAGTCTTACTACATCAGACCCCTCGGTTATACCATCTAAGTTCTGACAAATCATGACATGTGCCAGGAAGTACTCGGTCATAGTAACTCCCTCATGCTGTTTGTACCTCCCAAATACCACCCTTTCTCTCTCCCGAGCTTGTATCGCTTCATTCCAGAATTTCTCTCTAAACTTATTTCTGAATTCTTTCAGGTTCGTCATCGTTTGCGTATATACCATGAACCAAGACCGAGTTTCTCCTACAAAAGCATGGTCAATATTTTCCATAACGTCTTCCCAGTCCATAGACCCTTCCTCTAGACGCTTTTCAAACCGTTTTTCTATCATCTTAAGGAAATCTAGCGGGTTCGTTTGTTTCCCATTAAATTTAGGTAGTTCAATTTCCCTAATGTAGCTATTTCCTAGACATTGCCTTCCCGTGAAAACCTGTTTATCCTTTCCCACCTGTTTTAACTGATTTTCTGCTTTCTCCATCCGGCATTCTACATCTCTGTCTCTCCTATCAATTTCTCTCTCCAAATTAACCTGCTTCTCTTTCAATGTCCTAATTTCAATCTTATTCTCTTCAGCTATCGCAAACCTTTCTTCACTTGCCCGGGTCTCATCTTCTATTCTAAGCTTTACTGTGTCAATCTCTTGTTGGACGTGGTCTTTAAATATCCGTATTTCCCCTCTTTGAGTCTCAACTCTCTTATCAATACTAGTGACCTGCCTCATTACTTCCTCCCTAGTAGAGTTGTTTTCCTTCCCCATTAATTCCAGGAATTGACTTCTCTGCTCCGCAAACTTTTCTTCTACCTCTTTCCCTTGCCGTACATATTCACTTTTCTGGTCCTCTAATCGCTTATTAAAATGTTCATTTTTTACCACCAGATCGCGTAACTGCCTACTGTGTTCGTCCATTCTCCGATTCGCTTCCTCCTTATTTTCCCTCATCTCCCTGCTTAATTCAGCTTTAGTTTGTTCTAATTCACTTTTAAGCTCAGATTTAGTTCGTTCCAATTCATTATTTATTTCAGATTTACTGTCCTCTATCTTACTCAATATTAACTGCATCATTCCCATTAACTGATCATTATTATTACTTTCATTGTTAGTGTTTACTTCCGCTTCGCCCCCCATCCTACTATCATCTGACTCCATACTGACTTCTTTCTGCTTGCCTTCACTCTCCATACTACTTACACTTCTATCTTCAATTTCCTCTACAAGACTACACAACTCTTCCTCTGAACTCAATACGTTATTGCCTTTTATCGCCCGTCCACTGCGCAACATCCTCTCCTCTTTCGTCTGATCAGCCATGACCCTTCCCACAATCAAACACTCCTAATGAAACGTGGATATCCAAATTTTGCCCATAATACTAATTCTAATATCGTTACTGTCATTAACTGCTCCGTACTTAATGATTTTCTCGCCCTACGTTGGAGCGGCATTTATGTGACTTCCCCTCTCGGAGAACAATCATCGAACGAGAAATGCAACCATTCAAGCTAAGGGCGCTAATCTTTAAGTTGAGGACTTAAAGATAAAAATTTATAATCAAGCTTGGACGGACTCTTATCACAGGGGTGGGGTGATAGTGCACTAATCATTAAGCAGGAGAATTAGAAATCAAAAGGCTAATTAAGGCAGATTGATTAAAGTGAACTAGAAAAATACTATTTATTATATTTAATATAAATGACGACGGTTTAACGAGAACTGAATTTAAAATAGAAAATGAATTTAACAAAAAAATGAATGCCTCTACTTCGCGAAAACTTGCAATATCTTTAACTCGCTTGCTCACCATGTAGTCTTGTTCTGCTGGTCCTTGGAAAGCTTCCCTCCTTGTAGCTGGAACATCACCGGTCGTCTTTGAGATCTCTTCATCTGCAGCTAAGTACCATTCCTGCCTTGCACATTGCACCTCCCACTAATTGGAAGATGGCTTCAAAACTAACACTCCCTATTATGCTCTATCCCATATATTGGAGATAAGCCCTATGTCATAGTTAGAAGAACCACCTTGGGTTATATGGAGAGGATACTCAATTAAGAATCCTTCCAACTTTACTGAAAATGTTCTCTGAAGTTTCATTTCTATCTAGATTAATACTACCTATTGACTTAGACTGGTTCAAACCGGTCTCGTAGCCGAGCTGTACGTACTTCCTGATGAGAGTGGCTATACGCCCCTCATTCAGAATTTCTAAGTACCACGTCGTGGTAAATGAAGTAATTAATGTAGAATACTAATGCAGAATCAAACGAAGAATCCGAAGAATCAAGTAGAGAATCAAGTAGAAGATCACGTAGAAGATGAAGCCAAGAGCTCCAACACGCCCTTTTATAACCTTCTCTCGCGCTAATTACAGGTCGCTAGACGTGGTCCAATCAGATGACACGTCTCTCCCCACTCCAGATATTAGAGTTGACGGGTCTTAACCATGATATCAACTGTTCTTCTATTAGTCCTTTCACTCAGTATCCATGGCAACATGACGCTCCTTTGAAAATATAGGCGGTGATCAGTTTGAATAATTCTGGTCGAAATACGGTAGCTAGCGTTACAACGCTTGCACACGTGCTCGCTTTTCCCAGAACTTGATGTCTAAATTTGTCCTTCCTTCTTCCTCGGTGATGTGGCAAGATAGAGGAAATCTACTGCAAGTTAATTTTAACCGAATGTCGCAAGAATCTAAGTGAATATTAGGATATTCAGCCCTCGTTTACAAGTCGTAGTTACAAAGTAATGAAATGATAGTGAGCAAATGATTAAACATGAATTATAATACAATTACATACCAAGATAAATATCATGACGTTAAATTCCTGAATTAATTACACATAATAAAATTAACATAATTACACTGTAACGTCTGGAACGTTACAACTTTACCAGTAATATATACTTCATTAATTTAAGACAACACACCCCTAGTTTAGTTGTCCTTCAAAAATATTAGGAAATTTTATGCACAGTTAATTCATTACCTGCACCCTTGTACTTCAGTTAACGATAATTTTCTCCTAGCCCCTAGTGTTTATTTGTCTATTTTGGTGATTTACATTCTAACAAGTTGGTTACTGTCACGAGTCACAATGGACATTCCTCTGACGTCACCTGTTTATCTCAGCAGCCACCAGGCCATGTACCCGCTCCTTTCCTTCCGCTGTCCCCGCTCCCCCCAGCCTGTAGTTCCAACCCTGACCAAAGTACCGCTAACATTCTTAAGAACTTCGTCTCGCAACATCCTAGAGCCCTTCACGTCTGTCATATAAACGGCCAAAGCTTATTAGCTGCCAATCGAATGGATGAGCTTACAGAAATATTCACCCCAGTTGTTTTCCATGTCCTACTAGTGTCTGAGTCATGGTTGACAGATAAGAGCCCGTCTTCTTTGTGTCAACTTGAAGGCTACTCGCTTCTGAGAAATGACCGCACACACAAGCGAGGTGGAGGGGTATGTGGCTATTTCTTAACCAGCCTCAAACCCAAAATGTTAGGTCATTCACCAGGCAGGTATGAGAGAAAACCAGAATACATGTTCGTAGAAATAACAGCGAACGGGATTAAAGCCCTTGTAGGAGTAGTTTACAAACCTCCGAATATAGGCCACTTAGAAGACTTTGAAGCTGACTTAACTGAACTGCTGCCAGACTACCCCCACAGAATAATTATGGGAGATTTTAATACGGACATAATTGACGTAATTTCTCCCGAAACCACGCGACTTAAAACATTGTTTCAATCCTATAATATGGACATCTTGCCTCTCTCTCCAACTCACCACACATCTCATTCGCACACTCTGTTAGATCTTATAGTTACCAGCAATTCAGACAGAGTTCTCAATGTTGGCCAAACCTCTGTACCTGGTATTTCTGCACATGACGCAATATACATCTCGTATGACCTCCGGCCACCGAAACGCTCCCAGAAATTTATTACCTATCGACCATTGAAAAATATAAATAAAGATAGACTCTTCCAGGACGCAAGCAGCATACCCTGGCATAACATAACGACATATAACAAACTAGACGACAAAGTCACTTTCTTTAACAGCAAAGTAACGGAATTATTTGACAAGCATGCCCCAAAGCGGCGAGCGAGAATATCTAAAGAACCCTCTCCGTGGTTAAATGACGACATTAGACAACTAATGAAACAAAGAGACTGCGCCCACAGACAATACAAAAATGACCCTACTGTACAAAATTTTGACGAATATAGGAAGTTACGGAACAAGACAACACAACAAATACGGAATGCTAAACTGCGGCACGCTTACAGTTTAATTACGCCTAACGGTAGAACAGCGACGACATTGTGGAAATCTATTAATAACCTTGGACTTACGAAGAACAAAAACAAAAAAGAAATTACAGTACCTCTCGAGGCTCTTAACGAGTACTTTATTGCTAGTTCCTCCGCAGTACGACCTGTCGACAAACAGAAACTTTTGAACCATTACGATACACACCCCACCCCTGACAGAGATAAATTCTATTTCAGTCACGTGACACCCCTCCAAGTCAGGAAAGCAGTTCTTAGGATAAGCACAAAAGCGAAAGGAATTGATGACATTGGGACTGACATGGTGAAACTAATTCTTGATTTTATATTACCAACTTTAACCCATATAATCAATTTCTCTCTCCTATACTCCACATATCCAACTCTCTGGAAGAAGGCTGTTGTGCTACCTCTTCCGAAAAGTCAAACGCCTTCGAACGAGGGAGACTATCGTCCAATATGTATTTTATCAGCTTTATCTAAAATCTTAGAATATATAGTCCATAAACAAATGTCAGAGTACCTTCAAACGCACAGTCTCCTTAATCCTTTCCAGTCCGGTTTCCGACAAGGACATAGTACAACTACAGCCTTACTCAAAGTGACTGAGGACGTTCGACAGCAAATAGACAGAGGACGAGTCACAGTTCTAGTACTACTAGATTACAGTAAAGCTTTTGACAGCGTAGACATTGACATATTACTTGTAAAACTGACGGCTCTACATTTTTCTCAAAGTACGATTGCTTGGATGCATTCCTATCTTTACGGACGTCAACAATGTGTGAAAGGTAATAATGGAATTGTTTCATCGTGGCGTCACGTGAATAGAGGAGTCCCTCAAGGCTCTGTACTTGGACCACTTCTTTTCGCACTCTTTGTGAATGACATATCATCGAATTTAAGACATTGCAAATACCACATGTACGCTGACGACCTACAACTCTACACAGACTCTACAGCACAAGACCTTCAGGAAAATATAGACTTACTAAACATTGACTTACAGACTGTTAGTGAATGGTCTGCTGCCCACGGCCTGCAGTTGAACCCTACAAAGTCACAAGTAATCCTTCTTGGCCACCAAAATCAAATGGCAAATATCAATAAACGTCCATTGCCGAGAGTAATCCTTCAGAATGTTGCAATTCCTTTTGTACCACAAGTGAAGAACCTCGGCGTTATCATGGACGAACGCATGACTTGGTCTGGACATATCTCACATATCTGCCAGAAGGTTTTCTCTGCTCTTCATTCTTTATATAAATATAAATACATATTTCCGATAAAACTTAAGCAGAAATTAATCGAGGCTCTTGTAATGCCACATTTCGACTATTGCGATGTTGTTTTCAATGATGTGAGGCCACTGCTGTCCCTAAGGCTACAACGCGCTCAAAACGCATGTGTGAGGTATATATGCAATCTAAGAAAATATGACCACGTATCATCATCTTTCCTAGAACTAGAGTGGTCGCGACTCCACGTTCGTCGTAATCATCATACTCTGTCTCTCCTCCACCGAGTCCTTACTACATCTTCCCCAACTTACCTTTCTTCGCGTTTCCATTATTTCTCAAATGTGCATAACAGAGGTACACGGGCTCAAACATCAAACCTGCTCGTCATTCCTCACCATCGAACTGCAACATATAATAACTCATTTTCTGTGTTTGCCGCCCGAGAATGGAATCGCTTACCGGATGACGTCAGAGGAATACCAACCACCAGGTCATTTAAAAGAGCGTTAAGAGGTACAGCAGGATACGAATGAACTGTGCATTTCTAGTCCTTTACTGATGGTGTTAGTACATTATTACTACTAGCTATTATTATTATTTTATTATTATTATTATTGTTGTTGCTGTTATTATTATTTTTATTAGGCCTATTATTATTGTTGTAAGTATGTTTATCTCACTGGGGTGGAATTTTATTTCTGTTATAAAATATTTAGATTGTCTTTAACTGTGCTATACTTAGTATTAATTACGGTAGTGTTAACTTTGATTCTATGTACAAATTGGTTTAGTGTAAGAGAAGGCCTAATGGCCTTAACTACGCCAATAAAGACATTTATCTATCTATCTATCTATCTATAAATCAAGAAAAGCGTCGGCCAGAAGATTGCAAGTTAGGATGTCGTAAGAGATGGGAGAACGAACACGTGTCATTCGGATAGAACTTCCGATTTAGGCATGCTATTCGTAATGATACTGTATTTACCTCTTGGCCCAAACAATATGGATCGTTTGCACCAGGTAATCTTTTCGTTCTGAAAGTATCACATTCCTTCAAAGCAGGGAAGACTTTTTTCTCAGAATTCTGACAATAACCTCAATATCGATGTTCATATTAAGTAGTAAAAAAGGAAACTGGGGGAGAATAGTACGAAAGAGTGACTGCTCTTCATTAAGAATACTTAGAGAAGAAATCTGAAAAGGGCATGCCATTACCAATGAAGAGAATACGACATCAAATTAAACCGGAGCTAAGTAGCTTATTGTTTAAGAAAGCTGTTAAGATTTCTCTAAGAGAACAATAACGCAATCAAACTGAATTAACTTTAATGAGAAGACAGTATTCTCGTTAATTTTTTGTGCTTCAAAAGGATTCGCTTCTGTTACACTTCTTATCATTGTTCCTCCAGTCCAAAGTTAATTGTGTACGGTAATTTTAAACATGCATTTCCTCTGCAAAGCTCTCGATACAGATGGTAAGTGAATTGTATTAGCAACATTGTTATATACTGTGTTCATATGGATGTGACTTGAGTTGAGACGCTACAAAATCAAAAATCCTGTACCAATGACAAAGCCAACCGATTAAGAATATTAAATAATACAAGACACTCGCTAGTACACCGTTGAGTAATACTAAAGCCAACGAGTAGTAACAGATATATTGAAGAAGCAGAGATAGTATTTTCACTAGTAAGCTCCCAAACTCTTTTCCCAATTAACCACGTCGTACTCCAATATCTGCAAAGAGTCAAAAATAACTAATGTTCAGTACGGTACCGTACTGTAGGAATGTATGTTTGCATAACATATTTACCCACTCCCTGAGTATGATGCATTAAAGGTTAATAAACACGACGAAAATGTTATGATGGTCCGTTTATCAATGTGTGGCTGGGAGGGAAATAATGGATAGAAAGAGAATTATTATATTCGCACCGCAGCGATGATATGTTGCACGATAGTATTAACGAATCTTTCACTATTTATTCTGCAAATATCCGTATATTTTAGCCTGAATAATTTTTCATGTATGCCTTAATAGTTCTAATTTGCTCCATGGTTAACACTTATTATTTCATGTGCATGCCTTCGTTCTTTTAGTCGATATATCGATGTCTTCATCATTTCTAGGGTAGGAAATCTTGCTTTCTCTCCTACTGAAAACAATAATCAACAATACCATCACCTCCTTCTGTAGTCTTGTTTACAGAGTGATAATTCTTTCATCCCATTAAAAGACTCAAATCTTATTCAAAAGCTTCATCTCAAGGCAGGCATTCTCACCCAGCCATGCTATAGGCTATACTTCATTCATGATGTAATACAAGCCTTCCTTGTTTTTCCTTTACAACAAAGTAAAATGTATTATTTTTAACTTTATTATTATTTATTTTGATAATGCTATTCTTATTTTCTTACATCCCACTAAGTGTCTTTACGGTTTTCGGAGACGACGAGTAGTCGGTATTTCGTTCCACAGGAGTTCTTTAATGTTCTTATAAATATCTACCGACACGAGGACGATGCATTTGAGCAGCTTCATATTCCACAGGACTTAATCTTTATCAAAACTATCAATTTAGGCTCAGAAATCCAGTACTTTACCATCTGAACCATTAAGACGGCTATTGCTATTCTAATTCTGATTATTATTATTGAAAATGGTTATCGATTTTCAATTGTATGGTTTTTATGAAGGATTCTTCAACCTGAATAATATTCCATATCTGCCTTAACGGTTCAAGTTTGCTCCAAGGGCCGAATTTATTCTCGACTACCAGTATGGAGTGGCTTAAGCCGGCGTGCAGTTTCGTTCAAAGCCGAGAGGATCGCGTCACGTGAAACAGGAATGTAGAAACACTGCTAGGCCCAAGTACACTCCAGGGACTACTCTACCATACGTCTTCAGTAAATCAGACACGTAGAGAGTCTTTCTCGCTGATCTACTTATCGTGTCGCGCAGGTGCAACGTGGGGATTCTCGGCCTAATCAGAAGTGCTTCTCCATGTACCGCGGACACTTGGGTAAATCTAACTGTGATGCTGCACGTTCTGTTCAAACTGTCTGCTTTATACGACAGACTAGTTGGCTCCCGAAAGGACAACATTGAGAAGAAGTTATTGCCAGTGAAGTTTGCATACTGATGAATTTCAGTAGCTAACTACTCTTGGTTGACTTAAATATATGCAGGTTAAACAACAGCAGAAAATAATAGTTCTTCATGATTAGCCCGTGTATCTGATTACTTCTTTACGTATGTGAATAAATGAATGAATGAATGAATGAATTAATTAATTAATTAATTAATTAATTAATTAATTAATTCGCATTTTTCCAAGAACGGATGACCGCAAACTGGGCAGAGCGTGTTCGTTTATTGTAATGTAAAACGTTGCATGTAGTTAGATTTGAACTTACTACAAAAAACAAGCAAACAAACAAACAAAAACAAGAAACAAAGTATCCAAAGATATTCCAATTTGCTTTTAATTTAATTTAATTTAATTTCGTGTGGCTATTTCAGCCGAGTGCAGCCCTTGTAAGGCAGACCCTCCAATGAGGGTGGGCGGCATCTGCCATGTGTAGGTAACTGCGTGTTATTGTGGTGGAGGATAGTGTTATGTGTGGTGTGTCAGTTGTAGGGGACAGCACAAACATCCAGCCCCCGGGCCATTGGAATTAACCAATGAAGGTTAAAATCCCCGACCCGGCAGGGAATCTAACCCGGGACCCTCTGACCGAAGGCCAGTACGCTGACCATTCAGCCAACGAGTCGGACTAAACTCGTGTCCTCATCCCGAAGTGGTGCAGCTCTTTTCAGGCACACACCCATTGGAGGTGAGTTGCATGTACCATTCCAACCACATACCAGCCCTCCTGCTGTTCTTAAATTTCTGGCAGAATCGAACCCAGTCCCCCGAGGACGGCAGCTAATAACACTAACCGTTACGCTACGTTAAAATTTAAATAATGTTAGTATACGTTGCATACGCCACACATATTATACACCCTTATCAGACGAAACTTATTTTTACCTCATATGAGAGAACTGAGACTGCGAACAGACAGCTCCCTCCACCGCAGTCACGGATAACCACCAACCGGGGGGGGGGGATAACATCCTCCCACCGCAACCATTGCACTCGCATACAACCAGAATTATTAGTTACGGGAAATCAAACATATTTAACTACATATGACCGATGTAAACAAAAGAACAGACATCTCCCTCCTCTAGTCACGGATAACCACCGACATGGGGGAGAGACCGTCCGATCATCGCACCCATCGCTATAATATGCCACTGGTTTTCATAATGATGCATCCTTATCCTCATGATACCTAACTCAATTATAATTCACTAGGCATATCTTTGAAAGTATACAACCTTATCGTTATTGGGTATTTCCTAAGTTATATAGTCCAGGATGTCTCTTCCTTAACTACATACCATTTTCTCTGATTTTTTTCAAAATACCTCTAATAATATTTTATAATTTTGCTGTTTTTCCAGGTTTCTTCCATTATCTGTTTAATAGCTTAGCAAGTGCGTAACGTTCCTGTTCATTCAGAATTGTATCCGACTCTTCCCCGTCTACATATTCCTCTCTAGTATTTATCGTCCTTTACAGTCCTTAATCAGGTGTTCCTTTTCCATATTGCACCAGGAAGAATGTATTTGGCCGCAGATACTAGCTTGCAGAGCATGGAATATTTCTAAGGGGTGGTGCGTAAGCATTGGAGTTGGTACAGAGAGAGGTATTAGTTCAATGAATTGATATTCTTTTGAATATCTGGGTTTATTGTTCATTTGAAACAAATTCATATCACCTTCTACACAAGTTGAGTTGATGCGCTGTAGCAGGCTGAAACCTCCGGACTCCGGTATGATTACTAGGCTTGGTCTGGACAGGCACCACGCCCGTCCTTGATGCGAAGTTCTCAACGTTCTAGAATTTCTCGAATGTCTGGAGGATCTGGAAGTTCCCGAATTTCCAGGTGCTCACGTTGCGGGGTTCGATCTCACACAAGAATACTGAGAGATGAGGCGTGATGATCACACAAGCCCCCGTATGGTATTCAACTCGCTTGTATCACTGTCGAATAAATTAATGTTTGCTTTAAGTACTGCACTGATTTGATTATAATTAGGATAGTCAAATATTAATGAAACTGACACTTGAATGTTTGACTCAAACACCTTGTTGAATCAAATATGTCATTCATGGAATTAACACTTGAAAAGAAACAACTGAACTGAGTAACTGATCTCACGTTGCAAGTCAGCTGAATTGATACTTGGGAAAATGATGTACGTAAGTCCGCTGATACTGGTACGACACTCTAAAATATTATATTAGGTCGCTAACTTGCATTATCACTGTTCCTAACTGACTGGCTTCTTCATTTTTATGATTGGAACACAACTATGAACATAATATTTAGAGTTCGTGCAAGTTCAGGACTTATTAGGATGTTTGTTATAAATCAAACAATTTTAATAGCACTCGGAGAATGTTCTACACCGTCTGTAAATAATTATTGAATTTACGTGCGCTCAAAGACTGTTCAACCCTGTCTATAAATAATTATTAAAGTTTCTCTGCACTTGAAAAATGTTTAACACTGTCTGTGAATAATTATTACGAAGTAGAAACTACAAGCTTAAATGTGGCACTGAAAAATTCTATGTTCTCTCGGAACTTCACGAGAAGAAAACACAAGTTCAAGTATGGCATTAATATTCTACGTTCCCACAGTTTGTTACGAAAACACGAGTTCAAATGTGGCACTAGGAAATATTCTGTTTCCACAGTCTGTTATGACAACACAAGTTCATTATAACACTTGGAGAAATTGTAACAGAAAAATTGTTATGTTCCTTTGGAACACCACTCTTAGTAAAGACAACACAAGTTTTAATATGGCACTTGAAGAAAAATACTACGTTCCACTGGAACACCGAGCACTAGAGAGTCAGAGTATCGTCTCACCGAAATACTGAGTATCGGCTGGACAATAGCTTCGGTCTGCCGCACTTGTAGAGTCCACCCGTATCGTAGAAACGGTGGAGTATTACTGTCTGCCTGTAGCCTAGATCGCCTTGCTTTTATACCTAGAGCCAATGAAGCATCTCGAAAGCTGGATATTATCCACCTCTATATTCTAACTCCTAAGGTACCTGGTAGATTTGCTCAAGAATTTGAGAGTTTGCAGCTCTTATTATGGCCTCAACGTTGGCTGTCCGAAAATAATACTATCTTAATTCCAAATAGACATTTTACAGACGAATCGGAACATTGCCGCATCTTGTCATGCTCGCTGAGCGAAGGCGGCTCGATTAGGCCGCGTCACTGCTGTGTTCGGTGGGCTTGCCTGTCCTTCACCTCGCGCCAAGTTTAACTCTCATACTTCGATCTTGCTTTCTCGTGGCTGTGTTTCTGGTACAATATATCAATTACATAAAATAAATTTATGTTCGTAATCTTTTTCTCTTAAAGCTTTATTTTTGTAAACTCCCATTAACCATCAAATCATTCCTCTCATTTCCCTTTTTGTTAAAATTTGCGTCCTTATTTTGCAGAATGCTATTAGTGTTCCCTTACTGTAGCATTCTGTCCTTATTATTTCTTCTTCTTAATCTGTTTACCCTCCAGGGTTGGCTTTTCCCTCGGACTCAGCGAGGGATCCCACCTCTACCTCCTCAAGGGCAGTGCCCTGGAGCTTCAGACTCTAGGTCGGGGGATACAACAGCGGAGGATGACCAGTACCTCACCCAGGTAGCCTCACCTGCTATGCTGAACAGGGGTCTTGGTGGGAGATGGGATGATTGAAAGGGAGAGACAAGGAAGAGGGAAGGAAGCGGCCGTGGCCTTAAGTTAGGTACCATCCCGGCATTTGCCTGGAGGAGAAACCACGGGAAACCACTTCCAGGATGACTGAGGTGGGAATCGAACCCACCTCTACTCAGTTGACCTCCCGAGGCTGAGTGGACCCCGTTCCAGCCCTCTTACCATTTTTCAAATTTCGTGGCAGAGCCGGGAATCGAACCCGGGCCTCCAGAGGTGGCAGCTAATCACACTAACCACTACACCACAGAGGCGGACTGTCCTTATTATTTGCCTTTCTATACCATTCGCTCTTTGAACGACCTTCTTATACAATCTCCCGTCATCTCTTGATGCACTGCTTTCCCAGTAAGATCCCATTCCATGTATTCTAGAAGCTTCTTCACACCATCCACCCAGTAGTATTCGATTTAGATTTACGTAGGTTCATGCTGTTAATATTGAGTAATACAATAATAATTAGGGGCTGGCTGGCCGAGGCGGTAAAGGCGTGCTCGGTTCGCCCGTAAGGACGTGGGTTCGAATCCCCGTCAGGAAGTCGTAAAGTTTAAGAAACGAGATTTCCACTTCCGGAGGTGCACATGGCTCTGAGGTTCACTCATCCCACACTAGAAATGAGTACCAGGTTAATTCCTTTGGGCAAAGGCGGCCGGGCGTAGAGCTAACCACTCTACCCCACCAAGTGCCGAGGTTATGGATAGTGGAAGCCTTTACCTTCTACTCCTCCAATGGCCTTCATGGTCTGTATGGATATTACTTTTTACAACAATAATTGGTTGTTGAAGCAATGAGTACTTCAACTGTAGTCTAGCTGAAAGAGGGAGACTCCTGGATAAAAGTTTTTGAAGAATTCTATGTCCACAGTGTCATATAGTGGGTGGATAAACAATACCTAGTGAAAGGTGAAAGGAAAATTAACCATAAAAACAGAATACTGATGGAATGCGAAATACGTAACTCAAACATGCATGCCTATAGTACGGTGAGGTTCAATTTCCTTTACACAGCTGCATAGGAAAATGAACACAACGAAAATATTGTTCTCATGGAATGCATATCCGTATGTGCCTGGGAGGTGTGACCAGGCTTAAGGAAAATAATGAATGGAAAGAGCATTGTGACATACGACGTTCTGTTTCTTCAACGACGATACGGAAATGAAGCAAGTTGCAGAAATAAGGTGTTGCGGAAGAATACTGAGAATGAGACTGATGCATCAGATCAGGAATTAAAATATGCTGAATCGAGTTGTTGAGAGGAGAATGATATGTCTGACCAGTTGAAGTATGGGACTGGTAGGACATATCTTTAAAAACCTAGGGCTTTTTGAGTTGTGTTAAGGGAAGTAAAGAGGGAAATAATTATGCAGGGAAGGTCGAGGCGTAAGTATAATAAATAAATTAGAGTGGATGTAGATGTCCGACTCGTTGGCTGAATGGTTAGCGTTCTGACCTTCGGTTCAGAGGGTCCCAGGTTCGATTCCCGGCCGGGTCGGGGATTTGAATCGCTTCTGATTAATTCTTCTGGCTCGGGGACTGGGTGTTTGTGTCCGTCCCAACACTCTCCTCTTCATATTCACACAACACACTACACTACCAACCACCACAGGAACACGCAATAGTGATTACATCCCTCCATATAGGGTTGCGTCAGGAAGGGCATCCGGCCGTAAAACAGGGCCAAATCCACATGAGCGACACAGATCGCACCCGCGACCCCACAGGTGTGGGAAAACCGGTAGGAAAAGAAGAGAGTGGATGTAGATGATGAGGTTAACACAGGATAGGTTTCATGGCGATCTAAAATAAACCAATATTTAGACCGACGGCCCACACGAGATAAATACCAATATTTCGGTGTTGGATTAAATTACTGACGTGGGATACATCCATAGTTTCCAAACTGTACATGGACCAATGAGCGTTATTTAAACATGGAAGTTTTCGAATTGATATAATTTGTAGAAAACACGTGCTCCGACAGTGATCAATACTCAGTTTCAAAGAGGAAGGATCATTGTATCTAGCAGTATGATGATATCGGGTGATGTAACAATGCTGCAATATTGAGGTCCTAAAATCGCCGTGGCCAATAGTTTGTATAGTTCTGTACTTCCACGTAGTTGTACGTGTCCTTTGATTCGTCCCACTGAGTTCTGCATATATCAGGCGGCTCGCGAGCGCTCTATTTTGTACATATAAATATCCCTCACGCACAAATGACGAATTAGATGTCTACCAACTGATTTTCATATGGGCACTATTGCCAGTGGGCAGGTTAGGTCAGAATATGAAGAGATAACAACCGGACGGTCAACGCACCCCTTGCATTAGTAAACCTCGTTTTCCACCGCAAGGTTTCAGGCTGGTGTATGATACAGCAGCACTGTGTTTGCTGTCTGTATATCGGCAATGGGTAGTGTGTTCAGCAGCGACGAATTAACAGACATAATTTTAATCTGAACAACCTCGTCGGAATGCAGCTGAAACCCCAAACAGATGTCTGTCTTCTACAGACGTATTTCGCCGAAAAGTATTAGTATTTGTATCATGTAAACAACTCTTTTATAGAGTGGAATATCTACACGGGTGTAAATTAATAAATTATTACATTTCCTTTCCTTTGGCGTATTTTCAAACAGTAGCGGCCATTAGGCGGGGTCGAGTGGGGACAGTTGCCCCACCTCCACTTTGTGGAGGGAACATTATATTTTGATTCCACTTTAGCCAGCTGGAACTATGAATTATATATTTAAAAAAGCTATTTTTACAAGCCTTGTTGTCCTATCTGCTAATTATTTCCTTTATTGTCTTTAATTATTAACATAATTATTGGCGGAAATACGCGCAAAATGCCGTTCGTCACGGCTAACCGATCTGTATAGCGCTACGGCAAGTACTGGAAACTTTGCATGTGCTGTGAGGAAGGGTAGTAGGTGTACATGATTACTTTTTTGCCATGGTCGTAGACAGTGAGGTGCAATTCACCCGCTTGCCGTGCACATTCGTCAGTCTGTTTAGTGTCTGTTAGTTTCTTAGGTGTATTCAAATACTCAGTGATTTTTTATTATATAATCATACCGTACTTCTGTTTAATTGTACCGGGTGAGCTGGCCGCGGGGTTAGGGCGTGCAGTTGTGAGCTTGCATCCGGGAGATAGTGGGTTCGAACCCGACTGTCGGCAGCCCTGAAGATAGTATTCCGTGGTCTCCCATTTTCACACCAGGCAAATGCTGGGGCTGTACCTTAATTAAGGACACGGCCGCTTCCTTACCAGTCTTAGCCCTTTCCTATCCCATCTTCGCCATAAGACCTAACTGTGTCGGTGGGACATAAAGCAACATAGTGAACATGTGTATTTTGTTATTCATATTATGTTCTAGCCTTAGCACTCGTCATGTAGAACGTACAAAGTTATCTAACTCCCCAGTTATTACTTCCCGCGAATATTCAGGGAGGCTGTTTACTCTGGACGCAACATTAATCCCATCTATCGTATATGAGTGGCAGCAGAAGAGACAAATCACATCTCAAAAATGGGCAATGTAATGCTATTCTTGGTCATTTTATGAGCTTTCGATATTGTAGGTATTCATATTCAGTTTCCTTCTGGCTCTGCGATATTAGAGCATCTAATGTAAAGGCACTCATTCCTTCTTTCAATGACTCCATCTTGCCTTATTCTTCAGCAAGGCCTTTTTCCGCATATTTTATCATTTTCTTCACAAGTTTTCCTTGTTGATATGCACCGATGTCCACGCGATTTTTCTGTGTTCGCAATAATTGGCGTTGGTATAAGTATAGACTAAGCAACAAAAGTATAAATTAATATATTCTCTTATCATAGTATTTATGTTTAAACTGTATAAGACACAAATGATTGGAACTTTTATTCTTTATAACCTTTGTTAAAATGCTTTTCCACAGTACCAATAACAAACCCCCAAACCCTATGGCACTACATCCCTTGAAGGGCCTTGGCCTACCAAGCGACCGCTGCTCATCCCGAAGGCCTGCAAATTATGAGGTGTCGTGTGGTCAGCACTACGAATCCACTCAGCCGTTATTCTTGGCTTTCTAGACCGGGACCGCTATCTCACCATCTAATCACGTAGGCTGAGTGGACATTGAACCAGCCCTCAGGTCTAGATAAAAATCCCTGACCTGGCCCGGAATCGAACCCGAGGCCTCCGGGTAAGAGGCAGGCACGCTACCCTTACACCACTGGGCCGGCTACTACCAATAACAAGAGTATTTAAAATATTAAATTTTAGGAACCTTCCCCTAAACTACCATTTCATCCAGCCTGAATAAAGTATATTTTAGCCTAGACTGTAGCACACTATTCCCAGACTTTACATACCGATTTTCATTAAATTCTGTGCACCAATGTCCTCGTGGTTCGGCGTTGATAAGGACCTAGCATTAAAAAATAGAAATTCATGAAAGTCTCTCTTATCATAACCGGTACGGTAAAAATTTGAAGACTTAAATGACGGGAAATTTAATTTTATGTAACTTTACTTGTGTAGTATTTATCCATAGGACCACTAATAACATAAATATTTGAGAATTACATTTTAGGCATTTCCGTAAAGTACCATTTCACTCAGTGTGAATAAAGTTATTTATAGCCTAGATTGTAGTGCCCCTGTTTTCATTAAAATTCTCTTCAGCCATTTTCTCGTGATGCCCGCACACACATATAGACAGACAGAGATGAGGAATATCTAAAATTGTGTCCGTGTACGAAGCTATCGTTGCTGGACCTCTTAGAAAACGCAAGACCACTCTTGACCCTATATCTGTTGTAAACATGCAATTGTGTAGGGATTTGAATTAATTTCGGGGTGTTTCGAAGTAATAATCCTATTTTCCTCTTCCAGTTAAAGAGTAAACTCGTGTCCTCATCCCGAGGTAGTGCAGCTCTTTTCAGGCACACCCCAACGAAGGTGAGCTGCATGTACCATTTCAACCACATACCAGCCCTTCTGTCATTCTTAAATTTCTGGCAGTACCGGGAATCGAACCCGTACCCCCGAGGAAGGCAAATAGTAACATCAACCATTACGCCACGGAGGCGGACCTCTTCGAGTTTGTCATTGGCTATCCCTTGACATTCCAATATAACATAACTACAACATACTGGGGAAGATGAGTTCATTGATGTTACTAACAATAATAATTACGTGTGGCTATTTCTAGCCGAGTGCAGCCCTTGTAAGGCAGACACCACGATGAGGGTGGGTGGCATCTGCCATGTGTAGGTAACTGCGTGTTATTGTGGTGGAGGATAGTGTTATGTGTGGTGTGTGAGTTGCAAGGATGTTGAGGACAGCACAAACACCCAGCCCCCGGGCCATTGGAATTAACCAATGAAGGTTAAAATCCCCGACCCGGCCGGGAATCGAACCCGGGACCCTCTGAACCGAAGACCAGTACGCTGACCATTCAGCCAACGAGTCGGACATTGATGTGACTGTTCTGCTCACTTCAGCTCAGAGGTGTGAGAACAAATGGGTTCATTTGTAATTCTCAGCGCAGTTCTAGAAAACTTCTGAAGTACGACAATTCAAGATGTTCATGAAAATATTGCGTCAAGTGGGAGGGAGAGAAAAGAACAAGTGCATATCTTGCCCAAGGCTGAAGAAAGTCAAGAGTTGCTCCTACATGGACCACTTCTGAACCTTACTTCCGCATCGTCACAGTCTCTGAAAGAGTTAAGTTCAGAAATTCGTATCAGCAAAGTACAGTAATGAAATTTCATATGGCTTTTAGTGCCGGGATATCCCAGGACGGTTTCGGTTCGCCAGGTGCAGGTCTCTTTTTATTTGACGCCCGTAGGCGACCAGTGGGATTTATGAACACGACCATCCCAGAAAGGTTTTAGATCAGATTCTCAGTACATTTATGCAAAAAGAATATTCACATATTGGCACTGACAACAACAATAATGATACTGTCACAATGAAATTTCCCCTGAAGTACACTTCTGCATAGCGGCCTATTCTAGTTAAGGGACAGTTTTTTTAAAGATTTCCCGGCAGAAATACATGGGAATGTATGGAAAAATTGCTACTCATTAGCGGACTTCCTCAATAACGGAATCAGACACAACAGAATCATTTTTACTGGATATCGTGTTCTGTATAGTGGTCAAGGACGCAGTTCCAGAAGTGATGAATATGAAAACGTGAGCGCTAAACATGAATTGACCAACTTTTGAAGCCATTTGTTGATACTGCAGCAGACTTCGAGTCCATTGATGACCTTGTGTACTCAGAGGATACTTGCGAGTCTCGTTTACAGTGTGCCTACTGATACTACTACAACAAACGTAGACGAGGCCATGTCGTGTTTAGTTGCAAGAAGGCGAAAGAAGTGAAAAATTACATCCATAGTGGAGATGAAAAGAAGCAGAAATACATCAAGGAAATAGACGTTACCGAGCTCGATAGCTGCAGTCGCTTAAGTGCGGCCAGTATCCAGTAATCGGGAGATAGTGGGTTCGAGTCCCACTGTCGGCAGCCCTGAAGATGGTTTTCCGTGATTTCCCATTTTCACACCAGGCAAATGCCGGGCCTGTACCTTAAGTAGGGCCACGACCGCTTCCTTCCAATTCCTAGGCCTTTCATATCCCATCGTCGCCATAAGACCTATCTGTGTCGGTGCGACGTAAAGCAAATAGAAAAAAAAAGAAATAGACGCCAAAGTATTTCTATAACACACCCTATTATCAGATGTCTTTAAAGTAAGGATAACAATATAAACAGTGTCGTTTCATTGTTATCTAAATAGCACTCTGGTGATGGTGTGTTCGAACCCCACTGCCGGCTGCTCTGAAAATGTATTTTCCGTGGTTTTCCATTTTCACACCATGCAAATGCTAGGGCTGTACCTTAATTAAGGCCACGGCCGTTTCCTTCATACTCCTAGCCCCTTCCTGTGCTATCGTAACCATAACACATGTGTCGGCGTGACGTAAAGCAAATTGTAACAAATTCTAGAAGTTCGGTCGTTCTATATTACTGCACCATACGAATGTACCCTACACTGTTTTGTAACATTTTATTAGACCTATTATTAAACTCATTTAATTTTTGGCACGTTGTTTGTTCCTGGGCTACAGCTGTAAGTGTACATATAGAAAATAAGTCCCCAAATCTGTTTTAGTTTTTCTGAATAGCAGACTATGCAAAAGAGGACAACGACAAACCGACTGTCCCACTGAGGTACCGCTAAACGAGAGAGCTATATTATTTATTACCATCGCTCCTGGAATGTATGGTCGTATTGAAGGCTTTCATGTTGTTTCACTTTCATATGTGTTCAGTCAAATCAACAAGCACCGTTATCTAAAGTAGAAGACTAAAGTCGAATCTGCAACCACGGTTCGACAATGGCTGTAATTAGACCATCATTCTCCTGTAATGGTCCGTACGATTCACGAGCCTGACTTCCCCAACATAACAGCAACGAGCCAGAATTAAAATCACGGCCATTAAAGTTCAAATTGAATACTTGGATCATACATCAAGGCACCTACAAAAGTTAATTGCATTCATCTATTTTCGCATCTCGAGTTTTATTCTGTGTGTTGTATTTAATTAACTATAATGAATTTTATCTCTTTTTCACATGTCCTAACTAATAATTGAACGGGCATGAAATAGTGTTCATTTTATTCTGATGTATCCCTAAAGCCATTCGCAGTAATTACGGTTTTTTGATTCTAAAGCTTAACAATCGAGTGGAACTATATTATTTTAAGTAATATTAAAATTTGACTTAAATTATATTCGTTTCATGCAACTGAAATTTTAGCTTCTTGTGAAATAGTCGTCACCTCAAGTGAAACAGGTGAACATGCTGCTATATCACAGCATTTTAAGTCTATCGTTAACATACGTCACTCACTGCTGCTCGTGAGCATTCGAATATTATGAGAAATTTGTTATATCGTTCTCAAATGCGATTTTATTTTACGTAAATAAATATCACACGAGAACACATTCACTTCCTTGTATAAATTACTTTATTTACACTGTAAGTCACAGCACACAATTATACATACTAGCAAGTGACATTGAACTCTTAATAGCGGAGTACCCTGAAGTCGATTCTGACAAGTACAGATATCAACAACACTGACTCTCGCACTATAACATACTCTCTCTTGAACTCACCGACTCCACCTCGGAGCCCAACAGTCACTCGCAGTCCATCACTTGCCTTCGAGTCCAACCTGACTCCGGGTCCAACACTGACTGAGTCCTGACCTGACTTCTCACTGACTGACAGCTCGATACATGTATATATACTATTCGATCAACCATCTAGAATTATCGATTTCTGGAAGGGTTCTTGCAACACTCAAATGGAACACACTCGAAACATCGATCGACCAGCTAGTCGAATGGAGTACTCCAGTAATGGATCCAATTCGAACTTTCGTTTCCCGTTTACCAATACACATGGAAATATCTACAATATTCCTAATGTCTCTACATGTATCTGGATAATAAAATCTTACAGTAAGTTTCCAGAACCCACCATATATACCAAATTATAGTACAATAATTCTAACATACGAACATTATGGAATCTTCTACCGCTTTCGACTATATAGATTTTGAGGTTAAACTTATACACAATACGTATTTGAGGATATACACATTTATACTACATATTTACAGGGAAACCGTGTACTAGTTATGTTTAACTAATAAAAGATAATTTAGCATTAAATAAACTACTGTATAACTAAAATACATTAAACATAACAATTGAAGGTTTTCCACCGGTTACGATGTCATACCTACGACAGTTATGGGCATCAGGGTTTCACAGGATATGGTTACTAAGTACTACTGATGTAACGACTCACATTACATTCTCATTGGTCCAGGCCTGTCAGACCGTGCCACGTGTGTAATGACGTAAAGTGGATAAATAGCGTTAAAGAGCGTACGTCACAGTTTAAGATCAAACTGTCAATACATGCTTGTTAGTGATATGTTTAGGATGCAACTTCAATGTGATTAATACAAGAAAAATCATTTCTGGGCTTATAGGCCGTGGTGGGGTAAGATTAGTAGCTCCCAGGTTGATACTATGTTCAACGTGACTGGTATATAGGCAGTTCCCCTTTACCCCTTGCACACAGTCACGGTACCGAAAATACAATTTACAGCACTGGAAAACTCACACAAAATTATTTCACACAATGTCTGATAACTTCCACGAACACCTTCTTCAAGGAGTTATGGTCTTCGTCCGTCGCTGAACGCGGCCGAACTGATCAAGGTCCTGTCTTGTTTATGCCATCATATTTCATTTTAACAATCGTGCAATTATAAGATGACCTAGGCAACTTGAGAAGCATTAATTTTTGATATATCAATCAATTACCGGTACACATTTGAAGCCAATGAGCCCCCGTGACCTACAAAATCCACTCCCTCAGACGCTAATGAACAAGGTGTGGAACTCTAATGTATTTCACACCGATGATAATCTATATGTTAAAAGAGTTTACTAAAAACATCTTTGGCAAATCCTTTCGTACATTCTAATGGACCGATCTGCTTCATTTATATTTTATTTTCTCTGGAATTATCTGCCGGTAAATCATGAGACAATGATAGGTCTCTAAGTTAGGCCAACTTTGCGTAATCATAAAATCAAATAATTAAATTATCACTCCAATAACTGCAGGCAAAGGCTTACCATAACCCACAATACATTCTGTACTTAGCTGCTGCTAAGCGACTAACACTTATATTCTGATATATGTGATTTTCATCCTAAGTAATGACATTGCATACAGCCATGTTTGATTACTACGTGTCAAGACAGAGAGTATACACTTCTTTCGACCATGAAAGAATACTCTTCCCTTCTAGATTCTCTTTGATTCCCTAACCTTTCCCAGCTTCCAAATATATTCAACAGATGGCAGAGGGTTCCTAATAAATGACATGCTGCTAAGAGAAAAAGTATACATACAAACAGACCCCATCATGATATACGCTTTAAATATTACGTGGGAACAGATACCGAAGGATAACCTATCTTCACTAGAAAGGATGAAAACAATATATCTCATAAGTTCTCTGCCTGGTAAAAAAGAAAAGCTCCTTCGAGACTAACCTATGAGCTCACAAGACAACCGTTCTATACAGAAGCACTGCGATTAAGAATATCATTGCCTTCTACGACACAACACCAAGCTTTGCTAAAGGAATTGCAGGATAAAAAAGCGAATATATTCAACCCATAATTCTACCTTGCTAAAAATTGCAACTACAAGATGGAGTGCAACCATATATTTTATTGCAAGCTCATCTCGCGTTCCGTGGCATTCTGCGGGATATTGGTGGAATATCGTTGGAGGTTGTAACCGTCCTCGAATGGCTTAAGTAAAGTTTAGATTGCTCAAGATTGTAGAAAATGGTACACCATTACCTATACGTTTTCGACTCTGGGAGCTGTATGAGTATCCTGTGTTACCATCTACGATTGCTGGGTAATAAAATAATCACGTTTCACAAAAAGGCTCTGTATATTATTTAAGGATTTCAAACGGATCGAAAATTCAACCATGAAAATGATAGATCTAAGTTTGATCAGTGCAAATTAAGAAAAGTCAGGCTATACCTCAACGGATTTACTCCTACGAAAACATGAATATTAATTTCGAGAAAAATAAATTTGGCTTGCTCTATGCCATGTTTTGTAAATTTCAATATTCATATTAGCAGAAAAAGGATCACCCGTTATTTTCAAATGAGGAATTTAAAAACGAAGCACCGAGTCTACAGAAGAATCTCTTGTCGTCATTCGCCTAGAATTTGAGATATCTGAAAATATTCCTGCTAACACTACAGCCTAAGAATATTACTACTTCATTATTATTAGTGTGTGTGTGTGTTTCTACATCGATAATAATGGATGGGTAAGAAGAAAGCACAGACGATGAATTAAGAAAAGCTTACTTGTGCTAATCTTGCATTAAACCTAATGATACACTAGTAAGTAAGGCTGGTTTTCTCTCGACGTACACTGCTTACTATACACATTCCGCTTGGGAAATGCTACCTTTCCATTGTAAGATGTCATTAGAAATAGCTGCATGCAGTCGTTGCCAGCGCTACAAGAATCGATGTAAAAACAATAAATCCGATTGGGATGGATTAAATCTACTGATAAAGGGCTGTAGACTGTGTATGCGTGATTTAAGCGATGTGTTTTAAAGCTATGTATTTCTAAAGCTGCATCTCAGATGTGTTAATATATGTAATAAACTAAAAAACGTTACTTATTTCAATAAACCTATCCCTTTATTCGCCACAGCTATCGAGATTAATATATATATAATTGTTTTTTTTTGTTTCTTTTTTGCAACGTGCTGCGGGTATTATTCATGTTCCAGTTACATGTCTTGCAAATGTCGTCAGTATATATCAGGTAAGTCTTAACCTGTCTTGTTAGGTACCCAGTAAGTAGCACAAACAGTTTTCGTATCTGAAGACAGGGGTTTAGTTTCCCGGTAATATCAGCAATATTGTAAGTCTCTAGAGATAACATCTATAAGCTACAAAATTCAAATCAAAAATTGAGTCTCCCAGACATTAAAAATCGAACAGCGTGTTATGCATCAGTAGAGGCACAATCTTGTTCCAAGTTCAGCTCCAACCTCCCTTAAGTCGCGTTATAAGGTGTCGCCACCTACAAATGAAGCATACGTATTAAGCCTAACACCAGCTCCCCAGTCCCGTGCCTCCATCTTGTTCCGAGTTCAGCTCCAAACCCTTAAGGGGCCTTTCAACATTACGTACCTTATAAATAAAGCATATGTATTAAGTCTTACATCATCTCCCTAGTCCTATTAGTTCAACGTGTAGCCGGTAAGCTAGTATATGGAACGACTTCCGGTTTGGTTAATGCCTGGTCAGTGTTAGGTTAAGCCTACACAATTAGCTAGGGTGTAAAGTTACGTCCGAGCAGGAGTAGGGAAGGGCAACCGGTTAGGTTTACGCATGGTCAGCGTAAGGGTAAGCCTACACTTTTATGCGGTTAGTCCGGGTATTGAACTTAAATTCTTTTAAGCTAAACTTACACTATTTTCCGGTTAGCCTGAGAGGTTAGGTTCAGCTTCGAGCCCCAAAGATGCTTCCCAAATGTCAAGCCCCCTATAAATAAAGTACATGTATTAAGCCTTACACCATCTCCCTAGTCACATGTGCAGCCATCCTGCTGCTAGTTCAGCTCTGAGCACCTCAAGTCACCTTCCGACATTACGCCCCTATGAATAGAGCTTACGTATTAAGCCTTATAGCCACCATCTTGTTCGAATTTCAGCTCCAAGCTCCCTTAAGTCGCTTTCCAATGTTACGCCTCTATGACTAAAGCATACGTATTAAGCCTTATAGCCGTCATATTGTCCCAAGTTCATCAAGTCCGGAGAGGTAAAGTTTGGTTATCGCCTCGTCAGCGTAAGGTTAAGCCTACACTTTTTGCAAGGGTGTGAGTTAGGTTAGGTTAAGCGTGGTCAGCGTAACGTTAGATCTGCACTTTTAACCAGGGTGTAAGGAAGGGGAACTGGTTAGGTTCACGCCTGGTCAGCGTGAGGCTAAGCCTACACCCTTAGCCATTAACATCATGTAAGTTTAAGCCCATCATGTCATGCGGTTCGCCTCGACATCGAACATAGGTCTGTAAGGTTAACGCCCTTAGGCCTACGGTCGAACCCAAGATCTGCGAGGTTAAGTCTAGACACGTCATGCCTGTTAGGTTAAGCTTGTCCTCTTAGCCATAATCACTTTGGCTGTTAGGGTAAGCTTGCACTTTTTGGCGTCGAACTTGGGTCTGTAAAGATAACGCCCTTAAGCCTAGTGTCAAATCCGGGGTCTAAAAGGTTAAGCCTGAACACGCAGCCAGAGTAAGGTCATGTGAGGATAAGGGCGTGCTCTTAGCTAGCAGCTGGCCATCGTAGGCCCAAAATATTCCCTCTCGTCTTGTAGTTTGTAAAAGTAGTTAACTTAGTGGGAATAAAACCAGTATTATTATTATTATTATTATTATTATTATTATTATTATTATTATTATTATTATTATTGAATCGTTAAGCAGAATCTTAAATAAGAACTGCTAGAAGATCAAAGCAGATGAACATGGAAGAATTGAGTGCAACCACCTCATTTTCATCGATAACATCAAATTGTTCGCCAAAGATGCGCAGACATTGAACGAGCTGAGCCAGTGGACGAACCAATGTCTCAATGTCTCAACAACATGGGTTTTACAATCAATCAGCAAAAGTCAGCGAACAATATCAATTCGAAACATATCTTTGGAGAGAAGATAAATGACGTGGAAGGATGCAAATACCTAGGAATATTAGAAGACTCGAGGAATGTAATTAAACCCGACAATAAAGTTATCATAGCCAACAAGATCGAATCACGGGTAACAAATGTATGCCAAACAAAGTTAAACGCGAGAAACCTGTTTGCAGAAATAAATAGTATTCGTTGTCAACTATTAACTATTATATTGGGCTGATTCCGTACGAGCATGAAGAATTTAACAACATTGATCTGAAGGTGAGAGGAATCTTGAGAGAGCATAATATCGTCAGAATAGCAGGTAATATGGAACGACTGTTTCTGAGAAGGCCGAATTGATTTTACTTGAACTATGTAAATATTTGGCAACAAACACAAGAACGAAGTTTATCGCAGAAAGTGAAAGAAGAAATGCAACCCATCTGGGACTGATTGAAGAACATCTGAAACGGAAGTACCTAATTGAGGAAGGAAACGATGTAACGGTAAAAGTAATTAAGCAGAAACAAAAAGAGATGCAAATGGATCGAATCATGGCTAAGTCAATGCATTCCACATTGTTCCGTGAACAACAGGAGAAATTTGTAGACGTAAAACAGTCATCGTTATGGCTAATGAGGGGGAATATATCTCCACAGGAAGAAGGAATGTTCTGTAAGGTACAAGACAGAAACATCTTCTTTAGTCATGGGAGTATATTCCAGAGGTACCCACACTGCAACCAGGGCAAAAAGACACTAGACCATCTGGCAACACAAAGTAGACGAATGCTTAATTTGGACTACAAAAAACGCCACAATGTCGTTGTCAGATGCTTCCATTTAATGTTCACAAAAGAGTATGGGCTGAATAATTCTAAGAAAATAAAGATCTATAAAGTGGAAAACGTTATATCCAATCAGCGGATTAGAATAAAGTCAGACGTCATCATACAGACTGAGCTTTGCATTGAATACAACAAACCGGATCTGATGATACATGACCTTGTAAAGAATGAAATCCTGTTAATTGAAGTTGGAATCACAAACAAAAATATCCTAAAACAGACTGAAACCACTAAAGGAATAAAGTACGAGATGTTAGCCAACGAACTCTCACTTATGTACAATGGAGCCAAGGTGACGATGCTCCCTGCGGTAATAACATGGGACGGGCTAGTTACCAACTTGTTCAAGAAGCACATGGGCAAATTGGAAGTGAGCAGACAGCTACAGGCCTACTTACAGACCATCATACTAAAAAGAACGTGTGAGAGTGTGCTAATCGACTTCAGACGAGGCAACTTGGATAACGATTTGTGGACGGAGGACTTACAAAGAATGATGGACCAGATGGAGGCGGTCCTGGTGCCGTAAATGGTGTGCAAAAAGTGTGTATATAAATTCGTAGAATCATTGAATGTAACATGGACTTGAAAACTAATTGAATAAATTATTTATTATTATTATTATTATATTATTATTATTATTATTATTATTATTATTATTATTATTATTATTATTATTATTATTTAGTTCTTTGTAGTTTACAGCTTAAAAACGAAGCCTTAGAGAGAGAAACAACGTTTTCAAAGCTGATTTAACCATAAACTTGTCGTCACAATATATGCTTAATCCTGATGGTTCTCCGGGTTATCTGTTGATATTAATAACGTCGCTTACGGTATTCTGTATCAACTTGGATCTTTTTTATTTTTATAGATCTGATGTTATATTTTTTAACCACACACCGTGGACGAGATAAAGTATATCACCGAAACTAGATTTCCGATTCGTCGTGATGGTGAAGTTAATTTTGTCACTTTAGTAAGTGCTTCACTCCGCTGTTCTTCTGATCGTGTTGTGCGTGACCTTGGGACTCAGTCATGAAATACTTTCCTCTCCAGGTGAAATCGTTAAACCTCCCATTAGAATATTACACACCCGCATAAATGACTTCTTTTAAATCTTTTATGTGATGCTGCCTATCAGCTTCGATGAGAGCTAAGTTAGGTTTTGTTATATTGATTTATATATATTAGGAACTCACGAAGTACTGTACACCTGTACGTGGTGGGTAAAGATGAAATAATCTTGTAGTGGTTCATGATTTGAAATGGTTCTTGGAATTATTTACACTCTTTTCCGAGCAGTAGTCTTCCACAGTTTTCCCCAACAAATTCCGATGAATTAAAGCTCAAATAACTGAGATTTGAATTTGACTTCACAATGGGCTCAAATGTATGATATCATGAATTATAGATGATCCTACAGTATATTACAGTATTGGTGGTAGTAGTAGTAGTAGTAGTAGTAGTAGTAGTAGTAGTAGTAGTAGTAGTGGTGGTGGTGTCACAGTCATTTCCCTTCAATTGCAAGTCATATCTTCTGAATCCTTAGACACTCACCATACTGGTAAAATCCGAATTGAGCTAAGCTCCTCTGAACGCTAGAAATAATACTAAGTTAAGAGAGCTGATGGCTCTTTCTTCCGTACAAAAATAAATTAATAAAATAACAACTGTTGGTAGGCTAATAATAATAATAGTAATACTAATAATAATAATAATAATAATACTAATAATAATAATAATAATAATAATAATAATACTAATAATAATAATAATAATAATAATAATAATAATAACACTAATACTAATAATAATAATAACCCTATAGCCTCAAGTACTTTTATAAGAATTTTAATTTAAGACATTTACAAAACTTTCATGTTAATTTTGACATTCTATTTTACTCTACCAGATGGCAGAGAAACTAGAACAATGTTGGGCATTCTACGACTGAGTTTTAGTTATTTTTATCACGTAAACACCAGATTTGTCACCAGAGATTTTTTACGTGTTATCATCGCACGATACGGAGTGTCAAACAGACTTTCGTCCATCTTTAAACATTCACCTCTGCTGAGTTTGAAATTCTTGGGATTCCGAGGCCAACACACTACCACTAATGCACAGACGGAGTCACCAACAGTAGGTAAATTACGTGTACAGGTTACACCATCATTAAAGCCTTGAATAAAAGTTGGTGGTCGAGCACTGGTAGCGATTATTTTTTAAGTGGAATTGCAACTATGTAACCATCCTCTAATACCACTAATCAGAAAGGTCAAAACTTCGAAAACTGAAGGTATTGACAGGAGAATGTGAAGGGCGTGAGAATGAAAGAGTCGAAAACCTAATACTATCGGGATTGGAAAACGAGAGTTGACCGGGGGTGGGGAGGTCGGATAAGTCAGATGAAAGTGAAGAGCCTAGTACAAGTAAGTGGATTTTAAAAATGTGCAGTGTTTTAACATGACATTCTTTTCAAAGGGACATTAATTTTAAGATTTCCTAAGGAGGGCCAATTATTAAAATGTGCATTCCACTTTCTTCAAGAAATGAATTTTAAGGATCCTCATGAATGTTCATGTGTTTTTAATGTATATTTTATATATTTGTTTACTTTATAAGAGAATGGACATCCTTTACCATTGTTTGTCAGCTGATGATGGCTTGAAACAAGCCGAAAATTGAAACTCATCACGAGTCTATTGATTATGTTGACCTTCATTAACAAAGATGCCTTTGTTGGCAGGATGTAGTGTTTACAGTGCACTATGTCTTCTGATAAGGGCTAGAATAAATTTGTTACTTTCATTGAACTGTCTCAGTCTCTTCCTTGGCTTTGACAATATGAAAGTGACGGAGGTATGAGCGATTCTAGTAATACCGTTCTTTATGCAGCCAGTCCCTTTTATGAATGGTGAGAAAATATCGCTCAAAGGGTCGGTTGGTGCATGCATTTTAGTGGGCTTTGCAGACTGATATGTAATAGCAATTTCTGGCTCAGTGAGGAAAGCAAATGGGAACTACTTCACTCCTCATTTCCTTATTATGCCTCTTCAGTGACACCTAGGCTATCTCTAACAGCTCTATGACAGCTGTTGGTGGAGCTATAGAGGATCAGACCAGCCTTCGGGCTTAATGCCCAACATACATACAATTAACAAAGTATTTTGGAACTGATAACTCTCAGTATGGATCAGAATGAAATTTTAATGGTTAACTTGTAAGTTGAAGCAAAGCCAGGAATCAGCTAATGGCCCCGTGGTCGCCAACCCACGCTCCTAAGTTAAGAGCCCCTGGGGCTCCTTTTAGTCAGGCAGGGGATTCCGTAGATGTTACTCTACCACCCCCTCGCACAGGGGGATAGTCGAACACTGTACGCCTCGAATGAAGGCAAGGAATATGTTACAGATTTATCATTATTTACACCCTTCATGTAAGTATACTGCCACAATATATGAGTACGCATTTTATTGCAGTATCTTTACCAGGATATTTGTCTGTGCCAGCAGCGTGTGAGGGCCCCGGTGTTTGTACTGCAGTCTGCAAATAAAGCTTACGGAGCCACTCCGTTTATTTACTGCAAAATAAACATGCCACAGTAACACGCCGGCGAGCCAATACAATAAATTTTATTGTATTCTTATTCAAAATACTTTCCCGCAGCGACAATATTTCTAAATCAAGTTCATATTTTCAAATACAACATCTGCACAATATAGCCAAATATTGAATCGACTGCTATCACCATAAATGTATCAGACGAAAGTAGGAGGGGTTTCTGCAAGAGTTACAGAGAATATAGATATTTATGAGTAAGAAAATCACAGCCACATCCTGTAAATTGGGTTGCTCATGTCAAGGACTCTCGATAATTTTAATATTGCTACAGTAAACGAAATTTCTCACTTTACGGGCAAAATGAAATATGCTAGCAAGGAATACCGCGGAACATTATTTAGATGCAATGATATTCACAGCCAGTTAAATATGAGAATTAGCATTTCCAAGACTAAATTGATGCGAGTTGGGAAGAAATATATGAGAACTCAATGTCAGATAGGTAATATAAAAGTAAAACATTTGGATCATTTCAAGTGCTCGGAATGTGTGCAATATTCTCTCAGGATGATAGTATAATATGGCAAATGGAAACAATCCCTAGCCAAGCAAATGCAACGAGCAATCAGTATTGATCAGCTAGGTCAATCATCAATGATCGACTAGAAAAGCCCTAAGAACACACCATCGGCATATATTAAAATGTAGATCTTAGAAAACTGTGGTAAAATATGCGTTTTAAATCGGGGAATTGATGATTGGAATGCATTACCTGCAGCTGTCTTAGTGCCTATTCCCAAAAATGTTAGTTGCTTCAAGAATATACTCCAGCATCGTGTGTATTACTCGCACACTTTTTAGTGAGAGATTTGTGTACGGCGCTGAGGAGTCACGAGGGAGTTCTCCCGGTTCGGGTAATACTACCAACTGAATGGAAATGAAATCTGAATTGAATCGATAATATGATCCATCCATATGAATTTTCTAAACCTTTATTATCTTAAGCCAACAACTGTGTCACACACACAATATAGAGCCCCGATTTATATGCATTAATAGGTTAGAATGCAAACTTACTGAAGCAAGTGGCAAGTATAGTCTAACTTCACAACAACTGTGCTATGGGGATTGCATAGACATTAGGGGTACGGTCCATCGGAACCCCCATAATTTATGTTACTCTTGCTACATTATGGAAGAGCGGGTGGCCGACACTTCCTACTAACCAAATTAGTTTGGAGTCTAACCTGTTACTGCATGAAAATCCGGGCTTTAAATGTTATATAACATTTCTCGATATGAATCTTGTTCCTTGCATGAATTCTATAGTTTGTCTTTGATGTGTAAATGACAACAGTACTAGTACGTAAAGTGTACGCCAGATGACCAACAGCGATGCATAAGCGATTCATAGTTTGTGTTTCAAAGGTTGCCAATACGAATTTCGAAGATCGCCGAAGTCGACCGATTCAGCACTAGAGTGTCCATCTATCACTAAAAAGTGTGCGAGTAATAAATTTCTATGTGATAGTGTCAAATTTCAATGCAATGCTCAACGCACTGTAAATTGTAGTATGAAGGCATCTGAAATATTTAAGGTATATGTGAATTTGTGTACGATGAACGTGCTAAGATATTAGTAATTGGACCGCTCAATCTACTATAAGTCATAGTGTAAAGTTTTTAAACACTTAAGGTGAGAGTAAAATTTTTATAGGACGGTTTTGTAATGTTAAGCTAGTAGTAAGCTGAACCTATAGTGCTGTAAGCCGTAGTATTTAACACCGGAAGTATTTAAGTTGTGTTTGAATTTTTATATGATGTTACTGTATTGAGAATGTTGAACTAGTAGTATTATTTTGTAATACTTTCTTTCCATGGAATTGCTTGTTGTACTCTTCTTGTTGTTACAGTTGTTGTTGATGTAGTTGTTTAATGTTATTGTGTTGTGTTGTTGTTTCTGAGTAATTCTGTTTTGATTTTACTTTATTATCACACTACTGCAAGTGATGATAATAATAATAATAATAATAATAATAATAATAATAATAATAATAATAATAATAATAATAAAACAACATTATGTAAAATCTCGGACGAAATGTCGATTTGTCTTCAGACCGCTTTTGCTGTATGGGAGTGAATGCTGGGTGGGCTCATAATATTATAATATATAGACGAAGCAGACAAGAAGGTAGCGAGGTGATTGCTGGTTCAGGTGGGGGAAAAAGACAGGACGAAGCTCGGAATGAGAAGGTAATGGGTAAATTAAGAATAAATTCGGTGGATGAAGCTGTAAGCCTGCAAATAAACCAACATTGGTTATGAAGTCATGTATGGCGAATGGAGGAAAATAGATTACCAAATAGAATAACGGACTCAACTAAGGAGGGTATGATTAGCAGAGGGAAATCCTTGCGACGATGATCAGATTCAGTTTATAATAAATTACAAATAAGAGGTATAGTTTTAATCATGGCCACAGAGCTAGTTGCAGACACAATACTGCGGAAGCGCTTTGTTAGCTGAAAGGCATAACAGTCTACAATGAAGAAGTATGTATGTATCTATGCATGCCATTACCAACTTACACTTACAGGCACTCTACATTGATTTCTGAAGTTCTAACCGATTACCACCTCCTTCCTTCTAACACGGCCATTGATCCAAAACTCCCGTAATTCTAGCGTAAGACAAACAAGAACCAAAGGAAACGTTTCTCACTTGATTACTTTCGACCTGTTTAACCATGTAAAATACACAAATGTTCGACTCTTTGTTTCTAAACGTAGTGCTTAATTATTCTAACCAGTGTTGTGAATACGAACTTTTGTGTGGACAGGTCAAATCCTTACGTGATTGTATAATTTAGGCATCCGTACTAGAAACAATACACATTACCTAATAGAGTAACAGTCAAAAGATTTAAACCCATATTCAAAATACTATGCATTGTCACTTAGAACATAAACGACTCAGTGAATTGTTTTCTCAGAACACTTGCATCCGAAAGCACGAATTTCGTTGGATTTCATTTAGTTTAGGTACTGTAGAAGTTACGAATTTCTAAATTTTGAGTGTGCTATACGTAATAATTGTCTCCAAGATTTTACTTTTTCGGGTGCAGAATTAGAAGTGTCTCACTGAGATGAAATTAAGATGCTAGAGCGTGGTTGTTTTTCTGATTTTATGTACATGAAGTCTTAGCTGAAACGGGTTAATTTCCCTCGCCTTTCTCATATTATCATTCCTTGTTTTTTTGCTATTTGCTTTACGTCGCACCGGCAGAGATATATCTTATGGCGACGATGGGATAGGAAAGGCCTAGGAAGTGGAAGGAAGTGGCCGTGGCCTTAATTAAAGTACAGCCCCGGCATTTGCCTGGTGTGGAAATAAAAAATTACTATCTCCCGATTACTGGATACTGGCCGCACTTAAGCGACTGCAGCTATCGAACTCGGTCTGATATTATCCTGATCAAGATCACTGAGCAAGCTACGGAAGTCTGCTTTTCCATAGAGGTGGTTTTAATTTTGTTCTGACGATATCACAAAATTTTCATTTCTGCGCCGCTGAACTTAGCCTCGACTTCAGTCGGTTGTAAACATTTCACAGCAATAGCAAAGTTCATTAAGTGTATTTTTCGGAAAAATGTATGTCAACTTCAGCTTTCAAGTCATTGGTGGGCTCAAGAAATTCAGTAGTCCCATAGAAATATAACGCGACACTGAAGTGTGAATACACCATGCGTTAAGAAGAACACAATGCGCAATTCAAATGCTCTGAATAACAAGGTCCACACGGGTTTCCTGTGAGCTACAATGCCATGCCAAAATTGAACACTTGAAATGCTTTCTTATTGAGATCACCAGCTATTTATTTATTTATTTATTTATTTATTTATTTATTTATTTATTTATTTATTTATTTATTTATTTATTTATTTATTTATTTATTTGAAAATTATCTTATTGAACATTGTGTAAATATAATTTACTCCTTTTTGCATGGTGGTCTAAACTTCTAACGAGTACTGTTTTGCCCATCACGCGATGACAATCCACTTGCCTAGGAGTGAACTGTGTGTGCTAATGAAGAAGGCACTTCACATGCACACAGCTTGAGCAGCAGGACGTATATCAGTGTGTCATGTAGTAGTAGAGTGCGTCACGGATGGTAGAGGACCACAGTACATGCAGGGCTATCATGTTGTATGATATATTGTGTGTAAAACTGACAATGCGGGGCTGAACTATTGACGATAACTGAGCACAAACCTTCTCAGCGCAAGGTTCTCACTGAATGCAGGTACCAGCATGAAACTCCTTGTAACAAGATTCCCATCTTATCAGCATTAGTATTTCCTTGTATAGAACTTTAAATATTTGTTGAAATGCACACTTAGAAAGGATTTAGTGAACACAAGTTATGAATAATTTTAATGAAGTTATTTTTTCTTATGAAATTGAAAGTTAACTGCGAAATTAAAGAGGACTTCGTGAAGTAACTGTTCTTGTGATTTTTTTATCATACCAAGGATAACCGCTACTGAGAACTGAACTCGATTGAAATTAAAGTGGCAACTCTAAGGGGTCGTCACAACTCTAAATCCAGATGCTTAGTTAATATAACACCCCCAGGGAATGTTGTTTTCCGAAGTATTTACATGAAGTCGCACAACAGTATAGTAAACCTCTGTTGGGTTCCGATTACGCAATATTTTAATAGTAGCCACCAACTTCAAAATCACGTTACATTGTGTTATATCGGATTGATGTGAACATTTTATAAACATTCTGTTGGGAAACTTTACAGCCTCTTCCCTATCCAGTACCGAATTTACTGAATAATTAACTTGGCTCCAGTCACTTTATGTGGAGAGTAGGGCTGAATAGACTAGATGGAGGATCATTCGCCTTCTAAGCTCCAGTTCTGTCCGATGGTATTTGAATATGCTCAAGTACACCAGCCTTGAGATATAATGTACACCACTTTCTAGTCAGAATGAAGTATAGAGAGAAATTAAGTAAGAACTAACAAGGTAGGGAAAAAGATGACATGTAATATTGTGGGCCTCAGGAAATTGGAATTGAGAGAAAAGGAAACTTATAGAGACTTCGGAAATTAAAATGAAATACGAGTTAAAGAATATATTATTTAAACTAAATGGGAATTGCTTATAACGACTATAAATTCAGTTGCAGATAATAAGGCACTGGGGAAGATGGAACATAGAAAGACCATAGACTGGTTTGACGAAAAAAGGAAAATATATGCAGGAGCAAGAATATATTTTTGAGGAAGAGAGAATTGAATTGCTTTGTGAAATGGTGAGAAATAAGGTGAGAGAAGTCTATGAAAGAACAAGCGACAAGAGAGATCTCAAAAAAGAGCTGTATTTCTGAAGAATAAGGAAGCAAATGTTATTGGAGTCAAAACAAAATGTTGGCGTGCTGTTAGAGAAGAGGAAGGTGACAGAGTAATGGAAACTTTGGATATGGGTGTGGATTGTAATTGGATGAGAAAGAAGAACTGCTGCCAACCATAGAAGAAAAACTCATAAAATAGAACTGAAAATACCATGTGTGATTTAATGACTGAAGTATGGACGAAGGAGGAAACTGAAAAGGACTGGATTTGCTCCATACACAAGAAGGGAGAGACGACTGTATGTGGATATTACCGATGGATTACCTTACTAGATGGAACATAGAAAGTATTTAGCAAGATTTTAGCCTTACGAATGGAGCTGTGGATGGATAGAATATTGCGGGATTACCAAACACGATTTAAGGAAATCCGCTCTACAATGGACCACGTTTACACTGTGACAAGTACTGGAAAAGTTTTATGAACATGACGAACAGTTTCAGCAGCTGTCAGTTGGTTTCAAACAAGCATATCGTCCCTTAAGAAACAATACCGCGTACCTGACAATGCTTTTCCTATCCATTATGTTCCTTAAGACTGGTCACGCCTTCAACCCGCACATGGATATTTAGTCCATCAGAGCCATTTTCCTATACTTTAGTATAAAGGAAAATGAACTTTAAATACATTATACTGGACGGGTGATCAAACTCGCTATGCAAACATGCGGTACGGTAAGGTTCATTTTCCTTTACCCGGCGGTATATAAAAATGAGCATAACAAAAATTGTTCTGATGGACTGGATACCCATATGTGGCTGGTAGGCGTGATCAGTCTTACGGAGAATAATGGATAGAAAGAGCATTGTCAGATACGTGGTATTGTTTTTTAAGCGACGATATGATATTATTGACAGAAGTAATATATTTGAAATTATGGGTGATTTTTGAGTCCCACGGAAATTGATCAGGCTAACATTAAGGATCATGAGAACCGCAGTATGCAAAGTCAAAGTGGAATGAGAGGTGTCGGGGACATTTCTGGAGAAGAAGGTGCTAAGACAATAAGATGTGCTCCCTATACTGCTGTTTAACTTTGTACTGGATAAAGTAATTCGCCAGCTGCCCGTCGACCAAGAGGTAACAACACTTCAGAGACAAGTCCAAGTGGTGGTAGGCTATACGCTGACGATGCAGCAGTAACTACAAGAAACAAAGAATCCCTTCAAGAGAGTTATACTGTATTAGAAAACAAAAGTACATTATCTCGGACTCAAAGTAAGTGTAAATAAAACTAAATGTATAAGGATGGAATATACAGAAATAGTCACAAGAGAAAATTCAAGTTTACATGGAAGGGATTGCCAATGTGTTGAAGTTTTCAAATACTTAGGATAGTTAATAACTCCAAAATAGGAAATACAGGCAAGAATAGCAAGTTGACGCCGATCCTACTATGCCTTACAAAATATGTTTAAACCTGGTAATGTCAGCAGAAATACTATGTTTAAAATATACATAACTATACTGATACCTATATGACCGTGCAAGTTGGCCGTGCGGTTAGGAACGTACAGCTGTGAGCTCGCATCCGGGAGATAGTGGGTTCGAACCCCCCTGTCGGCAGCCCTGAAGATGGTTTTCCGTGGTTTCCCATTTTCACACCAGGCAAATGCTGGGGCTGTACCTTAATTAAGGCCACGGGCGCTTCCTTTCCATTCTTAGGCATTTCCTGTCCCATCGTCGCCATAAGACCTATCTGTGTCAGTGCGACGTAAAGCAACTAGCGATACCTATATGGTCTTCTGACCCCAAATTAGCAGGTTCCATCTAGCTCAGTTAGGTGGTATTTCAAGGTGCTAAAATACACCAGTCTCTTGTTGGTAGATTTAGTAGCACGTAAAAGAATTCCGGCAGGACAAAATTCCGGCACCTCAACGTCTCCAAAAGTCGTATAGATAGTCAGTGGGACGTAACTCCATCAACAGCATTATTATGAGGTCTATAGTAAAGCATGGTTCAGACTGCTGGGTTATGACTGCAAGAAATGAAGGTTGGCTTTGAGTGTGAGAGGAAGATCTCAAGAAACATATCTGGAGCACTGAAAGATGAAGACGGCTAGATGATAGTAGCAAGTACAGAATTGCAACAACTGTTTGGGCAAGCAAAAATTGTGGGAAAAGTTAAGCAGAAAAGAATAATGTGGGATGGACATGTACAGAGAATGCCTTTTACTTGACTGTCAGGTGAATATTCACCGGAGAGCTGGGTGGGGGGAGGAGAATAGGCAGACGCAGGAAGAGGAAGATTGACGAAATCCAAAAAGTAGGCATTAGGCTGGATAAGGAATGCTGAAGATCAAAATGTATAGAGACAGGCACCTCAGGATGTCAAGGTCCTGTATGGCCTGTAGCGCCGACTATTATTACATTACAGTAATAACAATAAAAATTAACACAATGAAAATTGTCAATAATAATACCATAAATTTATTTGTTTCTACGTCTCACTAACTACATTTACTGTTTTTTTAAGATGCTGAGGTGCCGGAATTTAGTCCAGCAGGAGCTCTTTTACGTGCTGCTAAATCTACCAACACAAGGCTGACGTACTTCAGCACATTCAAATACCACCGGACTGACCTAGGATCGAACCTCCGAAGTTAAGTTCAGAAGGCCAGCGCCTCAACCGTCTGAGCCACTCAACCCGACGTGGTAATTGTTCTGAAGGACTGCATATCATTATGTGGCTGGGAGGCGTGACCAGTCTTAAGGGAAATAATGGATAGAAAGTGCATTGTCAGACTGCTCCCGCAGCGTCGATATCATGTTGTAACCATATTTCGTACAGTCTCCGTATCGGTCATGATCGTGAGAATGTCTTCGCGCTTGTAAGAACAGTGATAATTTCCAAGAGTGGAAGAATGTTCCGTAAGGGAAGTTATTCTCACATGCGAGAGCCTAAAGACGTGCTAAACTTTTGTAAAATATGCCGAGAGAAAAACAGATATCACTTTCCATGCAAGTATCACTTCTCGTTTATGAACAATGACTTAGACATGAAAAGAAGTTCAGTTAAATGTACACGAGGTCGGTAGATGCAGAGTGGGTTGTTGTCCCATAAGCTCTGTACTCTGACTGGCCAACCGAGCAGAGGAGAGGTGGTCACGGCTCTACCGTGGCTCTACGCCTCTGCATTCGGGAGACGGGCCTGGGGCACAGTGCTGCACTTCTCGCCTGGCCTCGCCCGTCGGCTGTCCTGAGAATGGTTTTCCGTGGTTTTCCATTCTCCTGCACTAAGGCGAATGCCGGGACAGTTCGTAGTATAGGCCACGGCCGCCAACCCCCTCAGCCTCTCCGCACATCTCGTTCACCGTAACAACTCTCCCGGCCTGAGAGACGGCGTAACCGTGTAAGAGGCCCGCCTCCCCCTTCAGTGGAGGAATGAAAACGTTTCGTAGTAGTAGTAGTATGTACACGAAAGTACGCGGAAGAGTTTTTAGTGAACATGAACTCTCATCTGCCCGTTTCAAATATAATGATATCGAAGTTATACGTCATTCACTTCTTTTCTTTTTTTTTGCTAGTTGTTTTACGTCGCACCGACACAGATAGGTCTTACGGCGACGATGGGAGAGGAAAGGGCTAGGAGTGGGAAGGAAGCGGCCGTGGCCTTAATTAAGGTACAGCCCCAGCATTTGCCTGGTGTGAAAATGGGAAACCACGGAAAACCATTTCCAGGGCTGCCGACAGTGGGGTTCGAACCTACTATCTCCCGAATACTGGATACTGGCCGCACTTAAGCGACTGCAGCTATCGAGCTCGCTCATCATTCACTTCTACGCTTTCGCATCAACAAGGTGAAATTTAAAACGTCACCTGTATCCATTCAAAGTTTGCATAGCATAATTTAATGTAACTGGTTTCACGTCCAACTAATTATACTTTTACTGTTTTCGGAGATTAGGTAATCACGTGCGTATGCAGCGTTACTGATATTGACAACAGGATCACTCTTACCGTAGGAACAAGGGCTTCACGCTGGTTGATTTTCAGCTGTCTTTTCGACTGAGACACCACCTTGACACCCCATCTTTGTACTACTATCATGTCAACAATTTCAAACGATTACAGCTGAGCTACCGTTATATTTAGGGAGGTCGAGATAAGTCCCTTTTCCCCGTACCTGCGAGAAGAGCAGCTTATTAGAGTTGCTCCTTTATTCGTTCTGTTCGACTGTCGAATGAACTTACACTATATTTGGGAAATTTTGTAAAGATAAAAAATAATATATATTTAATTAAACCAGCTATACATAACGTAACTCTTCTTATTTGTGTAAATGTTGTTATATGTGTGGGAAAGTGGATGCATGATTTTCATTTCATGTTGTACTGTTACACTCTCTATCAGTAGTAGTGTATTATTATTTCTAATGTTACTCTATCTACTTTTTGTATTAGAATTATAATATCTGTTTTTTTTTTCATTCTTTCTTTCTTTATTTCTTGCTTTCTTAATCTGTTTACCCTCCAGGGTCAGTTTCTCACTCGGATTCAGCGAGGGATCCGATCTCTATCTCCTCAAGGGCAGTTTCCTGGAGCGTGAGACGTAGTGTCGGGGTATACAACTGTGGATGGCGACCAGTACCTCGCCCAGGTGGCCTCACCTGCTATGCTGAACAGGGGTATCATGGAGGGATGGGGAGATTGGAACGGACAAGCAAGGAAGAGGGAAGGAATCGGCCGTGGCCTTAAGTTAGGTACCATCCCGGCATTTTCTGCAGAAAGAGTGGAAAACCACGGAAAACTGCTTCGAGAACGGCTGAGGCGGGAATCGAAACCACCTATACTCAGCTGACCTCCCGAGACTAAGTGGACCTCGTTCTAGCCCTCGTATCACGTTTCAATTTCGTGGCAGAGCCGGGAATTGAACCCGGGCTTCCGGAAGTGGCATCTAAACACGCTGACCACTGCACTACAGAAGCGGGAAGCATTATAATATTATTTTAAGTTTTTCGTGAACTAGATTGCTTTAAATCTAGTAAAGTAATGTTATTTTCATTATTATTAGACCTATTATTATAATATTGAATATCATAATTGTTTAAGTTTAACAGTGGGCCTACAGCCCTAACTTTGTCGTAGATAAGGACGTTATTTATTCATTCATCTATACATCTATCCATCTTTATAAAAAATTATATTACGAAATACTATCTGGTATAGCATTTTTTCGGTGGAATGTCTAAAATAAGGCTTCTGATGAAGTGCACACTAATATGATAATGTTAGGGGCCGATGACCTTCGATGTTAGGCCCCTTAGAACAACAAGCATCATCATCATCATCATCATCATCAATATGATAAAGTAAATTTTATACATCTAATGTCCTTCAACTATGTTTCATGATAAGCTTGACTGCCGGAATTTCACCCATGATACATACTGACACGGTTATCTGGTCTACCATCTGAACTTACAGTACTGTATGTATGACTTTTCAATGTTAACTAATGCTGTTGTATGGTCAGATCAAATGTTTGTCAGTTTACTAAAACGTTGAAGGTATTCTGTTCATTCAACTGCTTTAGTTTTAGCCTGTGCATTTGAAATCCATGTTATCAAGCATTGTGGGCTCGTTATTATTATTCATGTATTTTTTCTCGATAGACTTGTGTTGTGATCCTCGCCAGGTCAGTGGCCTCAGGTCTTTAATAGCTTGTAAGTCCACCTAGAGCCACCTGCATTCATTACCAAACAAAAGTACGCATTATTAATTCCACGTCCTCGCAGCCATTGAGAGAACAATTGAATTTTTAACTAAAGCCGGATTTACTTCTGCATGGAAACTCAAGCTCTATAATGTTTTAGTCAGATCTACGAAGTTTTTCCTTCATCTCTAATCTCGTTTGAAAGAAAACTTCCACTACTTACAGTACTCTACACAATTCTTGTTCAAAAGAAAGAGCTGAAGACTAACGTAAGCCGCAGAAAACAAATCGGTGAAAACACAAGCAAGCAAAATATATAACTACTGAATGAGCACAAGGAATTAAAACTTTAACACCACGACTACGAATAAAATAGATAAAAGCTGCCCAGTCAAGACAACATCGTTATAACAATTAACCAGTTAGAATTAACAATAGACACAAGCACTAACAACCAAAATACCGCAAAACAATTACAAGTGCTTCGCAGAAATCAACAAATCACTCTTGAAATCACGAAGTACGTAAGCAAGACATTTGCATTAGTTCAAACTTAGGATATTTTTATAGCTCACACGTTACATTCAGTATAATAATTGTTTCATTACTTCAAATCATTCACAAAAGGGAAGACAAGTTCATATACAATTGTATTTCATTTTATGTGCACGTCATCTAGAATGTACATAGAAATATTGACGAGACATCTTAGACGTGGTCTCAAGAGATACTTCCTACCATCCCTCATGCCTCGTTCTCCATAACACACCACTTGTGATATCCACATCTTGACATAGTTAGGGTAAAGCTCTAACGAAGGAAACATTGACCAGCAAACTCAGCGTCATTTTACTCTATTGGTAATGAAGAAAGCTGGGGGCAAAGGCGGTCGGGCGTAGAGCTAACTACTCTATCCCATCAAGTGCCGAGGTTACCGATAGTGGAAGCTTTTACCTTCTACCCCTCCAAGGGCCTTCATGATCTGTACGGAGATTGCTTTGCTTGGCTTTGCTTTGGTAATGAAGAAAGATGGCATTCCCTTATTACAATCACATATTGCCCTGCATAACATCATCAACACTGAACAATCTCTGAAGAAATTTTCTTTTCCATCCTGAGGGAGGACTTTGTCTCAGCCCTGTTACTGCTGATGATGGATTAATCATGTGACATGCACAATATTCAAATAGTAGAGGTTGTTTTGCTCACACAACATCAGTGTGGAAGAACTACGTCCAGATAGATAAATTTCGTTCCAAATATTCTTCAACAGTCGAAGCCAGAACTAACAAATGGAAATAGTGTTGTATCCCATTAAATCAACACATTTCCCCACACATTATGATCATCCATAAAAGGATTTAAGAAATTGCTTTTGATGTCTCACCAATCCGGTATTACTGATGGCCCTCCCTCATTCCGAATTTTACTTGCTTTGGTACCAGCTGAATTCTTTTAACAAATACAAATTATTGATTTCAGTGCTACTGTAAACTCATTAGAATTGTTTCTCCATCCATAAAACCGAACTAGTCGTACTTTAAAGACATAATAAAATTGCCAATGTAATGAAGAAAGGAAAATGCAATACGAATGAATAAATACATAAATTTGTTTCATTTCTCCCAAAATACTCAGAATATTCCGGACCACCAATGTAATATGACATATCGTCGTTGCCAGGACAAAACCTCCTATGTGATAATATTTTTGGAGATATACTGACCCGCAGCAAAGTTCTAAGCTAAATTATTTCACATAGGAGGTTTTGTCCCGGCAGCGACGACATACTTTAAACCACGTTCGTACGGTTTGCTTTTGACTTCTAAGGCTATACAGTATTCTTTTAGGAAAATGGATCAGTGACTGCTACCCCAGTTAGAAGGGCAGCTTAATATCACCCAGAGTGGAGCGCCTGTTGCCATTATCTGCAACGGTGCATTTCCACATGGTCCAGTTTCTCGCTTGTCAGCCCCTGTGCACATTGTGTATACTACACTTTATTATTTGTTTACGGTTATTTTCATTCTTTCTAAAATAATTCATGTTATTACCTGTTTACCACACCTTTGCTGGAGAGACCTAGTGTCCACAGTGTCATCTCGTATGGGATAGAGAAATTTTGTTACTTTTATTGATCTGTCTCAATTGTACAATATGGAAAAGACTGGGGTATGAGCGATGTTGGTAATGCCATTCATAATGCAGCCATTCCCTGCTATGAACGGTGTGAAAATGTTGCTCATAGGGTCGGTTAGTGCATGCATTTCAGTGGGCTTGGCTGACTGGTACGTAATAGCAACTTTTGGCTCGGTGAGAAAGCAACGGTAACCTACATCACACCTCATTTCCATAGTGCGCCTCTCCAGTGATGCCTAGACCGCATATAACAGCTACGTAGGATCCAACCAGCTGAGGACTGATCACATATACAAGTTCACCATTACAGCAGTGATGACTTCAAAATTTTATTGAAGTTTGTAGTTAATTTTTAGTTAAAACCCTTCTTATTATCACGTTTTGTATAATACAAAGATTAAATTGTCGTTTCAACAAAGTGATATAAAAATTACGTGCATATGATTTGTGATGTCATATTAATATATTGCTATTTCTTAGTGTATCCACGACTCTCGTTTTCTTTTCAGTAGTGCCTCTTTTGACGAGTTAATATACCGACTAGTACAGCTGCCCCTATTCACTCAGTTTTATGCAACACGCAGATTATAGCCTCACCTGAAAACATTAACCTTGGCTACTCACAGCGATGTCTATAAGCTTTCTATAATTCGTTTATTTATGTCAACGAAGTCAGTATTAACGATAAAATACCGAATGGTAATAAAGAATCGTGAAAATTCTGTATCACAGAAACTTCATCTACAGAGAATATGATGGCTGGATGACTAGAAGTAGTGTTGTTATAATGCTGGCATACGACAGCTCGAAATAGCCGAGCGTGCTTGAAGTCAGTGGTGAAAAACGGTGCTCGGAGATTCGAGTTCGATATAGGACCTTTCTTCTTCCTATTTCGTTATTAAATGTTTGTGCGAGTCGCGTTGTTGAAGACATATCTAAAGCATGACCAGTCCTCATTTTTCAGGTAATCTGTTATGTTCGCTTCTAAATAGCTATTACAAAAACTATTCGCAGTAAAATAAGCTGTTACTGACAGAGGTGCAATGGGCTTGTGCATGACCATTCGATTATTGAAGCGAATTTTTAAAATGATCACGTCCTCCGTTAATGCACATCTGAGCATGGTAGAGATGAGTCATTCTTGCTTCCTGCAACGTACTGTATGTGGTGGAACCTGCCTGCACTTTGCTACGTGCTATTTCATGTGTCCTACGTATGAAGTCCAATCGTTCTTCGAGTCGAACGTATGCAGTTGCTTGATTGAATACATGTGTTATAATCTTCCTTCTTTCTTAATCAATTTACACTCCCGCGTTGGTGAAAATGAAAAGGCGCATGGCTTTGAGTGCCGCGAGTGTCCGAGGACAAGTTCGGCTCGCCTGATGCAGGTCTTTTTATTTGACTCCCGTAGGCGACCTGCATGTCGTGATGAGGATGAAATGATGATGAAGACGACACATACACCCAGTCCCCGTGCCAGCAAAATTAACCAATTATGGTTAAAATTCCCGACCCTGCCGGGAATCGAACCTGGGGCTCCTGTGACCAAAGGCCAGGACGCTAACCATTTAGCCATGGAGCCGGACTCCAGCGTTGGTTTTTCCCTCGGACTCAGCGAGGGATCCCACCTCTACCACCTCAAGGGCAGTATCCTAGAGCGTGAGACTTTGAGTCGTAGGATACAACTAGAGAGAAGGACCAGAACCTCGCCCAGATGGCCTCACATGCTATGCTGAACAGGGGCCTTATGGGGAATGGGAAGACTGGAAGGGATAGACAAGGATGAGGGAAGGAAGCGATCGTGGTATTATCTCGGCATTAGCCTGAAGGAGAAGTGGAAACCATGGAAAGCCACTTCCAGGATGGCTGAGGTGAGAATCGGACCTCCTCTACACAGTTGACCTCCCGAGGCCGAGTTGATCCCGTTCCAACCCTCCAGCGGTGGCAGCTAATCACGCTAGGTGTGTCACAATGCTTACAATAAATGCAGTGCGCTTCATTCGTTGTAGCCGTTTGCCCTATGAAAGTCACATATTATTATTATTATTATTATTATTATTATTATTATTATTATTATTATTATTATTATTATTATTATTTCTAAGTAGCTATTACAGGAGCTATTGGCAGTAAAATAAGCTGTTACCGACAGAGGTGCAATGGGCTTGTGCATGACCATTCGATTAATGAAGCAATTTTTTCAATTTCGATGCGATGAGACTATACAAAGTGGTGGTGAATTGACATGTTTGTGATTGGTCCCAACCTATCACGTTTTCTCTGATACCGTGACCACACCTTTTTATCAAAAGAAAATGGCCTCTTGAACGAATCAGGTGTGCAATTCTCTCCCGACAGCAAAAGGCGTGGGTATAGTTTCTTCGGTACAGTAACATTTCGTAAAAGTGACTGGAGTATTGGACTCCGCTCTACACAAAATGGTACAGTGTTTTAGAGATGGGCCTCACTTACTGCATCTTGTACCGTTTTTGCATTGTGCGGGGTAGCCTATATCGGGCTAACTGTACATAAAATTACTATAAGATGTTGCGCAAGATAGGACTAACACACATTTTAATTGCTAGCGGTTTGCATATCTTCGGGAAAAATTAGGGCTGCTGTACCACCCGTTATAATGTTGTTAATACATTACTAAATGGTGAAGGAGAGCAAATTATTTGTAATATCATTCTGTATTTCATAAATGACTACTATTTCATGCATCATATGCATATTTTCAATGAAACTCCACCCTGCAAGCTGAATGTATCAGCCGACCGCGTTATGGTTCTCATTGACAACATCCTATTGCAGTTTCGATCTTAACCGTCTGGTTGTAATGTCTCGACTTCAGAAAACAAGTTTAAGATGTCCAACTGAGTTAGTTGTCATATAGGGATCCTTTAAATGCTACTCTTACCAGATACTTCTAAAAAGAATTGGCTCACATACATGTCCACTTACTGGGCCTGAAAAGACATGTCACTGAAATTAACAATGGACGCAAGAGTTGTTGAATGGCTTATTAATTTCTGTCTAATTTTAGTAATGGAAATTTTACTCAAGGGTATTATACGTTCACCGTTATTCCATTTAAATTCCAGTAAAATACAGACTTAGCTATCCAGTGGCTTTATACAGTACATGTAAAGGAACTGGGATTAGCAATGAAGCAGTCGATGCCTTGCAGAGCTGGGAATGGAATTAGTTCAACCCCACGGAATGTACACTCCTGTACTCTTGCACTAGAAAGAGAAGTTTAACAGTGATACTGGGAAAATGATCGTATTCTTGAAACCTGGTAGCTCAGTCTTAATACAGTTGTATTCACTCGGATGTTCAACGGAATTCGGCTCGACATGAAATGTACTGACCAGAAAACAAGTTTAAGATGTCCAACTGAGTTAGTTATCATATAGGGATCCTTTAAACCAAATGATGTTATGAAACTATTAAGAGGAGATCACAGAATGGGAAGGAATAATGAGGATATGAAGACATCGTTTACCAAAATCTAGCTCAGACATAACTAATGAAATTTAATTCACATTTTGAAGGACTATACATTGAGAGTTTCTAATGATTCTACGAATATGGGAATGTATCAGTGGCCCACACATTAGTTTATAATTCGTTCTATCTGTAGTTATACGGTGCGTTTTACTTCTGTACGGTACCTCCTACTTTGTAATACGGCAATAAAGAAATTTAAACCATTCTGTTGAGTATACTTGTTCTTTTCATTTCTATGCATTATTTTTACTGATGGTTAGTCCTCCCAACTCCAATCGCAGCGTTCGTGACACCAGCGTGTCATTCATCAATATACAAATAAGAAGCCTTTTATTTAAAAGTAAATGAAACTGATTCAAATTAAATTAAATGGCCTGTATATACATTTTACTATAATTCATTACTGAATGACAATTGAACTTGCAATCTCATCAGCCATATCAGTTGTCCCTCCTGCTTTATCGGTCGAGCTACCCTCCGATTCCATAGCTTTGTTGGCATTAATTTCCTGGTCACTGTTTTTATCACTACTTTCCTAAACAATATTTACCACTATTCTCACAATCTCCTGTTCTATTAGAGCATAACGATGCTAGCTTTCTTTCTCAATATTGTGAACTTTTGTCCTCTCTTTCATCCAATCTTCTTTGGTCACTTCTTGCATGTAGCGGCGTGTTAGTTCTTTGAAAGGCGAACGTGAGAAATTGGAGACAATGTTTTTAGCTATTGTTTGTTTCACTCAATTACAAATGATTGGTACCGGGCCATGCAGGTATAGAAGTAAATGAAAAGGCAGATAAACTGGCCAGGAAAGGGGAAGAAACACATTTTGTAGGCCCAGATTCTGTATGTGGGATTTCCTGTGGACAAGCCCGACACTACATAGGAAAATGGGTACAAAAGAAACAAATGGAGAACTGGAAAAATACTCCAGAATGCAGGCTTGCAAAGGAACTGATAAAAGGGCCAAACAAGAAGCATACTAAAGAACTGTTGAAACTCAGCAGAGAAGTACCAACATAGTTGGGGATGTGTGGGATCTGGTAAATGCAGCACGGGTGAAGTTTAAGAAAGCGGAGATTGTTATCAGTGGAATACTGCGTAGGAGGGATACTGACTGCAAGGTGATTGGGGATTTAAATGAGACTATGGAGTGGGTATGTGGGAAACTGGGAGTGAGATTTCTATATCCTAATGGGTGGGTAGGAGATAGGGATCTGCGCTCAGATGGCCTTCACTTAAACCGCAGTGGTACATATAAGTTAGGAAATTTGTTTAGAAGGGTCATAAGGAGGTACATTCAGGGAAACAGGGTGCCCTAGGCAGCAGTGTTAAGGGAACAGGGAACTGGAAATCAAGCAGGGATGACATAAAACTGTTAGAGCTCAACTGTAGAAGTATTGTAAAGAAAGGAATAGAATTAATTTAATAGATATATACTTACCAGATATTGTAATAGGAGTTGAATCATGGCTGAGAAATGATATAATGGATGCAGAAATTTTCTCTCGGAACTGAAGGTTGTATCGTAGAGATAGGATAGGAAAAGTAGGAGGGGGAGTATTCATTCTCGTGAATGAAGAATTTGTAAGCTACGAAAAAGTTAAAGATGACAAGCACGAAATTCTAGGGGTAAGGCTCATTTCTAAAGATGATAGGCAACTATATGTCTTTGGAGTGTACAGGCCAGGAAAGGGTAGTGCAGATGCTGATTCAGAATTATTTGATAAGATAATCAGCTATGTGGGAAACGATATGGAAAGGAACGTGATCGTAACGGGTGATCTCAATTTACCAAATGTCAATTGGGAAGGTAATGAGAATGACGGGAAACGTGACCAACAAATGGCAAATAAGTTAATATGGGAAGGGCACCTGATTCAGAAAGTGATGGAACCAACTAGAGGGAAGAATATTCTGGATGTGGTGCTGGTAAAACCAGATGAGCTCTATAGAGAAACCGAAGTAATAGATGGTATTAGTGATCACGAAGCTGTTTTTGTGGTAATTTAAAAAATGTGAAAGAAAGGAAGGTTTTAAAATTAGGACAGTTAGGCAGTACCATATGGCTGATAAAACAGGCATGAGGGAGTTTTTAATAAGCAACTATGATCGGTGGAAAACGGTAAATAAAAATGTAAACAGATTCTGGGATGGGTTTAAAGCAATTGTTGAGGAATGTGAAAATAGGTTTGTACCTTTAAAGGTGGTAAGGAATGGTAAAGATCCACTATATTATAACAGGGAAGTAAAGAGACTAAGAAGGAGGTGCAGGTTGGAAAGAAATAGAGTTAGAAATGGCTGTAGAAGTAAGGAGAAATTGAAGGAACTTACTAGGAAATTGAATCTAGAAAAGAAGTCAGCTAAGGATAACATGACGGCAAGCATAATTGGTGGCCACACTAATTTTAGTGAAAAATGGAAGAGTATGTATAGGTACTTTAAGGCAGAAACAGGTTCCAAGAAGGACATTCCAGGAATAATTAATGACCAAGGGGAGTGTGTATGCGAGGATCTTCAAAAGGCAGAAGTTTTCAGTCAGCAGTATGTAAAGATTGTTGGTTACAAGGATAATGTCCAGATAGAGGAGGTGACTAATAATAAAGAAGTATTAAAATTTACCTATGACAGCAATGACATTTACAGTAAGATACAAAAGTTGAAAAGTAGAAAAGCAGCTAGAATTGATAAGGTTTCGGGGGATATACTAAAGGCAATGGGTTGGAATATAGTACCATATCTGAAGTACGATGTGCATTCAAGTTCTAAGGCCTCCGATTTTTTTCTCCAGACTGGAAAGAAATAGAAACATGTGCATTGTTTTAAAAGGAGCCCACGTTCATTGTCAAAACGTCACAGAGATGGCAGCACTATACGACAGATGGATTTTTAGCGCCAGCCGCGAGAATGAGAACTGTTTTAGATACTTAAAATGGCGACGTTTTCCTTACGTGAACAGCGTGCAATCATTCGTTTTTTGAATTTGCGTGGTGTGACACCAATTGACATTCATCGACGGTTGAAGGAGACATGTGGTGTGGAGTTATGGATGTGTCGAAGGTGCGTTCGTGGGTGCGACAGTTTAATGAAGACAGAACATCGTGTGGCAACAAGCCGAAACAACCTCGGGCTCGCACAAGCCGGTCTGACGACATGATCGGGAAAGTGGAGAGAATTGTTTTGGGGGATCGCCGAATGACTGTTGAACAGATTGCCTCCAGTGTTGGCATTTCCATGGGTTCTGTGCACACAATCCTGCATGACGACCTAAAAATGCGAAAAGTGTCATCCAGGTGGGTGCCATGAATGTTGACGGACGACCACAAGGCTGCCCGTGTGGCATGATGCCAAGCAATGTTGACGCGCAACGACAGCATGAATGGGACTTTCTTTTCGTCTATTGTGACAATGGATGAGACGTGGATGCCATTTTTCAATCCAGAAATAAAGCGCCAGTCAGCTCAATGGAAGCACACAGATTCACCGCCACCAAAAAAAATCGGGTAACCGCCAGTGCTGAAAAAATGATGGTGTCCATGTTCTGGGACAGCGAGGGCGTAATCCTTACCCATTGCGTTCCAAATGGCACTAAGGTAACAGGTGCAACGTACGAAAATGTTTTGAAGAACAAGTTCCTTCCTGCACTGCAACAATAACGTCCGGGAAAGGCTGCGCGTGTGCTATTTCACCAAGACAACGCACCCGCACATCGAGCTAACGTTACGCAAACGTTTCTCCGTGAAAAAACTTTGAAGTGATCCCTCATGCTCCCTACTCACCTGACCTGGCACCTAGTGACTTTTGGCTTCTTCCAACAATGAAAGACACTCTCCGTGGCCGCACATTCACCAGTCGTGCTGCTATTGCCTCAGCGATTTTTCAGTGGTCAAAACATACTCCTAAAGAAGCCTTCGCCGCTGCCATTTAATCATGGCATCGACATTGTGAAAAATGTGTACGTCTGCAGGGTGATTACGTCGAGAAGTAACGCCAGTTTCATCGTTTTCGGGTGAGTAGTTAGTTAGAAAAAAATCGGAGGCCTTAGAACTTGAATGCACCTCGTACTTGTTTGATTTTTGTTTGCATAAAGGAACTTTACCAAATGAATGGAGAGTAGCTATAGTAGCCCCTGTATATAAAGGAAAGGGTGATAGGCATAAAGCTGAAAATTACAGGCTAGTCAGTTTGACATGCATTTTATGTAAGCTTTGGGAAAGCATTCTTTCTGATTACATAAGACATGTTTGCAAAATTAATAAATGGTTTGACAGAAGGCAGTTTGGGTTTAGGAAAGGTTATTCGACTGAAGCCCAACTTGCAGGATTCCAGCAAGATATAGCAGATATCCTGGATTCAGGAGGTCAATTGGACTGTATCGCGATTGACCTATCTAAGGCATTTGATAGGGTAGATCATGGGAGACTACTGGCAAAAATGAGTGCAATTGGACTTGACAAAAGAGTGACTGAATGGGTGGCTCTATTTCTAGAAAATAGAACTCTGAGAATTAGAGTAGGTGAAGCTTTATCTGTCCCTGTAAAAATTAAGAGGAGAATTCCTCAAGGCAGTATTATTGGACCTTTATGTTTTCTTATATATATCAATGGTATGTGTAAAGAAGTGGAATCAGAGATAAGGATTTTCGCAGATGATGTTATTCTGTACAGAGTAATAAATAAGTTACAAGATTGTGAGCACCTGCAAAATGACCTCGATAATGTTGTGAGATGGACAGTAGGCAATGGTATGATGATAAACGGGCAAAAAAGTCAGATTGTGAGTTTCACAAATAGGAAAATTCCTCTCAGTTTTAATTACTGCATTGATGGGGTGAAAGTTCCCTTTGGGGATCATTGTAAATACCTAGGTATAAATATAAGGGAAGATCTTCATTGGGGTAATCACATAAATATGATTGTAAATAGAGGGTACAGATCTCTGCACATGGTTATGAGAGTATTTAGGGGTTGTAGTAAAGATGTAAAGGAGAGAGCATATTTGTCTCTGGTGAGACCTCAACAGCACGATTTGTCTGGGCGATTTCCGACAAAAGAGTAGCGTTACAAAAATGTTGCAAAATTTGGGCTGGGAAGACTTGGGAGGAAGGAGACGAGCTGCTCAACTAAGTGGTATGTTCCGAGCTGTCAGTGGAGAGATGGCGTGGGAGGACATCAGTAGACGAATAAGTTTTGATGGTGTCTTTAAAAGTAGGAAAGATCACAATACGAAGATAAAGTTGGAATCCAAGAGGACAAATTGGGGCAAATATTCGTTTATAGGAAGGGGAGTTAGTGATTGGAATAACTTACCAAGGGAGATGTTCAATAAATTTCCGATTTCTTTGCAATCATTTAAGAAAAGGCTAGGAAAGCAACAGATAGGGAATCTGCCACCTGGGCGACTGCCCTAAATGCAGATCAGTATTGATTGATTGATTGATTGATTGATTGATTGATTGATTGATTGATTGATTGATTGATTGATTGATTGATTGATTGATTGATTGATTGATTGATTGATTGATTGATTGAAGATATAAGATGGGTAGTAGGACTTTCGACAGGACACTGCCATCTGAAAAAGCACCTACATAGAATTGGAGTAATAAGAGACAGCATATGTACGTAATGCAATGAAGCAGAGGAATCAGCTGAACACATAATTTTCTAATGTGAGGCGCTAGGTGGAATCAGACTCTCCACTCTAGCCCACCAGGTGAAGAGGGAAAAGAAATCCAAGAAGACCCAATAAGAACAATCTGCAGCTTTGTGAATGGAGCAGGTATATCTAGGTGGGAATGAAGGAAAACCATGGTAGGAAAAGATCTTAGAGGTCGACGCTAATTAGAAACTAATAATTGGAGGCCCCATGAAGATAAGAAGAAGAAGAAGAAGTTCCAAATGAGTTCGACTGGATTTACGTCAAAGCGATAGGGAGATAATCTCAGGACAGTAAACCCACTGTCTTACAAAATCCAGTCTACCATGCACACAAATTCCGGGGAATTTCCTTTTTCAAGTTCCATTCTTGGTCACATCGCCATTCACAGCAGCTTTGTTGTCCTTCAACCAACCGCTTTGCGAGCAACGCGTACTGGAGGTTTGTTTTCATGAATGGTCTGATACGGTGCGTAATGAAGGACTACAATTCAGCCAGGCTGAAATTTTGGGATGAGTCGTACCAGCAGGCCTATAATTTTTACTCTTTATTTCGTCATGGTAATCCAATGATTGCGACTTCGAATCATAAATAAATTCTGTACCTTGAATGAAGGCCATTTCTCCACCCGCATGAACCATAATAACCCTTTGTCCTGCACATTTGTTCAACATAAACCCTAGAATGTCTTAGTTCTGCAGCGATTCTTTACCGAGTATTAGGTATGAATCCATGCCTCATCAGTGTACACGACGGGTTTTAGGTCCATCTTTATTCTGTCCCATTGCGCATGTGTCTTTTAGTCTTTTATGACCTTAAACCTGGTATCGTGGTGGATGTTAACGAAGGTATTGTGAGTTGGGGAATTATTTCCAGAGGCGAAAAGCTTCTTCTTCTGCTTCATCTCTTTACCCTCCAGGGTCGGTTTTTCCTCGGACTCAGCGAGGGATCCCACCTCAACCGCCTCAAGGGCAGTGTCCTGGAGCTTTAGACTCTGGGTCGGGAGATACAACTGGGGAGGACGACCAGTACCTCGCCCAGGCGGCCTCACCTGCTATGCTGAACAGGGGCCTTGTGAAGGGATGGGAAGTTTGGAAGTGATAGACAAGGAAGAGGGAAGGAAGCGGCCATGGCCTTAAGTTAGGTATCATCCCGGCATTTGCCTGGAGAAGTGGAAAATCACGGAAAACCACTTCCAGGATGGCTGAAGAGGGAATCGAACACCCCTCTACTCAGTTTACCTCCCGAGGCTGAGTTGAACCCGTTCCAGCCCTCGTACCACTTTTCAAATTTCGTGGCAGAGCCGGGAATCGAATCCGGGCCTCCGGGGGTGGCAGCTAATCACACTAACCACTACACCGCAGGGGCGGACGAGGCGCAAAGCTCCCTTTTCGTTATTTATTATCAGTCCGATATCTTAAGATATCCAGAGTTGATATTTGCTGGTAGTAGCACTTTGTGAACGTACAAAATCTAAAAAATTGCAGCATGCAGCCAGACGTACAGTAGGTCAAGAGCGGATGCGAAGGGTCCAGGGAAGCCATTCCAAAGCACGGAAATAAAACGAACTATAATCATATTATAATACAAAGCATTTGGTTAAAGCCGGGTTGAGTGGCTCAGACGGTTGTGGCTCTGGCCTTCTGGCCCAAATTTTGCTGGTTCGATCGTGGCTCAATCTGGTGGTATTTAAAGGTGCTAAAATACGTCAGCCTCGTGTCGGTAGACTCACTGGCACGTAAAAGAAATCCTGCGCGACAAAATTCCGGCACCTCGGCGTCTCTGAAAACTGTAAAAGTAGTTAGTGGTACGCAAAGGCAATAGCATTATTATTATTATTATTATTATTATTATTAATATTATTATTATTATTATTATTATTATTATTATTATTATTATTATTATTATTATTATTATTATTATTATTATTATTATTAGACTATTATTATTATTAACTAACATGAACACATGGCACTGCAGCCCTGAAGGGCCTTGGCGTACCAAGCGACCGCTGCTCAGCCCTAACGCCTGCAGATTACGAGGCGTCGTGTGGTCAGCACGACGTATCCTCTCGGCCATTAGTCTTGGCTTTCTAGACCGGGGCCACTATCTCACCGTCAGATAGCTCCTCAATTCTAATCACGCAGGCTGAATGGACCTCGAACCAGCCCTCAGATCCAGGTGAAAATTCCTTACGTGGCCGGGAATCGAACCCGGGGCCTCCGGATAAGCAGCAGGCACGCTACACCTACACCACGGGCCGGCAATACTATCATAATTACTATTATTATTATTATTATTATTATTATTATTATTATTATTATTATTATTATTATTACACTGACTGACAGAGCAAATGCAACACCAAGAAGGAGTGGTCAGACCTTTATGCCAATTGCAGGGTAGACTGACGTCACTGAGGTATGCTCATGATGTGAAATGCGCCGCTGTGCTGCGAACATAGCGAACGATAAATGGGACACGGCGTTGGCGAATGGCCCACTTCGTACCGTGATTTCTCAGCCGACAGTCATTGTAGAACGTGTTGTCGTGTGCCACAGGACACGTGTATAGCTAAGAATGCCAGGCCGCCGTCAACGGAGGCATTTCCAGCAGACAGACGACTTTACGAGGGGTATGGTAATCGGGCTGAGAAGGGCAGGTTGGTCGCTTCGTCAAATCGCAGCCGATACCCATAGGGATGTGTCCACGGTGCAGCGCCTCTGGCGAAGATGGTTGGCGCAGGGACATGTGGCACGTGCGAGGGGTCCAGGCGCAGCCCGAGTGACGTCAGCACGCGAGGATCGGCGCATCCGCCGCCAAGCGGTGGCAGCCCCGCACGCCACGTCAACCGCCATTCTTCAGCATGTGCAAGACACCCTGGCTGTTCCAATATCGACCAGAACAATTTCCCGTCGATTGGTTGAAGAAGGCCTGCACTCCCGGCGTCCGCTCAGAAGACTACCATTGACTCCACAGCATAGACGTGCACGCCTGGCATGGTGCCGGGCTAGAGCGTCTTGGATGAGGGAATGGCGGAACGTCGTGTTCTCCGATGAGTCACGCTTCTGTTCTGTCAGTGATAGTCACCGCAGACGAGTGTGGCGTCGGCGTGGAGAAAGGTCAAATCCGGCAGTAACTGTGGAGCGCCCTACCGCTAGACAACGCGGCATCATGGTTTGGGGCGCTATTGCGTATAATTCCACGTCACCTCTAGTGCGTATTCAAGGCACGTTAAATGCCCACCGCTACGTGCAGCATGTGCTGCGGCCGGTGGCACTCCCGTACCTTCAGGGGCTGCCCAATGCTCTGTTTCAGCAGGATAATGCCCGCCCACACACTGCTCGCATCTCCCAACAGGCTCTACGGGGTGTACAGATGCTTCCGTGGCCAGCGTACTCTCCGGATCTCTCACCAATCGAACACGTGTGGGATCTCATTGGACGCCGTTTGCAAACTCTGCCCCAGCCTCGTACGGACGACCAACTGTGGCAAATGGTTGACAGAGAATGGAGAACCATCCCTCAGGACACCATCCGCACTCTTATTGACTCTGTACCTCGACGTGTTTCTGCGTGCATCGCCGCTCGCGGTGGTCCTACATCCTACTGAGTCGATGCCGTGCGCATTGTGTAACCTGCATATCGGTTTGAAATAAACATCAATTATTCTTCCGTGCCGACTCTGTTTTTTCCCCAACTTTCATACCTTTCGAACCACTCCTCCTTGGTGTTGCATTTGCTCTATCAGTCAGTGTATTATTATTATTTTGAAATAATTGAATGTGATCATCATCAGAATTATCTTTAAGTCACATATGTCTGACAGGCTTAGATTCACTATATTTGAATTAATGAGATTGAATAAATTAAAACTGCATCAGTAGTGAATAAAAGTCTTCCATGTGGAACTCGCGCGTTTATTACTGCTCCACAGTGATTTGTGGCTATTCATAAATCGCGGTACGTAATACACAAAATCTATCTAAAATGTACGGTGAATGGACTGATGCTGCAATGGCAACATGTGGTAACACTGCGTGTATGCGCGTGTGAGTAGAGAGACACCTCGAGGAGCGCCACGTAGCGTTGACCACGCGTAGTTGAAGTAGGGTATTCTGTTGTGGCCAGTCGAACATAGTACCTATCACAGTACAATAGAGCAAGGCATAAACATCAAGTTTTATTACAAATAGGGAAAAATGACAGCGAAGGCGCATGCGATGTTTGTGGTGTACGTAACAGAAGCCGTAAGCAGAATGGACGTGGAGCACCATGAAAAGTTTCCTGTTCATCCCACAAGCGTTTGAACACATCGTCAACACATTTTCTGCTTACGGCCGTGCTGGTTTCTAGCTTTTGTCAGACAATATCCTAATTAAGTCTTGGGTTCGATTCAAGTGCTGTGATGCCACAAAAGGAACGATAAATTGAACATAATCGATCGTGTGAAGAATAGAATGTGTAATGTGTGTTGTATAGGTACAGATTCTTTCACAAAATTGTGTTCTCTTGTAGCGTTCTATTTTTCCCCCAATCTTCTGTCGCCCTATAGGTCATTTCCCATTTAGCGTGGTTAAGCTGTAACGTGAAATAAAGCATGTCCCCCGACAACCGCGTTAAATGGAGCATCTACTGTATCTGTCTTTGTCACAAATTTTGTTACCAGCAGTATTTCCAGAATACAAATGTACTGTCCTTTGTGATACTGACAGTAAATTTAGACACGTTCATGAATACTTGTTAACATCATTACTTCATCATAAAACATTAATTACGATCACTTTGTTCGTGAATGGTAAAAACTAACATTAATGTTACATTGAACACACCCATAACAATAAAATAAACAATTGAGGAGGAAGACAATACCGTAAATCCATTTTGTGAATAAAATTCAATAAAGCGTGCTGCATGCACTCAGCGTTGTCATGGTGTGGGGACACATTCGATCTGCTTAGCATTGAAACTCCACCTTGCACCGCTCCCGCGTCCAGGTGGGGATACATTAGTTTCCTGACTAGCTCTGAAGTGTAAATGGTCTGGCCTCTGTAACAATTCGGGTTGTGAGTTCCGCTTGAGAAAGTGTGCCGACGGGTTAAAGTTCAAATCAACCTAGGGTGAAGAACATCTCCTACACGCTATCAGTTGAATTCCTAAGTACCTTTGTGTTGCCGAAGTAATCGCAAATGAATATTGCCAATGTAGTACCATGCTTGGTTCTTACAAGTCGCTATCGCATTCGCAAGCAGAATAAAAAGCTTAAAATATTCTTACATCTAGCTCTTATGCTAAATAGACATTAAAAAAAAATGTTAATTTTTTTTATTTATTTATTAAATAATTACTCTGAATAATAAATGAATTAATTCGCTATGATCACATTTGGGATGTTCCACATTGTCTTGTTGGCATTATATAACCATATGGGTCCTTCCCCTCGTCATTGAAATGAAAGTAAAAAAAAAAGTATTCCTCGTAAGAACTTGCCGATGACAAAATCCTGGCCATGAATGTCCATATTAGTGCTTTGGCCTCGTTGGTAATTCAATTAATATCAAGTAGAATTAAAATAATTGGTTGAAATGAGTAGAAATGTTAATAAAGAAAAAATATAAATTCACTAGAGTTAAAGGTATTAGATGCATCTAATCGATTATGAATAAAAGTAGAATTACATTTACTATCATACAGTGTCACATCATATCAGATTGAAAAACGCAAAGTTTCTTCAGATAAATATTTGATTAAGTTTTGGAATCTCTTTCTCTGTAGCTATAATGCTTCCTTAAAATAATTCAAAGTCCAATGCTTTAATTACAAGCTCAAATGTGACTAATAAAATGAACGTCACCTTGTCCTAAATTTTGTATCTGTGTCAGTATACACAGTGAAAATCTGGGAAATGATTTAACTCACTCAGAAAAACAACAGTTATTCAGTAAGATTAAAAATTGTTCTCACTATCAATTACAATTTCATTTTTACGTTGTCATTCAGATCTTCATGTTTCATCTTACTTGGTCTCAAAATAAGCAACATTAAGTCCGCTGTATGTCGTAATGGTTTATATCATAACATTTGTATGGCTAATACGGTTAATATGAAAAATTAGCATCTCAATATTAGGTTAAAGATTCAATTTAAGTGTGCTTCTGGCTGAATATTACGTTACCATATGTATTTCATCCAATTTTTAACAAATTTATCCATAGGCAGAAAAATCTCTATGTTAGAAGACTCTACCCTCACTTAGAAACTCAAATATGAATGACTAATTCACCAGTGGTATACCAATTTGTTCTTATAAATTCGGCAATAAACTTATTATGTGCGAGAATTCTCTAATGTGGTTAAATATATTTCATTGATGGCCTATTTATTAGCATAACTAGCTTCATGGCACTTTAGATGACCTTAAGTACTCCAAAACCAGGTTATACAGATGGCTTCGAGATCGTATCCTATGCTACTCTACATATCAATGGGATAAAAGAATCATTTGAAAACGGTACGCTTCATATATACCGCATAATGCATATCCAACACATAATAACATCGCACAGAAGACTATTATGACCGATCTCCCAAATAAAATAATCATCATCATCATCTACTAACACGTGCCTGCCATTACTACTATTCAACCATTAACCTACTATATTTCGCGTAGCAACTGTATCAAAACTCATTAGGCACTCCATTTCCATAAATACCTAACATATCTACCATAACCTTCTCATCTTTGCCGTCTTTCCTTCTGTCATAGTATTAAATCATAATATATCGCAATCCTAAGCTGTGCTATTTCATATCTTGTCATATACATTCCCTACATACGATCTCTTTATCTGATATTATGAATAAAGCCATCACACATAATATAAACATTACCACTCGCACCTTAGCACTTCACTGATAACAAAATAAACATGCTTATTGCCTTTTAAACACCGCATTGGATAATATTGCGAACGAGTTTCACTGGCGAGTTGCGCCTACATATGGAATTAACATTGATTACAGATGAATACCTGTATCCACATAACCATATTTCATTACGCTAACACGCGCGCACACATTATCACAGCACAAAATACTAATATCTTTCCGAAGATTAAAATACATTACGGTACTTACGTATATACGACTTAAAGAGAACTTAACTTGCTTATTTGGACTCTTCCTGTTGCTCTCCCCCGTCATCGGAACTAGTAGGCCTGGCTCCTCGGTTTTGTTTAGGTCAACGGGTCCATGTGTTCCTCTCTCAGCTGACTTTCATCTGTATTGGGTCGTCACAGCATAGCTCCGCCAAGCCTAAGTAGTCGTGCCTCTCAGCTGCTCACACCATCATGGTAACGTGTTGAACTCTCGGAAAAGAAAATGGTAATACAGGGTTTAGTGTCGTCATCTTATGGTCAGGGTTTTATCTCTATAATACTTGCAATATTAAAAATGATTCTGTTTGGAATAATCAGTTCTAGTATGGTTTCAAAACTGCTAACTGTTGAGGATAATAAATTTGGTAATCGGGT